>NW_003852612.1:2227756-2248596 GCF_000181295.1 Otolemur garnettii | reverse complement strand
TGGGAAAATTAGCTTTGTTTCAGCCTTAATAAGAGTGAACTTTGGCTTATAATTATTAATTTACTACATGATTTTAAGAATGAAATTTAGAATAAAGCTCTATTTATATATATGTGTGTGTGTGTGTGTATGTGTGTGTGTGTACAATACAGGTCTGACAATGAAGTTTGCAAACTCATTCTAGAAAAAGCGCTACATACTTCATATGGTGACCATAGTGATATTTGGCAGTGACGTATGTAGCACCTTTTCTAGGATTAGTTTGCAAACTTCATCGTCAAACCTTGTATGATAACAGCTCTGATGGCCATTCCAGAAAAAGAATTTCATAATTGCTTTGAAGGGTGGACTAGGTGCTGGCCTTGGTGCATAGCTTCTCAAGGGAAGTACCTTGAAGGTGACCAAAGTTATACGCAGTGATGAGTTATGTAGCACTTTTTCTAGGATGAGTTCACGAACCTGGTTGTCCAACCTCATATGCATTTTACTGGATTTGAACAAGAGTTTTTTTTTTGTTTTTTGGGTTTTTTTTTTTTTGGTGAGTGTGATAAGCTATCATTGAACTAATTTGAAAATCACTTAACAGTAAAAACCAGTATAGTAGAATTTCCGTAGTTGACCACCTCCCTGTATTGTCCAGTTCCTTAAGTTGACCTAATTTTCATTGACCGAACATGGACCACATGTACTGAGGCCTAGTTCCTTATGTGGACCACTTCCATATGCTGACCATTTTGTCACAGTCCTTTGGGTGGTCAACTTCCAGAGGTTCAATTGTGTTTTCTTGGTCTTTTTGAGACACAGTCTCACCTGTCATTCAGGCTCCAGTTTAGTGGCCTCATCATATCTCACTGTGACCTCAAACTCGTGGTCTCAAGTGATCTTCCTACTTCACCTTCCTGGGCAGCTGGGACTATAGGTGTGTACTACCTCACCCAGCTAGTTGTTTCCATTTTTAGTAGAGATGGGTCTCACTCTTACTCAGACGGGTCTCAAACCCCTGACCTCAGGCGATCCTCCTGCCTTGGAAAGTACTTTCTTATGGTTCAAAAATATCCTTCCTATGTTTTAAAGGTATAAACTGTAGTAAAAGATTGAAGTTACTGGCCACTTATATTCCTTGCACAAATTAAATTCATTTTGTTTTTAGGCCTAGAAAACTTGCATCACCATTAGCTATTTTTCTGAAATCTTGTCATATTCAGTTTGGTTGCCTGTCTGTAAAAGATGGATAATAGTGTGACTATATGGTTTTGAAAATATCCTTTGGCTTATATATAATAGCACTGTGCTTTGGTGGTGTTTGCAAAAGTGATTGATGGATAAGGCCATGCAGTCATACAGTAATAGCAGTGAGAGATGGGAAAGACCTATCAGAGCATCTTGTGCCAGAGTGGGTTTATTTCCTAAGAATAATCATTTACCATAATAGCATGGAGAAGTAAATTCTTTTTTGGAGACAGGATAATGAGGGTATATTATTATATTTTATCTTTCAAAGGTAAGAATACTGTGTATTTTGTTATTAGCTTGAAAAACAGTGATTATATAGTAAGTACTGTTTAGAGAAGCTCTCCCTCCATGTTTCATAAACTTACACCATTCTATTTTTGGTGTTTAATTAAATTTGTGTAAGAAATGTGACTGTTTTGGTTAGAAGCATATGACAGAACCTCCATAGTCGATCATCTTCCTCCACTGACTACCTCCTTAAGTTGACCTAATTTTCATAGACCGGACATGCACCCATGTGTGTATAGGTACTGTAGGCCTAGTTCTTTACATTGACCAGTTTGCTGCAGTCCCTTGTTGGTGAACTTCGTAGAGGTTCTACTTGTATTTGGTTCACAAACTAGATAAAGGTGTTTTTCCTAGATTGATTGTGTTCCCAGATTAGTTATTAACTATTTGGAATTAGGAGTCATGATGGTACAGTTTCCACCCTATATACAAAAGCCTGTGAATTTTAAGCCTTTGGTGGCTTGTTTTCTGAAATGAGAAACTAATGCAGAGTTCTGTCATTAGAGATAGAGCAGTAATTAGGAGAAATTCGAAACAGGGTTGTGATGAACACTGGCAGGTAGACTCTCCCTTCATTCCTTCTTCCTCTTCCTTGCCTAGCTGTGTGAGCTGGACAGTTAGAGTGGAGGAGATTCAGAATGAAAGGAGAACGTATCTTTCAGCATTCGTTTTCCTTCCCCCCTCCCTTTGTGCTGGTACCCATTGATGGGGGGGAATCAAATGTCGATAGCATCCTGATTTGTCCCTTATTAAACAACTGTTAAATTAATAAAGGACAGCTGCAGATCATCTCCAGTGTAACTAGCAGAACAAATACCTAAAGGACTCAGTGTATCTCATTCATCTTTCCAGAGAGCAGATCATTTCTAATGTTACAATGAACGGTGATTTTTATCAGCATTTCCCAGATTTGAGTCGTAGCCCTTTGAAAATTCATAGGGAAACTCTTCATTGTTGTTTGAAGAGGAAAACCAAACCAAACCGAAGACAATAGAGAGGCAGGGTGACTCCTCGGCACAGCCGTTTCTACCTGTCACTGCTGCTGACCTCCCTGGGCCACTTGACTTTTCGCATCATGCCATGAGATAAAATTTTTGTACAGTACTATTTATGTCCATGAATTAGTTAGTTCTAGTTTGTGAACTATGCCTTCTTAAACATGAAAATATTAAACTAGCTGTCTCCTGAAAGCCAGTTGGGCTTTATTAAAATTTGGAGAGCATTTTTGTTGAAACCATAATTGTCATGGACGATACACATGAGAGATCACCCTGTGGCTGGCCTGTCAGACTTTCATGAGCCTTCAGAAATTAAGGGGAATGAGTGAGTTTGTTTTCTTGTAAGCTGTCACATTCTTCTTTTCAAAGTGTCAGCCTGAGTTCTGTGCAGATAAATGTTAGAAACTTTCACCTTCTCCAGTTAATTTTTTTACTCTTACATAATTTAGTGGTATAATTTCTGTTCCTCTATCATTTAATTTTGGGAGGGGTTCTCTAAAAACCGTTAAGAATAGGTGGATCAAAGAGATCTTAATTTGATGTATATTATTTCTTTTAATTTTTGAAATAAGAATCTGTCTCAGACTCTGGAAAACCTAAATATAGCTCCAGTAAATTTAAGGTATATAATAGAAAGCTCGGTCTATATGCAGTTTAATTAACATAAAAAGAAAACACTTTACAGTATTCTTGTTAAGTAGTAGAGATTCTGAAAGGCAGTGGAAAGCAGGAGGATGAGCTTTGTAAAATCAGCTAACCCAGAGAAAAAGTGTCAGTTAATTTACCATGTTTGTATTGATGCTGTCACATATGAACGCTACTGCTCTAGGCATGGTGAATCAACCATAAATCTTGTCTTAAAGGAACTTCTAGTAAGGGCTAGAAGACATATTCATAAATAACTACAACATAAAGCAGAAAGTCTTAAATGTTTTGTGGTTAAAAAGTAACAAATAAATTACAAGAGGGAGAGTTACCTGCTGGGTGGAGAAGAAATTTGGATAGACTTGAGCCAAATTGTTGTTTGAGCAATATATCAAAGGGTTATAAGTTTTAGAGTTAAGGAGGAAATGTATTCCAGGCGTAGAGGAAATTGTACCTGTGGAAGCACAAGTAGGTGCTACAGAAGGCTGAATTGCTGAGTTGCCTAGTAATTGCTGGTTTCCTCTGTTAGGTGCACGAGGGTGTGTGTGTGCGTGTGAGAGAGAGATGTGCAAAATAAGACTAGATAGGCATTTTAGGGCAAGATAGTTTGACCCAAATTCAAGGAATTTGTTCTGTATTGAAAAGGCAGAAAAGCCAGTGAAAACTTTCAAGTGGAGGAGGGACACACCAGAAATTGAAGGTGGCTAGCAGCAGGGCAGCAGCTAAGAGTATTGTAGTAATCTTGGTGAGACTGGATGAGGGGCTGAGTTAGGGCAGCTTGGCAGTGATTAAGAGGAGGTAATGAATATGTGAGGTCCTACTGGGTCAGTCAATAGGACTTGGCAGGTAATTGATGTGGGGGTGATCAAAGGAGGAGGAGGCTGTACTGAATTACTAGCCCATTAGATTATAATACTTTGTATATCAAGCTTTAGAATTCATAGAACACTATTATATCTGAGCCTTCATTACTTTGTAAATTAATTAATTATATTAGAATTCTCCTTTTTATGGATGAGGAAATAAATTAAGGATTTTTCTTAGGTTAATACAAAGAGTAAATGTAGCTCTATCCTATACCTGTAGTCATCCAGTTTCCTGGCCAGTGCTTCTTTCTCTAAAGTACCCATCCATGTGAACCTGGGAAGACAAGCCCTGGCATCTAGTCCCATTGTGTGCCCGTTAAGTTTTTGGATGTGGGCAAATTGCCTTACCATCTTTTGGGCTTTCGTTTCTCTAGATTCTCTTATCCTTTCTATCTTACTAGCATACTTTCAGGGTAAAATACAATGTTTTTATTTTCATCAACTCTTTATTCAGCAAATAATAATAGGCACTAAATACTGTGCTTGGTACTGGGAATATAGGATGTTAAAAACAATCCCTGCTTTTACAGTGTTTCACAGATTAGAGAATGACAGAAAACATGTAAATAAATAATTATAATAAACAGCAGTAAGTGCTGTAATACAAGTATGTGCATTTGGCTATAGAGCCATGGAGGAAGGAGTAATTAGACAAGTCAGGAGAGGCTTCATAGGAAGTTGTGAACTAAGTCTTGAAGCATAATTAGGGGCTTAAAACAAGGTAGAGGGTAAAATAATGTATCATCATCCGTATAGTAGCTATTATTTGTTAAAAAGACTATAATTCTGACTATATCCCTGTAAGACAGATACTCTCATTTTATGAGTGAGAAAATAGGTTCAAAAGGTTGTGATTTAATCCCAGTATGTGATGAAGTCAGCGTGGTACATTTGGAAGGTGCCAAGAGTTCAGTATTACTAGAGTGCAGCACCTGAGTAACAGAATGGATAAACATAAAACTGGAAAATTCTCAGTGCTTTGGTGGCAAAAGTGTACTGTTTATTATAAGTATTAAAAATAAAGATAATAAAACTGAATGTTACTTTCGTGATGAGAGAATATTTTAATCTGTGTGAGAGACAAAGGATTAATATCTAGTAAAATATGCCCAATTAAAAAATTGGTTACTATATAAGTGTAGATATTTTTACTGATCACTTCTCTCAAACATTTAAGGGGAATATAAAACTAAGTTCATGGAAACTCTGAGAAATAAGAGGGGGGAGCACTTTCTAACTTATTTATAAAGCCAGCATACTTCTGATACTAGTATTTGACAAAGACTATAAAATACTGTAAATGGAATCTAGTGATACTTAAAAAGAATAACACATCATTATCAAGTAGTCTTTATTTCAGAAATACAAGATTGGATTCATATTTTAACAGTCTTGTGATTATTTTGATAGATGAAGAAAAAGCACTTAACCCGACTTAATACCCATTCAGAGCAAAGAATTGTTAGTAAATTAGGACTAAAAAGGAGTATCCTCAATCTGATAAAAGAATATCTATGAAAAACCCACAGCTAAAATCGTACTTAATGGTGAAATATCAAGTGCTCTTCCCAAAGATCAGGTGAAAAGCAAGCATATCCATCTACTTGAGAGATTGAGGCGGGAGGGTCACTTGAGTCAGAGTTTGAGATTGCAGTGAGCTTTGATGATACCAGTGCACTCTAGCTGGGGTGACAGAGACCCTGTCTATTTCACACACACAAAGAATGTGAAAATATGTTAAAGGTTTGGAGTTGAGAACTTTCTTACATAGCGCTGGTGGTAATAAAAGTTTAAAGAGCCTTTGTTTTTTTTTGTCAAATATTTTTGTAACTTGTTTCTATTGATTTTTTTGTAAAACTTTCCCAGGACACTTTCAGATTTAAAAATAAATAAAGTTGGCATTACAGGTGCTGGTCAATCTTATACCCTTGTACCTCAGCCTCTGGGGTAAAGGAGAATGTCCAGGTCAATGCAGCAGTATCTCCACCAGGAGCACTTCGTTTCTCCCTGCCCCAGACTAAGTAGTAGTTGAGAATATGACATTTACAAGCTAGAGAGACCCAAATACCTCTCTGTTCTACCCTTAGCTGCTCTTTCTCGGCCCCCAAGTGCTAGGTAGAAGTTGAGTCAGTTGCTGTCCCAAGCCAGCTTCATCTTCTGGTTGTGGGCTTTGGAGGAACGGGAGAATTGGCTCTTGGCCACTGTGAGGGGTACAGCTTTGCCACTCAGATATACCTTGTTGTGACATTCAGGGAGCCAAGGTCCAGAGATGCAAGGCTGAGGTCCCTGGTTTTCTCCCACGTAGGCCATCACATAACCTGTCGTAAAGGCATCAAAACCAGCCCCATGCAATCCATCCCCAGGCACTGGGTTAGGACTGGATTGACTCCCTGGGGCTTCGAGGTAGCCATGTCAGCTTCTTCAGAGTTTGCTGTCTTAAGCCCCAGCTCCATGTCATTTTTGTGACCTTACTCAGAGCAAGGCAGGTTCCTAGTTTCATCTTCAACCACCTTCTGCTCTGTTTCCTCAGCCTTGAGGCTATCCTCACAGACCTGCTTCGTAGGAGGACCATCCTTTGCTTCCTCAGATGTCTGTGTCCCACACAGGCTCAATAAAGCCCTCCTCCGTTTTTCCCTATGCCATCACTGTTGCCTCTTATCCTGCAGCACACCCTCCTCTGTGTCAGTGATCAGGTCAATATCATGGGACTGAGGATACCGTGGTCCCAGAGGGCACCAGCCAAAGGCCGAGAAGTTGTCACAGACACTGGTGGACTGAGGGCAGTGGGTTGCAGGGGCGTGCAGCTGCGGTAGTCAGTATGGGCCCTCATGCTAGAAGCATAGCTGCAGAACTCCAGGGTAAGGTATGAACTGCCAGCTGCCCACTGCTTCCCATTTTCCTGTTCACTGCAATAGCGAAAGAGGTATTGGTCCACTAGCATATAAGCTCCATGAGAAAAGGGTTATTTTTTGTCTGTTTTGTTCACTGCTGAATCCTCAGGACCTAAAACAGTGCCATTTTCGGAACATGTATTCTAAGTAGGAGGCTACGAAGTGAGCATGAAACTCAGCAGTATGTTTAGTGTCATAAATGCCTTCTGGGAACATCTCAGACAGGTTAGTGGTAAGGTTCCTGGATTATCTGTGAGGTGTGCATAGAAGTTCTAGTACAGGAACACCAAGTCTATAAGGCCCTTGTGTAGCACTAGGGGCCGCCAGGCCTGGATCAGCTCCAGGAACAGTGTCCGTACTGACAGGCTCTGGTTCTCATCACCCTTGTCATTGCCCTTATGGTAAGGGATCCCCTGGGCATCCTGCTGGCTGAAGTTGAAGCCATGCTGTACCAGGAACTGTACAGACTTTGATTCTGTGACATACTCTTCCATGCACAACAGGATGAGATTGAAGACTTGCCAGGTAGGAATGCTCTCCCTTGTCTAGCTGCTGCTTGAAGCAGGCAAGGCCCAGGGAGAGGATAGAACAGGTCCTGGCAGCATGACACACAGCCTTGTACTGTGCTTCAATGCACTGGTTCAGCAAACTCTTCCTGTCCCCAAGCCCACTCAGCTCCATGTCCATAGCCACAAAGTTAGCTATCTTTATGGCCAGCAGGAGGGATGGCCACATCTCCTTGAAATTGTTGCTTTGCACATCCACCACGGGAACCTGGACTGCTAGGTCCTCCCCAGATTTTGTGCTTTTGCTGACACCATTTTTGGAAATCTCTGGATCTGAAGCTGCGCCATCTTCTTTGTCGGCTGCCATGACACCACTTAAAGAGCCTTTCTGAAAGGCAGTGTGACAGCATACCTTAACAGCCTTAAAAAAACAAAAACAAAAACAAATCACCCATGCTTTTTGATACAGCATTTTCACTTATAGAGATAGTCAACTGATACATAAAGATGTACATAATGAAAGTCATTGCAGTGGTAATTATAATAATGGAAAATTGACCATGTCCTGTAAGCTCATTATAAAAGAATTAAATAGAATTCTGGTGTGAAGCCATCCAGACCAGGGCATTTTTTTGTTGGGAGGTATTTTATTATTTCTTTGATCTCAGTACTTGAAATTGGTCCATTTAGGAGATCTGTTTTATCTGGGCTAAGTCTAGGGAGAGGGTATGATTCCAAATATTGATCCATTTCCTTCACATTGTCAAATTTCTAGGCATAAAGTTTTTGGTAGTATTCAGAGATGATCTCTTGTATCTCTGTGGTATCAGTTGTTATTTCCCCTTTATCATTTCTGATTGAGATTACTAGATATTTTACTTTTTTATTTCTAGTTAGTCTGGCCAAAGGTATATCTGTTTTATTTATTTTTTCAAAAAAAAAAACCTTGTTTCATTAACCACAAGACTCCTGGAAGTCATCAAAAAATACAGTGATGTCTCAGGATATAAAATCAACGTCCACAAGTCAGTTGCTTTTGTATACGCCAACAACAGCCAAGATGAGAGGTTAATTAAGGAAATAACTCCCTTCATCATAGCCCCAAAGAAAATGAAATACTTAGGAATACCTAATAAAAGAGGTGAAGGACCTCTCTATAAAGAAAATTATGAAACCCTAAGAAAGGAAATAGCAGAGGACTTTAACAAATGGAAGAATATACCATGCTTATGGCTGGGAAGAATCAACATTATTAAAATGTCTATACTTCCCAGAGCAATCTACCAATTCAATGCCATCCCTATTAAAATATCAACATCCTATTTACAAGACTTGGAAAAAATGATTCTGCATTTTGTATGGAACCAGATAAAACCCTGTATAGCTAACTAAGGCAGTACTTAGTAATGAAAACGAAGCTGGGGGTATCACCATACCAGATTTTAGGCTGTACTACAAGGCCATAGTGGTCAAGACTGCATGGTGCTGGCACAAAAATAGAGACACAGACATTTGGAATCGAATAGAAAACCAGGAAATGAAACCAACAACTTACAACCACCTAATCTTCGATAAACCAAACAAGAACGTCCACTGGGGGAAAGATTCCATATTCAGTAAATGGTGCTGGGAGAATTGGATATCCACACATAAAAGACTGAAACTGGACCTGCACCTTTCTCCACTCACAAAAGTAGATTCAACATGGATAAAGGACTTAAATTTAAGGCATGAAATAATAAACATCCTTAAAGAAAGAATAGGAAAAACACTGGAAGATATCAACCTGGGGAAAGACTCGGATATAATAAACAAATGGGATTTAATTAAACTGAAAAGCTCTGTACAGCCAAGGAGATGACAACCAAAGCAAATAGACAACCTACCCAATGGGAAAGGATATTTGCATATTTTGTATCAGACAAAAGCTTAATAACTAGGATCTATAGATAACTTAATCTACAAGAAAAAAACCAACAATCCCATATGTCGATGGGGAAGAGAGATAAACAGAACCTTCTCTAAAGAAGACAGACGGATGGCTAGCAAACATGTGAAAAAAATGCTCATCACCCCTAATTATTAGAGAAATGCAAATTAAAACCACCCTGAGATATCATCTAACCCCAGCAAGAGTGGCCCATATCACAAAATCTCAAAGCTGCAGATGCTGGCGCAGATGTGGAGTGAAGGGAACACTTTTACACTGCTGGTGGGACTGCAAACTAATACAACCTTTTTGGAAGGAAGTATGAAGAAACCTCAAAGAACTCAACCTAGACCTCCCGTTTGATCCTGCAGTCCCATTACTGGGCATCTACCCAGAATGAAACAGAACCTTTTATTATAAAGACACTTGTACTAGACTGTTTAACGCAGCTCAATTTACAATCGCTAAAATGTGGAAACAGCGTAAATGCCCCTCAACCCAGGAATGGATTGGCAAGCTGTGATATATGTGTACCATGGAATACTATTCAGCCATTAAAAAAATGGAGATTTTGCAGCGTTTGTATTAACCTGGATGGAGGTGGAACACATTATCCTTAGTGAAGCATCACAGGAATGGAGAAGTCTGAATCCTATGTATTCAACTTTGATATGAGGACGGTTAATGACACGGTGGGGCAAAGGGGAGAGCAGACAGAGAAGGAAGGAGGGGGTGAGGGAAAGGAAAAGAAAAAAAAGAAAAGAGTGACTAATTCTCATATAAATTGGATTTAATTTTGACCAAAGTACATACTTAAATATTAATTTTTAATTCAACTTGTCAATATGTTGTTTAGGATATTACATCCTCATTTATAAGTGAAATATGTTTGTAATTTCTCTTTATAATATATATTTTTTCAATTTTAATATCAGGTGTATCTAGATGAAGTAGAATAGTTTTGAAGTATTTCTTCTTTTTCTGTTGTCTATAAAATTTGACATGATCTGTTTTTTGAAATTATCTTTTATTTTTATTTATAAATAGTAGTTGTCTATTTTTTGAGACTTTGGAGGAAAAAAATAAGAAGTTAACTGATGACTCCATACTGAACCTCAGTCAAAGCATTCTATAATAGACATACTCTTATTACAATGTGAATGTTACCTTTTTTGCATTATTATTATATTATTGCTCAATATTTTGTTGCAGCGATCATCTGATTTCTTTTCTCAATGTATTTATCTTCATTCATTCTTTTTTTTTTTTTTTTTTGAGAGAGTCTCACTTTGTTGCCCTTGGTAGAGTTCTGTGGCGTCACAGCTCTACAGGCGCCCGCCACAACACCCGGCTGGTTTTTGTTGCAGTTTGGCCGGGGCTGGGCTCAAACTCGCCACCTGTGGTATATGGGGCTGGCGCCCTACTCACTGAGCCACAGGCGCCGTCCTCTTTGTTCAATGTTTACGAGGTTTTTGTTTCTAGTCCTTATCTTAAACATTGTTATTGTTATTAAATTTTAAGCCTTTTTAATTTTGTGAAGGCAAAAAATAGAAACCAAATAAACACATGTATATGTAAAAAAAAAAAAAAAGAACTAAATAAACTGTAGTATGTCCAGATACCCAATTATTAAAAATGGTGATGCAGGGTTATATTTACTTATGTGGGAAAATATCCACTCTGTTAAGTGAAAACAAAATACAAACTTTTTTGTGTGTGTGTGCAGGGGTAGGGTATTTCTTGGATTCAGTAAGAGAAAATACAGACCTTAATAGATAGTAGCATGGAAGACTATATTCTAAAATGTTGATGGTGGATATGTTGGCAGTGAGCTTATGGTCTGTATTTCTTTTCTTTGTTTATGTTAATTTCCACAGTGAAATGCAAGACTTTTAACAAAATTTCGCTTTTCGTGATGTTTATAAGGACTAAATAGTAAAATGAAAAAAATTTTTTTTGTATTAGGTTAAAAATATATTAAATTGTTTAAGCAATGTAATTTCAACTTCTAAATGCACTTGTATAAGATATCACTCTCTCTCTTGTTCTCTCTTTCCCCTTTTCTTTTCTCTCTTTCATCTCTTTCTTTCCTCTCTCTCTCACTTTTTCTCTTTCTCTCTTCTACACATTCGGGGAAATGACTCTAGTAACAAATAAGCAAACTATACAAGCGATCCCTGAAAGTATAATCTTGAACTGTATACTTTAAATGGGTGAATTGTGGGGTGTGTGAATTATGTCTAAATAAAGATGTTATTTTTGTTTAAAAAAGTTAAAACATAAACACTTAGGTGTAAGTAGTGGTTATGTTAATATTTGGATCATAGAATTTTGACTTTTTTTCCTTTTTATTTAGATTTAGGAGTAATATACTTTTCTTTAGAGACAGAGTCTCATGTTGTCACCCTCGGTAGAGTGCTGTTGCATCACAGCTCACAGCAACCTCCAGCCCTTGGGCTTAGGTGATTCTCTTGTCTCAGCCTCCTGAGTAGCTGGGACTACAGGCACCCGCCACAATGCCCGGCTATTTTTTTGTTGAGGTTTGGCTGGGGTCAGGTTCGAACCCACCACCCTTTGTATATGGGGCCAGGGCCCTACTCACTCAACTACAGGTGCCACCCCGAGTGATATACTTATAAAATGAAAGATTGTCTAATAAAATTTGATGTCCTAGACCTTTTATATAAATTTTATTTTATATTTTTTATGAATGAAGATTATTAGTAACTTTTCAAAATGTTAATTGGATCTAAATAGGTTTAGACCAATGGAAAAAATGGAGTGACTTGTATTTCTTATATTTCGTGATTAGTGATTGATTACTTTTTAAAAGTTGTGTGCTATGAACTATTGAAAGAAGATCTGTGGAAATTTTCTTCTTTATTGAAACAACATTGGTTTTCTGCTTTTACCAGCTACAAATTTCACTTATTTAAAGTTCAGTAGTTAGTATTTACTTAGTATTTTTTGTGTATCAGACATTATACTTAGTCAATGTATGACTATGTCTTTAATAAATACTAGAGCATAGTTAATAGATTTAGTTATTGTGTTAGATGAACTAAGAAAATATCTCTTTTCTACTTGTATACTTGTAGATATTTAAGTCATTTATATTGTTTTGACTTTTGGCGAATTCAGTTTCTCTATTTTAGTAGTTTTTCCATGTTTTTGTATGCTGAAGGAAGATAGAAAGGTAGCCTCTCTCTCCACAGTCACCATGACGAGGTTGCAGTTATAATTATTCTTCAAGGTTAAGGCCGACGTATGAGGGGTCACAGAGCTTTTTAAGGCTTTCTGCCATGGGATTTGTGAGGTCAGTGACCATGTCTGTTGTTGTTTACTGTTTTCTCATCTTTTGGCACAAGTGCTTAGCACAAAAATGATACTCAGTTATTTGTTTACCAGTCAGTTAGATGAATCTGATCTATAAGAGAGGAATGAGCAAAATAGCATTATAATTTTGAAATTAATTGTATCAATTCCGAATGAAACACATACATAATTTGTGGCCCTAGAATAAAAAGTTGGTCACACATGCTCAGAGAAACACTTGCTACATGTTACTGTCTGCAGATTATCCAGTAGAGGGCAGGGCTTTACTTGTGGGAGAATTTAATACTGGTTTCCTTTAATCATTGTCATCATCATCATAAATAATAACTTTATTTTTCTTTAATTGTTATATAATATTTGATAAACAGCTCTTGGCCTTTCTTAAAATTAAGAAATAATCTACATTTTTACAAAACTTTCTCCTGCTTTCATCTCAGTTTGCATTGTACAGATTAATAAATACTTTAGTAAAAGGTAAGATTTGCATAAAGATAGGAATATGTGAGAAGGCGTAAGATCATGTTGGTTTTTCAGACTATGCATCCATCTCAAATAGCAGTTATGTTCTTAAATAAAATTTTTTAGGTTCTCATTTGTGTTTCCAAACCAGTGTTAGGCACAGGTCTGCAGTGTTGACAGTTATGAAGAAGTGCAGTACAATAATGCTTCATCAGATAAATAAGTGATATTATGAAACTTATCTGCCAAGAATAGTGGCAGCCACTCATGTTTCAGTTTAAAAGGCAAGGACAGGTACTCAAAGGAGAACTGTCAGCATATAAAGACTTTAAGGTTAAAAATCTTTAGGTTGAAAATGTTTGAATAAGCACTTCTTATCCTTCCCATTAAATATAACTAAAAAACGCTGGACACTGTATGTAAAACAAACAGAGAACTCTGAAAGATGGAGAGGAAAAAGCTGGACTGTGGGACCCTAGGAAAGTCATAACACTAGAGTGATATCAGCAGAGGCCTAATGGGGAGCCTGAACTTTCATGCCAACTTAGTAGTATCAAGGAAAGTTTCCCTTTTCCACCATGGGCACCAAAGGCTGAGGGGGAACCTGAATTTTTACCCTCAGCTGGCAGTGATGAGGTAGCTATTTATCCTTCCCCTGCTGTTCAGTGCCACAGAAGACCTGATACAACAGAAGATCTAAATAAGATCCAAAGTCTTAAAATATTCAGAATAACCAGATTTCAGTCAAAAATCACTCTTTACCAAGAACCAAAAAAATCTCAGCTGAAATGAATAAAAGCATATCAATAGTCACCAATCTTGAGATAAGATGTTTGAATGATCTGACAAGGATTTTAAAGCAGCTATCACAAAAAAGCATCAATGAACAATCACCAGTATACTTGAAACAAATGAAAAAATAGAGAGCACCAGCAAAGAATTGAAGCTACAAATAAGAACTAAATGGAAAATTTAGACCTGAAAAATATAAGAACTCAATTATTTTAAAAAAATTCATTGAATTGTTCCTGCTGTTGTCCTCCCTACCCCAGCTGGCGTAGGACTGAGTGTGCTCACACCTGGCCCCACTGCATCCCCAGCTGGACGCAGCAGCAGAGAGGTGCCAGGTGGGCCTTATCCTGAGTGCTGCCAGTGCCACGAGCACCCTTCATCTGTGCCATGCTTCCTTCAGGAGAAAGTTAAGCTTGTCTGCTGGATACCTGCAGCTGGAGCACAAAAGGACAGATTTCACCTCTTTTGGGAGTAGGAAGCTCTACTTTGACACCCACGCTTTAGTGTGTCTACTTGAAGAAAATGGATTTACTACTCAGCAAGCAGAAATCATTCTGTCTACATTGTTCAAGATCATAGAGGCCAACAAGGGTAGGGTCTACACAGACATTGTCACCAAGATGCAGCAGGAGATCAGTCTCCAGCAAATAATGTCTCAGATTGGTAGTATGAAAAAATATATAATTATTTGGGAGAAGAGTAAATTTTTAGATTTCAGAGCAGAAAATGAGAAAATAAAAGTCAACCTACTTCAGTTAAAATGACAGATAATGGATGAAGTGATCAAAATCGGAACAGATACCAAGTTAGAATTAAATCTAGAAAAGAGCAAAGTAAAAGAATTGTATTCATTGAATGGAAGGAAGCTGCTGGAATTAAGAACAGAAATAGTGGCATTGCTTGCCCAGCAAGATTGGGCCCTCAGACAGGAAGATAGAAATTGAGGTTGCTGGCCTTAAAACCATGCTCACATTGCACAAGCTGTATAATATTAAATATTTAGCAAGATCTATATTTGCGTGCCTAACAGTAGCTCTGGGGTTTTATTGCCTTTGGATATAATAAAATATCTATTTAAAGAGAAAAATAATTCATTGGATCAGTTTTATGGAGAATGAGAATAACAGAGGAAAGAATTAGTGAACTTGAAAAAGATTAAGGGAAATTACATAATCTGAACAACATGAGAAAATAGAGTAAAGGCAAACAAACTAAAAAACCCAGAGTTTATAGCCCATTGGACTATAATAAAGATCTACTGTTTGTGTCATTGGATTGCCGGAAATAGAGGAGGAAGAGGGTGGACCTGGAAAAAAAAAATCAAGTAATGGCTGAAAACCTGCTGAAAAATTCAGCAAAAGATATAACTGCAGATTCAAGAAGCTGAGTAAACTTCATATAGGATAAACCCAAAGAAGTTTATGCCAAGATATGTATATTACAGTCATTGCTTCTTAAAACCAAAGGCAAAGAAAAAAACACATTGCCTTAAGTGGAAAAAAAAGAGAAACAACACATTGCCTGAAAGGGAAAAACAATTCAAATGACAGTAGATTTCTCATCAGAAAACACTGAGGCCGGAAAGAAGTGGCACAGAGCTTTTGGACTGAAAGAAAAGAACTGTGAGCCCAGAATTTGAGATCCAGTGAAAATATTCATTAGGAAGGAAGGAGAATCCAAGGTGTTCTTGAGACAAAGGAAGAGTAAGAGAATTTGTCATCAGCAGACCTACCCTAGAGAAATGTCTAAAAAACTTTCTTCATGTAGAAAGGAATTGATAAAAATAGGAATCTTGGAACATCAGGAAGGAAGAACATAGATAGTAAAAATATATTAAATACTGCATACATGTATAATAGACTTTTCCCCCCCTGTTCTTGAATGTTTTAAATTGTTTGACATTTTCTTTTTCACTGTTTTTAAAAATCAGAAAACACTGACTGAAGTAGTCCTTGATATATGTCGAGGAAATATTGAAGACAATTTATAAATGGGGAGAGTAAAAGAACTTAAGGAAGGCAAGTTTCTGCACTTTCCTGTAACTAGTAAAATCTTGACACCAGTAAATGGTGATAAGTTAATATATAAAGTAATGCCTAGAACAGCCACTTTACAAAAATCTATTCAAAGAGATGCAATGAAAAACACTTTAGATAAACAAAATTCTAAACTATGTTCAAGTTACGCACCAGGAGGAAGGGGAAAGGAAACAGATGAAAGAAATACTATTTTCTTTTGGGGTGTCCTTTCACTCTTGACTTTTCATGTATCTGGAGATCTTTCCCTGTTTCCTTCTCATTTGAAGTAGCTTTTGATTTTTATTTTTGGATTTTCTTTGTTTAGATAATGGCATGCCCAGTTTCATTTCATCTTTGTTTTTTTGTTTGTTTGTTTGTTTTTAGCCAGCAACTTTTTTTTAATGTTACATATACTATTCTCAAGGCACATCTGATGATATATTTTATAACACAGTAGGTGTCAAAGTATGTTTACATTTCATCTTTGAGACAGTGGTGATGCTTGTGGGTGAGACTCAACCACACCCTGTATGATTGAATTAGTAAATTCTGCAAACGGCATGTAAATTCATCTCCCTGTCAGTAGGTGGCGTGTGATGGATGAAATAAGCTGCAGTGTTCTTGGTCCTGTAAGCAGCTCTAATCTCTTAAGTATTTGATTGCCCCAGGTGGTAGGTGGGGCCCTGGAACTTAGGGTAAGACTTAATTCCCTTCCTAAGCAGTGGCAGGTGGGAGGGTCAGCTGGTTGGGGCTAGGCTGAGTGAGCTTGCCCTAAGGCTCCACTAAAGCTGGCAAGGTATCTGTTTCAGCAGGGACAGAAGTTTGCTTTTAGCTTCTGGACAAGGCCTCCAGGGAGTGGCTGCAATGGCCTCAACCAGAAAGTCAACTTGTGGAGGTGTGGCAGTCTGCAATTCACTCTGGAAGTATGAAGCAGGCCTGTGGGGGTTGGGGTGAGTGTGCCCTGCCAGCTCTCTGCAGCTAGGACCCACACTGCACATTCCCCTCCCACCTTATCTGTTCAGGAGGCAGCCTGGCCTACTGAGACTAATTCACAAATCTCCCCTCTTTGTCCCATAGTAATGTGGTTGAGACTTGGGGGGTGCAGGATCTGGCCTGCAGGCCTGTCCCTAGATCCAGAAGATCAATCTCTGACCTGCCAGGGAGAAGAGTGCTGGGGGTGCCTAAGCAATTTCCATGTCCCTCTGGCTCAGAGTGCCCCCTACTCTGGGGGATTCGCCAGGCAGGCAGCACCTGGAAGGGCCGGTGGACAGGGAACCCACAGACCTGAGCACCCCTCAGTCTGCTGCAGGATCCCTAGAGGACAGGTCTGAGCCCTGCTTTGGTGGAAGCTCTAGTGTAGTGGATGCACCAACTGGGGAAAAGCAGCTCTTAGGAACCTTGGCCCAATTGTCTCTCAGCAGCCCCTGGCTGCACAGGGGAAGGGAAGTAAAGGGTGAACGGAAGAGAGCTAGCAGTCTGGTTGTCTGTGTCCCTCTCTCCAGAAGGCAGGGATTCAATTACTTATCAGTATATAGAAAATTAGGCAAGTGAACAAAGACAGTTATAAATTCTGGGGTTCCCGTACTTTGGGCTGGGGTTGAGAAATGTTGGTGTAGGAATGAGTGAGAGGAAAACTTCTGGGGTGAAACCCTCTGGGGAAGAAAAAGGTGCACGGAGAAGCAGTATGGTCCCTGCTGTCTTGAGTCAGGTCAGCAGTGAGGGGAAGTGATACCAAGGGAGCTGGCAGCCTGGTGCTTTGTCCTTAAGAAGTTCTGTGTTCATTGTCAGCAACAGTGAGAGGAGAAGCGCTCTCTCCAGTGCGGAGCTCACTGACTTCCAGAGATGTGGGGGAGGTTGAAATCGCCTCATCTACCCTTCTCAGTGGACGCCAAGCCTCTGAGAGGGCTCATCTGTGCCTGTTGTCTTGCTCCTTTGTATTCTCAGATGAAAGAAATAAGAAATGAAATAAACATTTAAACATAAATGGCCTAAATTCACCTATTAAAAGGTAGATTTACAGAATAGATTAAGAAATGACATACTGTGTTATTTATGAGAAGTTATTTCAGACAATACAGACAGGTTGAGAATAAAATATAGGTTTATTTGTAATAGCCACAAACTGCAAACAATCAAAGTTTGTCCCAATAAGTGAGTGGCTAAACATGGAACACTACTCAGTAATGAGAAAGAATGAATTACTAATACTTGGAAAACCTGAATGGATCTTAAGGGCATTATGCTATGTGAAAAAAGTCCATTTGAAAGGAAATGTATTGTATGATTCTATTTATGTGACAACACAAAATTATAGAGATGGAAAACAGATAAGTGGTTGCTAGGGACTCGGGATAGAGGAAGGAAGTTAAGTGTGGCTCTAAACGAGTAGCGCAAGATCTTTGTTTTAATGGAACAGTTCTGTAACTTGATTTTCGTGGTGGTTACACTAACTTGCATGTGATAAAATGTCATAGAATGATGCGTATTGTATCAGTATTGATTTCCTGATTTTGAAAGTATGCCATGGTTATGTAAAATGTAACTGTTTAGGCAAACTGGATGAAGATACACTGGATCTCTCCAAACTATTTTTTATTTATTTATTTTTTTGAGACAAAGTTTTACTTTGTTGCCTTAGGTAGAGTGCTGTGCAGCCTCAAACTCCTAGGCTCAAGGGATTCTCTGGTATCAGCCTCCCAAGTAGCTGGGACTACAGGTGCCCACCACAACGCCTAGTTATTTTTAGAGATGGGGTCTCGCTCTTGCTCAGGCTGGTCTCATATGCCTGAGCTCAAGCAATCCACCCATCTCAGCCTCCCAAAGGGCTAGGATTACAGGAGTGAGCTACCACACACCTGGCCTTCTCCATACTATTTTTGCAACATGTTGTAACTATAATTATTTCAAAATAAAAAATTTTAAAAAGCAAAAAAAAATTATAAGCAGAAAAAAAATCGAATATTTTAAACAAATTAGTAAATTTTACACATTTTCAGGCATAGGAAAGCAAGTATCTTTAGTGTGTACCTCCAAAATAGTAGAATGTCTTCTAGGAATTTATGATTTTTTTAAATTTAGTTTTCTTTTTCTTTTTAGTGTTCATTTTTAACAGAGTTAAAGAGGCTTAGCATGAAGAAGCAGCCTACTTTAGAAGATTAGGATTTAGTTGATCTCACTTCCCCCACTACCACTCGTATAACCCTTATTTCTGTGTCCTCATTTCTTTTTTTTTTTTTTTTTTTTGAGACAGAGCCTCAAGCTGTCGCCCTGGGTAGAGTACCATGGCATCTCAGCTCACAGCTACCTCCAACTCCTGGGCTCAAGTGAGTCTCCTGCCTCAGCCTCCCAAGTAGCTGGGACCACAGGTGCCCGCCACAACGCCTGGCTATTTTTTTTGGTTGCAGCCGTCATTGTTGTTTGGCAGGTCCAGGCTGGATTCGAACCGGCCACCTTAGGTATATGTGGCTGGCGCCTTAGCTGGTTGAGCTACAGGCGCTGAGCCAGTGTGTCCTCATTTCTCATCCTTGGGTAGTTTAAACACTATTCATGTCTGGGCTATCCTTGCTTTTCCTCTTGTACAACTTCTTGTACAAGAAAAATAACTTTTTGTTTTCCCTTGTTCACTTGCTTAATTTTTTATATACTGATAACTAATTGAATCCCAAACTCCCTGAATTGCAACTATCTTTCTGTTCATTCTGAGTATCAGTTTACCATCTTAATTTAAAGAGAGAAGTAAATAATAAGTTGGGCTTTAGAGCTTTGGTGTAAAGAAAATCCTTAGTGTTAGAATTTATCTGCAAAATCAGAATGAATATAAATTACCTTTGTTACTTTTTTGGTTTACACATGTACCTTGTCCGGCGGCAGATAAGCAAATGGTTTTACCTTTATCTCAGCTTAGCAAAGAAAATGTAGAGGTATTTAGGAAGAGTCTGTTTCCTCATTAGTTCTTAACATTGATCATGTAGGCAACTGGAGAGTGCTATGGAGTGGAGACCAGAACACTTGCGTTCTAAGTGTTCTTCTTAGTTAATAGTTGCTAATTGGCCTTCTCAACGTAGGTTGAGCTAACCTCTTAGCCTCAGCTTTATTTTCTGTGTAATAATGACAAGATTAACTGGATTATAACTGAGACCTCTTCTAGTTAAAATATAATTTCAAGTAGAAAAATTAGGCGGCGCCTATGGCTCAGTGAGTAAGGCGCCGGCCCCATGTACGGAGGGTGGCGCGTTCAAACCCGGCCCCCCACTGAACTGCAACCAAAAATTAGTCGGACATTGTGGCGGGTGCCTGTAGTCCCAGCTACTCGGGAGGCTGAGGCCAGAGAATCGCTTAAGCCCAGGAATTGGATGTTGCTGTGAGCAGTGTGATGCCATGGCACTCTACCAAGGGTGATAAAGTGAGACTCTGTCTCTACCAAAAAAAAAAAAAAAATTATTTACTTCAATTCTGACTGTGTAGATAATATCTCTAAATTGAGTACTGTCATTTTCGGTACTTTTAAAAAAATATCCTGATGTAGCTCCGTGCCTGTAGCTCAAGCCGCTTGGGCACTAGCCACATATATGGGGGCCGGTGGGTTCAAACCAGGCCCAGGCCTGCCAAACAACAGTGACAACTACAGGGCCGCACCTGTAGCTCAGTGAGTAGGGGGCCAGCCCCATATACCAAGGGTGGCAAGTTCAAACCTGACCCTGGCCAAACTGCAACAAAAAAAATAGCTGGGCATCGTGGCGGGCATCTGTAGTCTCAGCTACTTGGGAGGCTGAGGCAAGAGAATCACTTAAGCCCAGGAGTTGGAGGTTGCTGTGAGCTGTAATACCAGGGCGACAAAGTTTAGAGACTGTCTCTTAAAAAACAAACAAAGAAAAAAAA
>NW_003852612.1:2218842-2226864 GCF_000181295.1 Otolemur garnettii | reverse complement strand
GTATTTGAGATACTTAATTTGGTTTTGGAATGCATTGAGGGGAATTACATACATTTAGAAATGAATTTATAAGTTTATTGGTATTCCCATTGGTGTACTTTCATGTGTGTGGTGATGCTAATAATATGCTTCCTTGTCAGATTCCATGAAAAGTAGATATATAGTTTAATTTCATAACAAACATTCATTGGTTATTATTCACTGGTTATTACCATTTATATAATATATTTTATTGGTTTTCAGGTACTTGAAGAAGCAGAAGCTCAACATTTGTATCAGTCCATTTTGCCTGATATGGTAAAAATTGCACTCTGTCTGCCAAATATTTGTACCCAGGTTAGTGTACTAACTTTCCTGAGATTCTCAGTTGAATTTACTTTAAACTCTAGTGGCCAGGGTCAGAGAGGAGAGGGAGAGATCAGAAACAGTTTTTGCCAAAGAGTGTGGTAGTTTTGCTGTACTAAGGAAAAGGTTAGAGGTTAGAGAGAATGCTGCAAAAGGACATTAAAAATGCAGTTTTCAATTTCTGAGCTTCGGTTTACACTGTTAAAGTTTATTTACTCAGATTTTTTTCTCTTTTTTTTGAGTGAGATGCTGTTTAAACAACTATAGTCATTATTTAAAACATACTAGTGGATATGGAATGTTTTATTGTCAATGGCTTAATATTACCACCTCCTTACTCATCTTCTGCAAAGTAATATATTTTTATAACAAATGAGTTCATGGTACTTTAACTTTTAAAAATAAAAGAAAGATTCTTATATTGTTTCATTTTGTTTGGAGTCCCTTACTTACATACTGCTACGTAACAAATTGTCTCAGAATTTAATAGCTTAAAACAGTTAAACATTTATTATTTCACAGTTTCTGTTGGTCATGAATTCAGGAACAGCTTAGCTGACTGAGTAGTTGTGGTTCAAAGTCTCTCTTGGTTATAGTAAGGATGTCAGCCAGGGCTGCAGTCGTCTGAAGATTAGGCTGGGGCTGGAGGACCCACCTCCCTCTAAGTTCGTTTGCTCACATAGTTGTTGGCAAGAGCCCTCACCATGTGCCTCTCTATAGGGTGGTAAGATGTCTTCATGACACAGTAGCTAACGTCCAGGGCAAACAATCCAAGGGAGAGAGTAAAGAAGCTGCAGTGTCTTTTATGTCCTGGTTTCTCAAAGCAAATGATATAAAAGAAATATCATTTATATTTCTGCTTATTTAGAAGGTAGTCACTAAGTCTAGCCTTACCCAAGGGGAGGGGAATTACTCTAGCTCTTAAAGGGAAGAGTATCAAAGAATTTGTCAGCATATTTTTAAAACCTTCATAGGAGTTGTTTAGTTCTTCATAATTTTCTTTTCATGTTTCTCACAACTGTGGCTTGAATTTGCTTTTTGTCTTACTTTGAGGAAGAGCCACTCTTGTTGCATAGAAACTAGGCAGTGTTCTGTAAACGCTGATGCTTCACAAAGGACGTACAGATATTTGGGGGAAACTGTTTCTGAATGTGTGGGATGGTCCCACTGAAGGCAGTATGTCATTGAGACACCCCCCCCCAAAATCACAAACACAGTCCCTATAACACCCCAAAAATACCGAGGCGTGTCCAAATGCCTCCTTGGGATCATGCTACTTTCTGTTGAGAACCTCTGTTTTCCAACTGTGATGTTTCCAATTTTATCTAACTTTGCTTTGATCACAGTAATGTATTGTGTCTAAAATGTTTTACTCTCTGGCAGGTGAAGTATTTTTTAAAACATGTCTTCTTGTTTCTGTTGGAAGTTATTTGCTGAAATCATTTTTTCTGAGTAACTTGTTAAAAACTAAGCCATTGACACACTGTCACTGTTTCTAAACTCATTGCTGGGTTGTGAATAAATGTATAGGATGGAAAATAAAGATCAATGTGAACTCTGTTTCCTCTTTCTGAGAAAGGCTTATTGCTAAGGCCTGGGGTTGGGGAATTTTGGATACAACAGTGAAAATAAATTTTTTACCCTTCTGTTTACCTTTGAATTTTTCTAAGAAAAATTTGAATTGTAACCTGTTCTTTTTCCTAGCAAATGATGTGTATTTCCTGTTAATAGAGAAAAGTTAATTATTAACACTGCAGTTTTGATTTGTCTTGGC
Source organism: Otolemur garnettii (assembly GCF_000181295.1). NCBI lineage: Eukaryota > Metazoa > Chordata > Mammalia > Primates > Galagidae > Otolemur > Otolemur garnettii. The sequence continues at coordinate 2,224,745 of NW_003852612.1, read as the reverse complement.
TGCCTTTCTTCAGGTTCATTTTGGGTGCTGATTCCTGAGGTCTGATCAGGACAGTTTTCTCTAGGCATGCTGGTTTGAGATTAGTACAGAGACGTAGCACTCTTAGTTCTGGGTCTTACTGAAAGGGAGAAGGAAATGCATCTGAATTATTATGTCGAAGCATTTTGAAACTTAATGATAAACTGATAATTACACTGGTAGTTGGTTTTTGGTTTTATAAGCACATCTTTAAAAATATAGTTTAACATTTAAAATAGAATAAAGCCCACTGAACATAGTACTCAGATCCTGTGGATTACACTGACAACAAAAAAGTCAGGGAATTTGGGTTTGATACAACTAGAAGATTTAGCCACAAAAGATTTGAAGAAAAAATGTCCTGCATCTTCCTTGGCTTGGAATATTTGATTATGTAAAGAAATACCTATCTTGTTATAAGTTGTACATAAGTCTGTGTATGGTTTTTACATGTCCCATTAGTTGCTTTAATAAAGTTAGATTTGGTCACATAAAGAAATTGTCTGTGTGAAGTGTGATTAAGAATTGGAGGGAAAAGACTTATTTATTGAATTATTTTTCTTAGATAATTTTATTTTAGAATTAAGAAAAATTGTTCTGTCCAACAATTTTTAATATAAATAAGAACAAATTTAGCATAAGCAGTGTTGGCATATTTCTGTTCCATCTTTTGTTTTAATTTTTCATTACATGGCAATGTGTTTTTATTTACCTGCTAAAGCAATCTTGTTTTTCACTAATAAGTAATGTTTTGTGTTCTCTTCTCTACCATTATTATTGATTAGAAATCTTCAGTTTGTCAAATAAGTACATTTTTTCCAATCATCCCTGATAAACAACCCTTGACTTTAACAGTTTTGCTGATTTAAGGATTCAAGAGTGGCCTGAAATTATTCCTGCCTTAATTTAGCAAATGCAATTTGGTGCCTCTGCTTTTGAAATTGCTAAACTAATTATTGCTCTTCTCATCTGTAATTTTTGTTTCCTCCATCAGCCAATACCACTCCTGAAACAGAAGATGAATCATTCCATCACAATGTCACAGGAACAGATTGCCAGTCTTTTAGCCAATGCTTTCTTCTGCACATTTCCACGAAGAAATGCTAAGATGAAATCGGAATATTCTAGTTACCCAGACATTAACTTCAATCGGTATGTTTTCAGGGAACACAGCTTTCACAATGAGCTAGAGAGCAGTGGAAGAAATTAATATTTTTTGAGTAATTTGCCATGGGCCAATCATTTTACATGCAGTTATCTAATTTAATCTTTGTAACTAAAGATAGTTGCATTTGGCAGGCAAGGTGATTAAGGTTCACAGAGATTAAAGGACTTGATTGGGTCCCAGAGCCAGTAAGTCTCAGCGGTGAAGTTTCATCTCAGGCCTATGTTACTTCAAGACCCATGCTCTTTCCCTCCTCTCGGATTATCCTCTTCCTCTGAGTGTTATGGACTTCATGTGCGTTTTCAGTTTGATTATTCACAGCAGCATTTGCTATATTTATATTCCTCATATGCTGAAATAATGTTAAAGATGGAGTAAAAGTTCTCCTTTTCATAAAGGTCTTATGAAATGAGAGTATAAAGTCATGAGGTTGTCTTGTGAGACTTGAAAAATATATTTGTTAAGGTGAAAAGTGAAAGGTGACTTGGTCTTTTTATATACATGATTACTTTATCAGTCTAATATTTTTAAAAGGAAGTCAAAGGAATGTTCAAATTATTTGACTAATATGTTGTGAAGATATTGATGAAGCTTTAAATTCTAGTCATTTTCCCAGATAACTACCCTATCCTCTACTAAAACATTATAAGGAATTTTTTTTTTTTTTTTGGCTAAGGAATATAATTTTCCCCTCTCATTCCCCATGCCCTTATCCCCACCTCTATTTATTTTTTCACTTGAGAATTATCTTTATGAGATCCAAAAATGGAATCTGAGTTTTTTCCCCTAATGTTGGGGCAAGAATTCAGAAAACTGCTCTAATATGTGCTTTTCTTTCCCAGTAGGTTGTGAGTAATGCCCTTCCCACCAGCTGCACTCACCCCTATCCCACCTCTGCGGGCTGGTCAGTTTGGGCAGTATGTGGAGTAGGAGGTACGGTCATGGAGCAGACAAATGAGAAAAAAAGCCACTTTATTTGCCAAAACATTTTGGTCTTCAAAGTGGAGTTGCGCAATAACACCATTTGTTTTAATTTGCCTTTTTAATACAGTTTATTTAAAAACTTTTTTGATGTGAATTAATTATAGACTTAGAGAAAAGTTACAGAAATAGTACAAAGAATTCTTGTATAAAACTCACTTTCACCTTACCTTAACGTCTTATAAAACCATTGTAAAATTGTCAAAACCAGTAAGATAACATTGGCATAATACTGTTAACAATAGACCTTATTTTAATTGTCCTTTTTTCTTTTTTTATTTAGAGACAGGGTCTTGCTCTGTCATCTAGGCTGGAGTTCAGTGGCCTTGATCATAGCTCATTGTAAAAACCTTTACCTCCTAGGTGCAAACAATCCTCCCATCTTAGCCTCCCAAGTAGCTAGAACTACATGCCACCATGCTTGACTAATTTTTAATTTTTTTGTTTTTGTTTTGTTTTAGAGACAGGGTCTGTCTGATCTCAGATGCTAGTGATCTCAGATTTCTGTCCTTAAATGATCATCTGGCCTTAGCTTCCCAAAGAGTTGGAGTTATGGGTGTAAGTCACTGTACCTGGCCTACTGTCCTTTTTCTGCTCCAAAATTCTACTCAGCAACCCATATTAATTTAATTATTAGCTTAGTGTCTAACCCCTTCCTTGATTTTTTCTTTTCTTTCATGACTTTGACACTTTTGAAGACTACTCATCAGCTTTTTTTTTTTTTTTTGCAATTTTTGGCCAGGCCTGGGTTTGAACCCACCACCTCCAGCATACGGGGCTGGCGCTGGGGCTGGCGCCCTACTCCTTTGAACCACAGGCGCTGCCCCCACTACTCACCAGCTTTTTAGGGAGTATTTTGAATCTGGGTTTGGCTTTTTTTCTTTTTTAGAGGCAGAGTCTCAACTTTGTTGCCCTCGGTAGAGTGCTGTGGTCTCCCAGCTCACAACAACCTCCAACTCCTGGGCTTAGGCTGTTTTCTTGCCTCAGACTCCCGAATAACTGGGACTACGGGCACCTGCCACAACGCCTGGCTATTTTTTTGTTGCAGTTTGGCTTGGGCAGAACCTGCTACCCTCAGTATATGGGGCCAGCACCCTACCCACTGAGCCACAGGTCCACCCAAGTTTGGCTTATTTTTCACAACTGGAATGAGGTCATGCATTTTTGGTGGAAATGGTCTTGCGTCTTTCTCAGTGCATCACTTCTGTGGGGTCATGATACTTCTTATTATTAATGATCTGTTGTCTAAAGTAGTATCTCTGGGGTTTTTCCACTGTACAGTCACCGTGTTTCCCTTTGGTGTCAGTAAATATCTCAGGGGAGACAAAACACTATGCGTATGAGGTTTTGCCTCACTGTATCCCCCACTAATTTCAGCATCCAGAGGTGGAACTTGTCTGCACTGTCATGTTTGCCAATTGTGATTTTTTTATTTCCCTCTTCTACATTTATTAATTGAAATAATATTGTTATGAAAAATGTCCCTTCTCCATTTTTATTATATCAGAATGGACTCGTTAATATTTATCTTAAAAGTTAAAATTTAATACTATCATTCTTTATTTTGCTGCTGAAATTTTTTTAGGTTAGACATTAGGGTTCCTTTAGGTTATGTCCTGTTTTTGTTTGACAAGCCCCATCCTTTTTCGGAACATTTCTTTTCTTTCCAGAATCCTGAGATGTTACAATCTCGTCTTATGGCCCAACCCTGTAATCAACCATTTTCTTAAGGATTCTTGGTTTTTTAAAATTGTTCAATGGTATTTAGAGACTTAGATCTGGGTGATAGGTGTTCTCATTGCTAGTAGGGTATCATTGTTTCTTCATTGTTTGTTTCTTTTTAATTTTGAGACAGAGTCTCACTCTGTCATGTAGGCTAGACATTAGTGCAGTGGCATCATTATTGCTCTCTGCAACCTCAAAATCCTGGACTCAAGTGATGCTCCTGCCTTCACCTTTTCAGTAGCTAGGAAGACAGGCACATGCCATCATGCCTGGCTAGTTTTTCTATTTTCTGTAGAAATAGGGTCTTGCTCTTACTCAGCCTGGTCTCAAACTCCTGGCCCTAAGCAATCCTCCCAAAGTACTAGAATTACTAGTGTGATCCACCACCCCAGCCCAGTACATCGACTTACTTTATATGGGCAGCATTTTTTCTAACTACACATGGAGGTGGAGAAATGGAAACTGATTCAGTCACATTTCTTTTTTTTTTTTAGACAGAGTCTCAAGTTGTCACCTTGGGTATCTTCAGTGTCATAGAGTATCAGCCCTAAAGGCTGTGTTTTTAGGCTTGTAAAAACGGAAAACTTCTCTCTTGAGATAAGAAAAATTTTAGAATTCTAATGTTAGTACCTAATAAAATGTAATTTAAAAATTTTAAACATTTTGGCACAATTATTAAGTTTTTTTTTAAAGCAGTTAAAAGAATAGCAGATGATTTTAATAAAAGAATACTCAAACTCAGGTGGTGCCTGTAGCTCAGTAGGTAAGCTGCCAGCCACATACACTGAGGCTAGTGGGTTCGAACCCAGCCTGGGCCAACTAAAAGAACAATGACAATTGCAACAACAAAAAAATAGCCGGGCTTTGCAGCAGGCACCTGTAGTCCCAGCTACTTGGGAGACTGAGGCAAGAGAATTGCTTATGCCCAAGAGTTTGAGGTTGCTGTGAGCTGTGACACCACAGTACTCTACCCAGGGCGATAAAGTGAGACTGTTCTCAAAAAAAAAAAAGAATACTCAGACTTATAATTTGGGGGTTATATTTTTAAAGCTCCCAAACTTTAAAATATCCATGAAAATTTTTGCTGTTTTTATATAGAGTTATTCTTCGTTATTGATACTGGGGGAGGCAAGCATACAGTGTAAAAGAATATTATCTGAGAGAAGTTCTCTAAAATCCCAGTGTTGACAAACAAGATGGTATTTGTTTTGTATTATGTCCTCTTTGGTTGCATAAATACCGATTGCGAGGGGCATGTTTTTAACCTGTTTTTCCAAATCTGTACAGTAGCTAAGTTTGTTTTAAGAGAATAATATTTAATTACTGAGTTTAGTTCACATATACAGTGAGCAAGTACAGTATTCTCCATTATGTGTTAAGTGCCTTGGGGTTACAGAGAAGTAGTGAGTGATTTTATGAATTCTTAGTCTTGTGTACTATTATCTTGTTTTCAAACTTCACAACTGCCCGATGCCCTTCTGCCCTCCATATGGCTATTCCTCCTTCACGACTCAGTTTCCTTTCCACTTTTTGTCTTATCTCTGATTCTGCTACAGTAAGTTTATTATTCTGCATTCCTTTGACAGCCTATATTTACCTTTGTGTAAAGGAGAGGTGCAGACCGTTATGATTCTGTTAGAGAAGGATATAATTTAATAATGGAAAATAATTTTTTTGCCCATGTTTTGGGTTTTGTTTTTTTTTTTTTTTTGAAATGGGGTCTTGTTGTTGTGTTACCTAAGCTGGGCTCAAACTTTTGGGCTCAAGCAATCCTCCTGCTTTACCCTCCTGAGTAGCTGGTTGTATAGGTACACGCCACTGTGTCCAGCATAACTATTGAATTAAGTACAAAAGAGTGAGTGGGAATTTTTACTAAGGAGGGAAGGAAAGATGATTGTGTTCTAGGCGGGCGGAAGAGCATGTATACTGTGGTGAGGAGGACTTGACATGCCCAGGGACTGTGAGAAGACCAGTTGTGGTTGCAGTGCAGAGTGAGGAGCATGGAGAGGGGAGG
>NW_003852612.1:2209559-2218643 GCF_000181295.1 Otolemur garnettii | reverse complement strand
CCAGAGGCCAGAGCACATTAGTTTACCAAGTTGGAGAGGCAATTGCAAAGTACCAGGAAAGAGAGGATGGTAGCTGGCATAGTGAGTGGTGGGTATGGAGATATGGAGACATTTGAAGGGATAGTCACTGTGAAAGGGACAGACTGGATTGGCAGATATGTATAGCGAGAAGCATCCAGGGTACTTGTTAAGTTTGTACAATGAGATGTGTGGCTTTAGTGTTCTCTGCTTTTCCTACTATACCCATCTACTCTACTTTGTTATAATTACCTATCTATCTGTCCTGTTCTTTGTTGTTTCGTGTAATCTTATGCATTGTAGGCTTTTAATAAATCCTTATTAAGTAAATGGAATAAATTTTAGGGATGAAACATTTGAGAAATTAAGTAACTTAAGTTATGGAGCTGGTTAGCGGCAGAATGCTAAGAGTGTAATTTAGACCCTTTGTTCTGTCTTTTGTCTTTTACTTTTCAAATTATGTCTTATCCTTATGAATTAGGAAACATTTTATTTGAAAACCATATATAATTAAACAGTTTTTACCTTTGATTTCCTTAGTAATTGAGATAGGATTGAGTGAAAACCAAGAATGCTGGTATTTGGAATTGTAGTGATGTAAAAACATTATTTATTAGTTTTCTTTCTTTCTTTTTCTTGCTTATTAGGAAAGATTATTAAAGAATGTACTATAAAATAGATTTATCAGTAGTTAAGGGCTATCCATCTATTGCAAGTTTTCTTTTACAATATAGAAAAGGAAATGGTCATATTTTGTATGTAAGTAAAGAAGTGGAAATTTAATTTGTAGAGATATAATTGCCTGTTTCCACAATGACTAATAAAGCTTCTTCCAAGAGTAAGTAGCCTTTGTGTGTATTTTGAATAAATGATTGGTTAGGTCTAGAATCTGTTGAATGCTATAAATTATAAAATTTCTTATCAGAATTCTGAAGACAGTTCCAGTAGTCTTGGGTTTTTTGGTTTGTTTCTGTGCTTTTGATAAAAGTAGCACTAATTGACAGTGCTTTAGAGTTGGTGTCTTAGTGGCCATTTACAGTTTGTTTCTGTGGAATGAATGCAGCTAGTATGTGTACCTGAGTGATCTGTGGGGTGAACTTCTCATAGCTCAGATAAAGGCTTTCTCAGAAGATTTTTTTTTAATTTAGTAAGAGCTGTGCATCCTCTTACTAAGTTAAGGTTATATCAGAAAGCCTCTTCTCTAAAAGTTATTTTGAAAAACTTTATTATGGGCATTTTCTTTCCTTTCTTTCTTTTTTTTTTAGAGTCTTACTTTGTTGACCTAGGTAGAGTACCGTCGCATCATAGCTCAGAGCAACCTCAAACTTTAGGGCTTGAGAAGTCCTCTTGCCTCAGCCTGCTCAGTAACAGGGAGTATGGGTGTAGGTATGCACCCCTACATCCAGCTAATTTTTCTATTTTTAGTAGAGGTGGGATTTCATTCTTGCTCAGGCTGGTCTCCAACTCCTGAGCTTGAGTAATCTACCCACCTTGGCCTCCCGGAGTGCTGGGATTAACAGATGTGAGCCACTACGCCCAGCCTATTAAAGGCATTTTCAAGCATACTGGAAGATAAGGAGAGTAGTATCATGAACCCTTGTTTAAATCACCCAGGTTCTGTACTTACCAGTGTTGTATTTGTTCTTTTTTCACCTACAGAGCCCCACCTTTTTTTTCTAGGCTCATTTAAAGCAAATTCTGGAGAATTCAGTATTTAAACTATTCACAGATACCTAACTTCTAACTCTTGGCTAGTCATATATAGCCTTTTCCTTGAGAAAGTTTAAGGCACTCTGTGGATACCTATATATCACTCATGCACAGTGCCACAGAAATGTATCCACATTTTAGGAAAGGGAAAAACTGTATTAGAATTGTAATACTCAGTATATACTGGTAACAAAAGATGAATGAAGGTTCTATTTGACTTCTGCAGTTACAAGATGTGTTCAGAGTGGTTACCTTCAGTATCCAGACACTTCTGATTACAGTGAACTTCTACTTAAGCCAGTGGTTCTCAACCTGTGGGTCACGACCCCTTTTTAACCATGAGAATACATTGCAACATCAGGAAGGTTGAGAACCACTGGCTTATGCAAAGTTGATGAGTGTCCCCTTGTATCACTACACATGCCATTTCATAGCCCCATGCATCTCAAACTTACCACACATGCACGCAGTTGTTAGGCATGTTGGAGGTTCTGTTGTATAGTTGGGCCTCCATTGTCATTATACTTCCAAAACGTTCTCAGAGTTCAAATACCACTTCAAAATGGTCTTGTGCTCCTCAAACAACAATTATGCTTCTGCCATTTTCTCTGACTGTCTTGCCTGTCACATGGTGACACTAGCATTCTTTTGAATAACACCATCTTCTGAGTGAACATCATACTACACGTTGCTGTTGTAATTCAATTCAACTTGGTAAAGTAATATGTAGATAACATCACTTAAGTTATGTATTCATTTTTTTGGCACCTATCAGAAAATAAGGAAAACCACAAGAGAGGGAGCAAAAGGTTAAGCATGATTAGATTAGGTAGTAAAAAATGTACATAAAATATAATCTCAATTATGTGAAAATATCTCTATCATTAATCTTTGTGTTCACATCCACATATAGGATGAGTGTGAGTATAGAAAATGAGTCACAGTATGAGTACTACTAGGTGGTGAGTATCACTTTCACATCTTTTCTATATTTTTCAAATTATTTACAAATGAGCATATATACTTTTATCTTGAAAAGAAAAAAGTTACTTAAGGGACAAATCAGCCATCAGATTGAGTAGAAGGCAAAGGTAATAAAAAGAGTGGATGATTTTTGTAACTTTTTTTGAGGGTGGAATCCCTCAGATTTTTTTTAGGCTTTTCCCCAAAATGAGTGTAGGTAAGCTATTTCTTCCCACTTACACCTACATAGACCCATTGCCATTGTCTCTCCTTCACCCTAACTTACCTACTCAGCATATAGAATAGAGATAAAATGCAGAGTCCTCAGAGTGGCCAGGGAGCTCACAATACTGCCAGCCTTCCTTCTTCAACAGTAAAGACCCACAGGTGCTGGGTCATTGATGAGAAGGCTTGGCTTTGTGACTTCCAATTTCTTGTCTCTAGTTACCCAAATTTTTATTAATTTTAATGTATGTTTCAATTTTAAAAGATTTTTGTTTTCCAGTTGAAGTTCTGACTGGGGAACTCTGGTGCTGCTTGGTAATGGTGGGTTTATCTTTCTCATTGTGCATGCCACTTGCTCTGAGGACTCAACCAGTTGGCTCTGAGGATCAGCATGTTAGGCTTGATGAGAAACAAGGCTAGGGCATGTTTATTAATGAAGGGAATATAAATTTAGAACAATGCAAGTGCTTTATGTAAATGAATGCTGACTTTTGCAGAGTGTTAATGTAATGTTTTATTTTAGCCCAAGTACCTTGTCTTACTCATCATTATCTGAATTTTTTTTTACTTTTCACATCAGCATTATGGATTATGTATTATCATTATTCTCATATTTCAGATGAGGAGAGATTTAGAGAGAGGAGATTACTTTCCCTAGTTAACACTGTTAATTACTGATAGACGTGGGATTCAAACTTGGAATATAGTCTGCTTCCAGAGGCTGAGTTAATACTTCTTACCTCATAGCTAGTTGAAATTAGAATGATATTTAGACATAATTCTTTTTTTTTTTTTTTTGCAGTTTTTGGCTGGGGTTGGGTTTGAACTCACCAACTCCGGTATATGGGGACGGCGCCATACTCCTTTGAGCCACAGGTGCCGCCCTAGACCTAATTCTTAATATATTAAATGAATTAAAGCCATTTATAGTCCAGAGTGACTATGAGGGATTTAAGCCTATAGTAAATAGCATTCTCACCAAATAAGAATTTAAGTAAGTCTCTTGAAGATTGGAAGCCAGGTGTATTCTTGTCGTCCTAGCTGATGAGAGTTCTTTTGGATACCAGAATGTTGAGAATGAATTAAGCCAAGTCAGCCCTTGGTTGTCGACACAGCTGTTATAGGGGATCCTGAGTACCCAGGACATCTGCACGACCTCTCACTATGAGATGATGTGTGCTTCAGCAAACTTAAGTCAGCAAACAGAGGAAACAACAACTACCAGATCACTGATGTCTCCGGGCAGCTCATTTTGATTTTATCTATGGAAGTTTCTAGGCAGGGAATCTTCTCTACTAATAAGATTCAAGAAGAGTAAATGACCTGTCAGCAGAACTGAAACTGAACACTGTCTTCTGTACAAACTCAGTGCTCTTCTGTATATCTTGCTGCCTGCCCTGAGTCAAATGCTCTGCAGTGCTCCAGAAGTGGAAAACAGTTGCAAGTTCCCCTCTTTCATGTTGCTTCTGAATGATGGAGTACTTAATTGGATAAGCCATTTTGTAGGCTGATTATGTAGCATTTTGTTGTTGTTACTTTTCCTTTTTTGCGTAGTGTCTATTCATGGTTATAGTTTCTGGCAATGGGGAGCTGTGTGTTTGTGTGAGTGTATTTAATCTCAAAAGAGATATGGCATTGGCTAGCTAGTTGAATAAGAAAAATGGTAAGAGTATGTGGTGGAAGGCTGATGTCAATAAATTGAATAAGTCTTCCCTTTTTTATTTATTGCTGTGTTCTTCCAGTCCTGCTTAGTTATGTTAAATACCCCTGACCTTTTCCCCTGCTTGCCTTTCAGGGCCTAAACATTCATATAAAGACTTCCAATGTGATTAGCATTGATGCTTCTGAGATCACATGGAAACTAGATGGTCAGAGATAAATTGTGGGTCTCTGCATTGGTCAGCCCAGAAGGCTTTTACATCTGCCTTTTTCCCCAGATTGAAAATGCTGCTGAGGCCATATGGCAGAGTGCTTCACAGAAGAGCCAGGGACGACTTTCTGGCTGAGTTCCGGATTATCACTTGCTTTTATTTTAAAGTGGAGGTTATAGTGCTTTGGGCTTGATTTATGGTATACTAATGGGATTAATCCTTACTTGAAATGGCACAGGGGCTGTGTGTGTATCTAGAATCGAATTCCAGTAATGTTATCAATATTCTGTTCAGGGAAAGATTTTATTAAACAATGTCTCTCTTTATAAGTATGGAAAGAAAAACACCAGTTAATAAGTATCTGACCCTTGATTGACTTCTTCCCTTGAAAATACGAATAGTTTTGTTTAGAACAAAGAGGTTGCCTGATTGGCTTTTTCTGTTTGCTTTCTTTAATCTGTAATTATCATTCAATTAAATGACAGAATGTCTTCCCTACACGCAGAGGGGTTATAATGGACTGGTTTATGTGCATATTTACATGCATACTGCTGAACTCAAAATATGTCTTTAAATATAAACACTCAGGATTTGAAAAATTTAAGAAGGAAAGATGTTGGGAAATTTTAAAAAATGGAATGATGATGATTATGAGACGATCTCACTCTCTGTTTCTGTGTCTTTCTGAGTGTCTTTCTCTCATGCCCCCTTCTGTCTCCAGCCCCATTTCTTCGGCTTCTCCTATCTTCCCTGCCCCACCTTTCTATATCCCTGCCCCTTTCTTGGCTCTATCCTTAGTTCCTTTGTCCTCTCCCCGGCCCATAGTTCCTCAGATTGAACATCACTCTTGTGATGATTTTCATTTATGTACCTTGCCATTGTGTTTCTGTTATTCTTAACTTGCTTCCATACCAAGATAATTCACTTCATTTGGGTGACTATACCTACTATTTTAAAATTTCACAGTAACCAAGTCTGAGAATTGTCACAAGGTTTTAAGCCTGCTTCATCTCCCTAATTTTATCTCCACTTCTGTCCCCCTCCCCTACAACACTCCCCTCTTTGCTTTGCTTTATCCGGAAGATGGGAAAGCGTGTTTGGTTACACAGTGATCTGAAATTAGGCTTGAAGCAACAAATAGTGTGCTGCATTGAGATTCTGCTTATTTGTAGTTTTAAGGTTTGGACGTGCAAGATTAGCAGTGGTGCTTATTTGTAGCAGGTGATAAGAACCATATAATCTTCTAGAGAAGTCCATATTGCAAGGGTAATAAATCTGCAGTCCCAAGAGGCCCCTAAAGGTAATAATTTGTCATTGTGGCTATGAAATATGTGAACTTTTGTGTGTTTTTATAAGCAGATGACCACATGTAGAAGCTAAGGATGCTTTTCCCCCAATGTTTTAGGGAATTATTTCTTAAGGGCAGCAGCAGCTTTCTCCTCACTATGCAATAGTTCTATTGGAGAGGAACTTTTTCTCCTTAATTGAATTGTGTAATACATCAGTTCATCTCTGCAAAAAGGTGGTGCCTGCTGCTTTTATATTCATATCGCTTCCCTCTACTGAGTAGTGAGCCTAGAAAAAGATTTTGCAGAGGTGCCCAAGGTATTCATTTAGTAAATCATATTTATTGATATAGTATGCTTAATTAAACTGCCAAGGAGCTTCTTCATTTTGACTATCATTTTGATTTAAGTAAAGTCTATTCTGGTTGACATATTGCAGAAGAAATCAGGCTGAAACCTGCATTTAAAAAAAGCTTTTCTTTCATCTGCCAGCTGGATTATAAGAGCATGTGTATTAAATATTTTACAAAGATAAGTTCTCTTAAATGAGTAAACGTTATTACAAACACTCTTAAACTATTTTTGACAAGAGATTAGATTTTAGATTTGGTTAAAATACTATCCTACCTTGCTGTTCTTTTTGGGAAATAAATTTTTAAAAATTTCAAGAAATAAATACATAAATTGTTTTTTTTTTCCAGAAGTTAACCCTGAGTACAAATTTCAGATCACTTGAAAATTGCATTTTCTTCCCTTTTTCTAATTTATTTCAGTTCCTTAGATTTTCTCAGGGAATTAACTTTTCCCCCTCTGCGTAGTTACATAAGCTTGCTCTTCTAATCATGAGAAATATTACCCATTTCAGCACTTAGTAAAGTGGACTTTTACTGGAAGGATTTCTGATTTTAGTGTCCGAGCACATGACTCGAGGCAGATGAACAATACCTCACCATTTGTAGCCACTGAATCTCTGTAATTTTTAAATGCCTTTTGAAAGCTAGATCTTCAGTCCCAAAGCACGCTTTTGTGTTAGAAATCTTTTAGTGAACCAGTTGCTCAGGTCATATCCTTCCAAAGCCCTGCTTTTCTTTCCTCAGGACAAATTGAATTGTATGTTACCAATAATAATGCCACTCCATCTCAAAGAAAATTAAATTAAGTAATGCAAGTCCAGGTTGCTGGAAACTAGATGACAAAGGGTAAGCACTGTTTTGGTTTCCATGCAAAAGATCCATCCACTGAGGCTGCCATGACAAAATGCCATGTAGACTAGGTAGGTATAACGACAGACATTTATTTTCTCACAGTACTAGATGCTAGAAGTCACAGATCAAGGTGCTGCTGTTCTGGTTCCTGATGAGGGCTCTCCTCCTGGTTTGTAGACAACTTCCTTCTTGCTGTGTCTTCACATGGTAGAGAGCAAGTGAGCTCTGGGGTTTGTATCTTCTTCTTAGAAGGTCACCAGTACTATCAGTTTAGGGCCCAACCCTTATAGGCCCTTTGTAGGTCCTGTCTCCAGTTTCAGCTGTGTTGGAGGTTAGGGCTTCCCAAATTTGAAGAAGACACAAATATTTAGTCCATTGGCTCAGTGCCTATAGCACAGTGGTTATAGCATCAGCCACATGCACTGAGGCTGGCAGGTTTGAACCCGGCCCAGGCCAGCTAAACAGCAATGACAACTGCAACAAAAAAATAGCCAGGTGTTTTGGCAGGTGCCTGTGGTCCCAGCTATTTGGGAGGCTGAGGTAGGAGAATTCCTTGGCCAGGAGTTGGAGGTTGCTGTGAGCTGTGATGCTAGGGCACTCTACTGAGAACGACATAATGAGACTCTGTCTCAAAACAAACAGACATTCAGTCCATAGTAGAATCTGTTGTCTAATTACCAAGGACTGCTCAGCCCCCAGTATCCTGTCATGCCTGCCTGTGTCTCTTCTCCTATCGTGCCCATCACAAATACTCAGATATGGATTATTTTATCAGATACCATTTTTGTTCAGTTATTTAACTACCTAGTAATATAATGAATTATAAATGAGATTTGCCCTTGGAAATGTAGGTATGGCTTAACTTACTGCCTCAGTTGACTTTGGAGGACTAGATGATACCTTCTCTCTTAAGGAAGATGGTAAAACATAGTGGGTAGCAAATACTAACTGACTTAAGTAGCTTTGAAGAAGCCTGGTTCTAGTTGGTTTCAGTCAGCTAGACTTGTCAACTATAGTCAGTCAGTTAGAGTTGTTTTCTGGTTCTCTATCATTTCAGAATTGTCTTGGAGAAAAATCATTTTTTGTATTACTTGGTAGCAATATTGAGTTGCCATTTTGTGAATCCTAAGGCATTTAAAATCATCTCCACTCTCTTTTGTTTTGGTTTCTTTCAGGTTGTTTGAAGGACGTTCATCAAGGAAACCAGAGAAACTTAAAACTCTCTTCTGCTACTTTAGAAGAGTCACGGAGAAAAGTAATGGCCAAATCACACTAAAATAGTAATATTTTGGCATTATAACCTAGATTTTATCTATATGATGTATGTATACATAAATGTATGTTATGAATTTGTATATGAGTTTTGTTTTTTTGAGACAGAGTCTCACTCTGTGCCCCTCAGTAGAGTGCTGTGGTGTCACAGCTCATAGCAACCTCAAACTCTTGGGCTCAAGCAATTCTGTTGCCTTAGCCTCCTACTAGCTGGGACTACTGCCAGGCTGTTGCCTCCCCTAGTAGCTGGGACTGCTGTAGCCACAATGCCTGGCTATTTTCTTTTTTCGTTTTTAGCAGGCCCAGGCTGGGTTCGAACCCACTGGTCCCGGAGTATGTGGCTGGTGCCCTAACCATTGAGCTATGGGTGCCCAGCCTGTATATGAGTTTTATGTATTCTGTCTGAAGTCAGACCCATATTTTCTGAAACCTGTAATATGCGTCAAAGGATTTTCCTGAATAAAAACAGTAAAGTAATACTTTCAAAAGAAAATATATTGACCAGCTCAGTGCCTGTGGCTCAAGTGGCTAAGG
>NW_003852612.1:2203928-2209380 GCF_000181295.1 Otolemur garnettii | reverse complement strand
CACTCTACCCAGGGGGACAGCTTGAGGCTCTTTCTCAAAAAAAAAAAAAAAAAAATATTGACCAGGAAATGCATTTTGGATGTTCTTTACTTAAAGAAATATTAACTAGTTTACTTATGTAGGTCAACTAATGCCTTGTTTTCCTATTCTGCTCCCTGAGCCCTGTGTAGAGTTCTTATGAAACTGTGTTGTACTGAGTGTTTACCTGTCTGTTTTCCTCTGTTGGACCTTAACCATCTTGCTTTCCCAGACCTAGTAGCAGCACCTGAGGCAGAAGTAGTAAATGTCTGGTGATGACTAGCCGATAACAGATTGCTTGGTATCTAAGGAGCTGAATGACTGTGGTCAGGTTTCTTAACTCCTCTAAGCTTCAGTTTTATAATCTGTGAAATAAAATAATAATAATTACCTCCTAGGGTAGTTACAGATGTTAAATAAGATATATGTGTAATAGGCTCAGTGTTTGTAGCTCAAGCAGCTAAGGCACCAGCCACATATACCAGAGCTGGCGGGTTCAAATCCAGCCCGGGCCTGCCAAACAACAATGACAACTACACCCAAAAAATAGCTGGGTGTTGTGGTGGGTTCCTGTAGTCCCAGCTACTTGGGAGGCTAAGGCAAGAGAATCACTTAAGCCTAGGAGTTGGAGGTTGCTGTGAGCTGTGATGCCATGGCACTCTATCCAGAGCAACAGCTTAAGGTGCTATCTCAAAAAAAAAGAAAAAAGATATATGTGTGATAAATGTTAGCTATTATCAGTAGCCTTTCCTACCCGTTGATTGTGAGGAAACCCAGATACCTCAAAAATTTCTTATGCTGGCTTGTCACCCGTAGCTCAGTGGGTAGGGCTCTGGCCACATACACTGAGGCTGGCGGGTTTGAGCCCAGCCTGAGCCTGCTAAACAACAACAACTGCAACCAAAAAACAGCCAGGTGTGGTGGCAGGCGCCTATAGTCCCAGCTACTTGGGAGGCTGATGAGGCAAGAGGATCACTTAAACCCAAGTGTTTGAGTTTGCTGTGAGCTGTGACACTACAGCTGTCTACTGAGAGTGACATAGTAAGACTCTATCTCAAAAAAAAAATTTTTTTTCTTATGCTAAGTAGGTCAGCCTGGTCAAGTGAAATGAATTTTTTTTAGTTCTGGTCATCCAGCTTGTGACATTGTCTTAAAACATGTCTTTGAATCATTTTAAGGTCATTTTTCTTATATTCTTCTTTTAGTCTTCTTACATTGCAATGTATTTGGCATTTTACCTCTTAAATATATTGCTTTTGGACGTTGTTAAATTTTTGGAAATAAATCAATTATCGGGATTTTGGTATTTAAGGAGAAAATTATATGCTTTTTTGATAGGGAATTATTTATCTCTTTAGCTTTGGAATTTTAGTTGTATCCTGTACTGAATGAAATGTAAAAAAGAAAAAATGCAGGATCATTCAGGCCTATGAAACATAAAATCTAATTAGAATTTATAATGATTTGTTAATGACTGAATACTGTTTTTCTTTCTTTTTTATTTGGCTATTCTAGATCTAAATAGACCTCTTATTACTAAGCAATTTAGAGTTTCCTTTTTTGTCTTGGGATTTAAGTCATATATGTCTTCTTTGAAAGCTAACTTGCCTTTCTGAGTTTTAGGATTTCAAATACTTTCAGAAAAAAAGCTGAAGGTTTGTTTTTTCAACCAGAAATGTATAAGCTATCAAAAATATTGGGAATTAAATTGAAGAAATAAATTGTAATTAGACATTTTATTTTCTGGCTTTTTCACTTGTGTGGTAGTTTAGTTCTTTGTAGAATATGGTATAATATTGTTCTAAGGTTTCATGATATAAAGCAGGGATGTCCAACCTTTTTTTTTTTTTCCTTCTGTCACTCAGTGGAAGAAGAGTTGTCTTAGGCCACACAGTAAATACACAAACACTAACAAAAGCTGATTAGAAAAAAAAAATCTGTGCATCCCTTTCCTGATATACAGCACCACAGATGAGCAAAAAATATTCTCACGAAATCAGTGTGCAGGCCTTCAGGCTACAGGTTGGATACCCCTAGTAAAGCTAACAGCTAAGGATACTAAAGGGAATTCGAAGTTTGCAGTTTAATGATTAGTCATATAGAAGCTCTTGGAGTCTATTAACTAGAGACGTCAAAAGCTTATTTTAAGGGCCACATTTCATCAAATCTGAGACATTATAGATGGCAAAACATGCCATTACATCATATACTTATAAGAAGGAAAAAAAACTAGGGGGAGAGAGAGTTTAATAGCAGACCTATTGCAAAAAGCTGTTCCACCAAAGGTCTCTATCTTTACTGTAGAGATAAATGACAAATTAACTTGGCCAGGCAGAAAAGGAACAATAAAGAAACTCTCAAGTCTTAACCTTGACACTAGGTAGAGCAAGGAGGGTAGGGAGGATCTCTTGAGAGTTTGAATCACAGGTTTTAAGTTTCACATCTGGAGTTAAACCACCAGCATGGTCCACAAAGTCTTACAATAGAGGATTTAACACAGATGGTCTCAGGTCAGTTGTGCTCCCTGATGACAGCAGAGACAGGTGCACATCTTCTCTGGGAAAATTCAGCTTTATGCTAGAACCCATGGCAAGATACCTCCATTATAAAAGATGTATTCCAGTTTCACAAATTTAATATGTGAAAAAAACATACTTTTTAGAATAACTAAAATACTATTCCATTAGGACCATCTTTTGAATATTGTTAAACATATATATTTTAAATTTGTAGTGAGGATTTTGAGAATAAAAGATTTTAAAGAACCTTCTGAATTAAATTATTTTTGATATAATTAAAGATAAAGTATCATAGCAAGTATTTAAAAATTGATGATCCATGTGTAGTATATATTATGATTTTATTATGGAAAGTATTTGTTTAACCAGAGTACCCTGTTCTAAGGTGAGAGGTGCCTTTTTATGGAAGAAAGCTATCAAACATATTTTCAGGACATTTTTATTAATAATTGCATCTAAAAAAACATGTCCTTCTGCCTTTTCTCCCACTTTGACAACAATGTTTGTGAATTTCCCTTGATCTCGCTTATATATAAAGAACATTTACTGTTCCTCCTTCTTTGCTCAGTTACTGAACGATGAGATAGATAGTAGTTTCCTATTAATAGAGTTGCTTCTCTAATATTTGAATTGTTTGACTTCTTGTGAGTTTTAAATATACTGTCTATTTGTCTTAAAGTTAGATATCTGAAGACTGTTTTAAGGCCCACGTTAACAAAAAGTTTTATTTTTGGCAACAGCTGCTCCAGATAATTTTTGAGTTTTTACTGCTTGAGACTGAGAGAAAAGAAATGCGGAATTGTCTATAGGAATGAAATGATTGTCAGGCTTTCATTGGGCTTTACCCCATCATTACTAATAATTCCTGACATCTCTTTTTTAAAAAAAAAAAAAAGACCTTTCTTTCACTTTTTTTTTTTTTAGCAGAAGAAAACAAATGGCATGGCCTTTTTATTTTGTTCTTCGATTTGAATCAAACACATTACTTCTGGCCAGCTGATTTATTTGTTACTTTTGCCACTGGCTTCGACAAAGTAAATCAGACAAAAAAGAATCTTATCCTTTAAAATTATTGACTGCATTAATAGTGTTTCATTTTGATCCTCACAAATCTCTTGCTCTTTGGAAAATGTGTCATCTTTCTTTTCTGAACTCTTAGAATACAGTAATTCCTCCTTCAGCCAACCGCCTACTAATACGTAGAGTGAGTGCATACCGTCTAAGCCTAGGATTTAGCTTTGCCAACTCCAAAGGTCACACCAGTGATTTCCTTTCCTAATCTTAAACATCTACTTTACCATAGAGCAATTAGGTATGTATCTATTCACCAGTCTTTGAGTGTAGGGTTAAGACTTTTCTTTGTAAAGAAGTCTACAATTTGGAATTCAGTTTTGTCTTTATTGCATAAGCTATACTAATTATTCTTTTTAATAAAAAAGTATATTTAGTTTAAAAACCAGCACTCAGATCTTACTGTTATGCTGTTTTGGTTAGTGGTCTTTTTGTAGAAAGAGTTCCTAATGAAAGGATAGTATTATTTTAAATCAATATTCTGTTGTATTCCAATTTTAGGCTTGGTGTTTCCTAATTATAGCCATTGTTAGACCCATTCTTTTGCTGAATGTGTTTATAATTTTTTCAAAATTGAAACTTATTTTTTGTGTTTTTCTTTTATTGCTTTTTTAGAACCTACTGGCTTGGTGACATTTACAAGACAGAGTCTTGAAGATTTTCCAGAATGGGAAAGGTAATAATAATAAGAATAATCATAGACCCTTAAAATTAGAAGGACTCTTTTTACCATGAAAGGATTCTATTTTACAGCCCTGGAAAGATGGTTTCCTACCCAGGGAGTCTCTCCTCATAAATGATCCCTTGATAGCTTTCACTGATAGAAAAGTTAAGACTTTTTAAATCAAAGTCTACAACCCTTAACTTCTACCATGTTGTCTTGGTTTTGTCTTCTGAAACAAAGTCCCATTTAAGGAGTTTTATGTGTGAAAACACTAACATTAAATGTTCTACCAATATTTAAATGTTTCTCCTTATCCTCTTTTCAGCTAGTATTTGTATTTTATTATGGCAGACAAGATTGAGAAAAGTCTTTTTATTATGGTAAAACATAAATAGTAATTGTCTAGAGTTTGTCCAAGTTTCAAGAATTTTGAAGTTTGGCGGTCCACATTTATAGTAGAGCCTCCATAGTTGACCACCTCCCTACATAGACCACTTCGTCAAGCTGACCTGATTTTCATAGACTGTATATGCACCACATGTACGTATCAGTACAGTCGGTCTGGTTCCTTATATTGACCACCTCTGTATGCTGACTAGTTTGTTACAGTCCTTTGGGTGGTCAACTTACAGAGATTCTACTGTACTATTTGTAGATTACATTAAGTGGCTAATTCCCTGTTTTTTTCATTTATCAGGAAATACTGAGGACAATAATAACTGATCTGAGTTAATTCAGACCTGTAAAATCCTTAGTGCCCCTGAAATAATTGACACATTTCCTAATCTAGAGCAAATCCCCAGCACAATTAAAGACATGTGCATCAACCTTTTAAATATAAGTGAGGACATGATTAAGCATACTAGACAGATATTTGGGGGGTGTGTTCATGTTAACCAGTATCTCCCATTTTTACTTTCTAACAGTTTTGATCGTAGTTTGTAATTGTTTTGTTTGGAATTAGTGATGAAGGGAAATCACTGTTAAAGGAAGTTAACTTGAAGGGCTGTTTGCTTAGGTGGCTTTCCTGTGGTGTTTTCATCTATCAAAGATGTTTATTTGTGAAGTGAAAGAGAAAGAAACTTACTTCAGGAGGCTGATTGCATGGTTGAGATGATTATTAATAGAGGGAAGTGGATAAAAGATTAAGCAACCTGAAGAGAGGAAAAAAAAAAAAAAA
>NW_003852612.1:2203108-2203769 GCF_000181295.1 Otolemur garnettii | reverse complement strand
ACCTGAGTCCAAACAAAGAGACTGTGTACAGCATTTTGGAGTGATGGCGTATTTGAGATGAGAGGGACCCCAGGAAGTCATCTGGCCCCACTGCCTGCTAAAAATATTAATCAACTCTGTAATACCTGCAACAGATGGGAGGCTGGACAGCTTTAGGGATGGGAAATGCACTGTAGCCTGCTCTATCATGAGTTGCTCGTGTTATTATCTCACGGTTTCATTCAGTGAAGACGTCTGTCTTCTTCATTCCTGATTCTTCCTTCCAGAGCTACAATAAATCTAATTGCTAATTTTCTTTAACAGTTGACTCTCCTTCATGTGTCTGAAAAATGCCTTCTTGACCTACTCCCTCCTTTATCAATGCACACATGTCCATATTAAACTTAATCATTTCTTCTATTTTGCATATAACATGGGTTCTAAACCCTTTATCTCTGCTCTTGACATACCCCTATTCATTGGTCCTTCTTAAAATGTGCCTATAACTAAAAGTAACATTCTGCTGTGTCATCTGGCCAGACTAGAAGAATGCCTATGGTTTGTTAGATTTTAGGGGTCATTCTGAGGGCTTACTTTTAATTGAGCCAAGATCTCTACTCTGCCTCTGACATTCATTTGGCACTAATGTCAAAAAACCATGTAGGAAAGATTGGCCAGGCAG
>NW_003852612.1:2176064-2203052 GCF_000181295.1 Otolemur garnettii | reverse complement strand
CTTCATAAGTGAGTTGGAGAATATAATTAAAATCAGTCTCTCAGACCCCACAGAACCAGAAACATGCATTCACTTAAAGAGGGAGGATGAAGAAGAGATGAGGGTTGTTGGTATTCCCAAGAGTAACAGGCTAATTGGGTGCCAGGAACTTAGAGACTTTTTTGAAATTCCAAGTATCTGGCATGTTATGTAACCCGTTGATTATCTTAGCCCAGCTGAGTTAATCGCAGAGCCAGAATCATCTATTTCTATGATTCCTGGGGCAGGGGTTTAGAGGATTTGCTGGGACTAGAAAGGGAGACCTATTGGGAAGTTGGTGGATGCTTCAAAACAGAACACTTTGTAGCAGTTTTATAATTTTATTGAAAACTGTACTATAAAGTTGCCAACTTCAGTCATGGAGAATAGATATCAACAGATGGAATTTATGTTTTAAAGTCTAACTGACAGCCTAGAGATTTTTGGATTATGATTCTTTATCATTTCAGTAGTATCCTCACAGATAGTCTCTCTCTGAATAAAAAGACTGGGCAAGCCACATACACCTGAGCTGGTGGGTTCGAATCCAGCCTGGGCCCGCCAAAACAATGATGCTGCAACCAAAAAATAGCCTGGCGTTGTCACAGCCTCCTGTAGTCCCAGCTACTTGGGAAGTGGAGGCAGGAGAATCGCTTGAACCCAGGAGTTGGAGGTTGTTGTCAGCTATGATGCTGCAGCACTCTACCCAGGGCAACAGCTAGAGGCTCTGTCTCAAAAAATAAGACTAGGCAAGGAAAGGAAGGAAAAAAAAAGAAGTTAAAGAAAATCAAACTTATGGTACTGCTTTCTACAAGAGATTGGGAAATAATTTTTTGAAATGCATCGTATACTTGGTTAAGAGCTTGAACTATTGAGTTAAGTTACTTAGTTTCAGACCTTTGCTTCTGTAATTATTAGCCTTGGGCAGGTTACTTAAATGTTCTATGCTATTTTCCCATCCATTAAAGGAGATAATAATAGGTTTGTTGTGAGGATTAAATGAATTAACACAAATAAAGCTCTTAGAACCTGTTCAGAGTTTCCTTCAGAGTTGGAGATTATCAGCCTATTTGGGCTGAATTTTTACCAGAAATTTATTTGAATTCATTGAAATCAAGAAAGGAAGCAAGCAAATCTGAGTAAATAGTGCTTTACCAGCTAGCCTCCTAAATTACTTTTTAAAAAATGTTACCACCTCCCCCCCCCAAAAAAAAGTTTATTACCACCCTTTTATACATTAGGAGTTTGAATTTCATCTGTTACGTTTATTAGAATTCATATTTTTTATTCAATAAGTGATCAGGAGAAAAATTTATTAAGAAAAAAATTGTCACATGCTAGTAGTACAGTAAAATTTGTTTTTAATAATAATGTAAACCAGACACATACCTCAGTGAGCATGGTTGAAAAGGAAAGAAAATAATTGTGCCTTCTGAATGACTTACTGATACTAGGTTTATTTGTCACCCCATTTGTATAAAAATACCATAGATCAGATATTCTGTGGCATATATTTTCATTAAGACATACACTGCCTACTTAGACACAGTTATCAAGCTAGTGAAAATAGGGCCTATCTGAGAATCATATATGATTTATTGCCAGTTTTTGTGTATTTTTCCTCAGGTTGCAACTCTAGTATAATAGAACTTAATTTTTTATATTTTGAGAAATTTTTCAACTGTTTTAAAAAAGAAACTTTGATATTTAAAGTTTTGTGTTATCCCATTTTAATTTAAATAGATACATATTTGAAAAGAAAAGTTTGGGAGGATCAATATCAAGAATGTTAACAATGATTACCCATTTATAGCTTTTGAGATTTGGGGTCTGTTTCAATTATTTTTATAGTATCTATGTTTTCAGATTTGTCTATAGTGAATTACTTGTCATTAGAAAAGAATGAGGGATTTGAGATGGTTTTATCTTGAGTTTCAGAATTAAAAACAATTTTAAAACATATATTAAAAAAAAGAATAAGGGAATATCTTTTTATATTGTAGGTGTGAAAAACCCTTGACACGATTGCATGTCACCTATGAAGGTACCATAGAAGGAAACGGCCGAGGCATGCTACAGGTAGGTGGATCTCAGTAATATCTCTGTTTAGGACCTTCTCTTGTCAAGCTTCTGACAGCAAAATTTGAAAAGCCGTTTATTTGTCTCCTGAGCTGATTTAATGCAAAGAAGCATGATAGCAGAATGGAGAAAAACAGCAAACAGATCACTTTGACAGCCTTGGTAATGTTATTTGCCAGTGTGTGCCCTCTGTTTCTTACATGTGCGTCTTTAAGAAACCTTTGACAGAAAATCCCAAGATCTGGACAACATCAGTCCTCTTGGTTCAGACATTGATTGTAGGTTGACAATGGAGGAAGTTCCCAGAGTATGGTCTTGACAAGCTGTCACCAGGCAGTTTTGTTTTTTATCTTTAAAGACACTTGCTGTGCCCCAAATGATGAAGAACTTGAGATGTTTTTCTGCTACCAACAGCCTTGTTTAGGTCTAGGAGACAGACATCTAAAACTGATTGATTAGAAAGACCTCTCTCCCGTCATGTAACAGTTTTAGGCACATGAGCTAGCTGTGCTTGCTAGTGTCCTTTTTTCCCCGGAAAGAGGAAGTAATTCTGTCTATGCCTCAGTCATTATTATTTATCTGTTACTGCCCTTACTTCTAAAAAGTGTTTTTGGAGAAGAGTCAACGTAACACCCCTGTATTGAGCTTTAAAATATTATAGTAACACCTAACCTAATCTTTTGATTCATAGTTGTTTTTTTGAATTCACTAATCAAAGACAAATGTTAAGTGTTTTGTGTTTTTATCCCATTTGTAGGACCATTGTAAACTTAGTTTTCTTTGATAGAAGCTTATACACCATCTCATTTATGCTGGTAATAGCTGATTTTTTTTCTTAGCTCCTTATATCATGCTTATATTGAGACAGAACCTAGAGAAAGCAGTTCCCTGCAAATGGACTGGTTTCTGTGAATAATTTTAATGTTATTAAAAAGAGACTAGACTGAGTGTGGCTTGTTATTATATACATATGTTCCAAATGATAAGTCAAACTGAGATTCTTTTTAGAATGGTGTTTTATTTGGAAATACGAGTAATTAAAATCTTCAAGGAGACAAATTATGTTTAGTTTTAAATCACCACCTTCCTGTAATTATTTGAACATAGAAACAAAAGTTCTTAGGTTAAGTTTGTCCTGTACTTAGCTTTGGCAAAAACCAAAGCAAAACATATTTTAATTTGTATTTAATCACATGCTTCTTCTTCTATTTACAAATATACTTAAGTATTGTTTCAGATGACTATTAGTTTTTCCTCCACATTATTTTCATGATGAAGTTGTAGAAAAGAACTTGGATGAACTGAGGGATTCTTAATACGCGTGAACTAAACAAAGCTAGTTAACACCCCAGGAATGCTGACCTTTATTATAATACAATTATAATACAATTCAACATGGAATTATTTAACAACAGGCAAAGTCAGCATCCTCCCCACTTGCCTGGAATATATTACAGGTGAAATGTGAGATGTGGTAGATTAAAAGAATGCCACAAAGGCTTCTAGCACTATTCACTGTTCTCCCTACTCATGCCCTGTCCCCAGGAGATCAGGGAATATTGTATTGCAGTGTTGCATAGTTCCCTGTGTAGCATATAAATTACATTATGCTGTGGCAACAAAAACAAACCCTCTAAGGAATGTTATCATTTCTCTCTTTTCATCAAATTACAGTTCAGATGCTGAGTAATTTGAACAAGTAGCTTTAAAGTAAAGAGACCTAGAAATGACTGGCTGAAATAAAGAAGCACTTACATGCTTGTTTTCATGTACCGGAACAGGTTTCTTCCCTGCTGTAGAGAGCCTCTTATCAAGAACTTTCTTACGTAGTAGAAACTTTGGTTTTCTAAAAGACCTCTGCTTTTAGAAGCTTACTGAGTTTAGTATGTTTATTTCTGTGTCTTTCTTTCAAGTAATAAATGTTGACATTTTGTTCATATAGTAAACAATACTACCTACATTGAGTGTATTCCATGATCACTGTGAGGCAGTACTTAAATTGGATAGAGCTTTATCCTTTAATTTTAGTTATGTACCTTATTCCAGTAAAAATTAAGTTAGGCCCATCTCAAATCTTAACCTGTTTCTCATCTGTATTCACAATAGGCACTCAGCTAATCTCTCAGTTCTCAAGTACAGGACTTTTTGTTTCTTTGCTGAGTCTCCTCTCTTTCCTTTCCTTTACCACTGCCCTGTTTGAGTCTTAAGTAATGCTTGTCTAAACTATTCAGTGGTCACTTAAACAGCCTCTTTGTTTTTAATTTTATACTTTTCCAGTTTATTCTTTAAACTGTAAACTGCATTATCTTCCTAAAACATAGGTTCAGCTGTTACTTGACTCTTTCCCAGAATCTTCAGAAATAAAAATTCTGTACACTTCAGACCACCTCATCACCTTCTACATATTCTACATTGCAGTTAGACCTGAGAAATCTGTTGACTGTTCCTCTCATACAGCACTTGGCATTGGGTTTTTTCCCTTTGTCCTTGTGTAGCCATTTCCTCAGTCTACCTATCAGCTAAGTCTTGATTGAATGTCATGTCCTCTTGTAAGTTCTTCTACCTTTCTCCCATGTTTGAATTTTAATTATGTTATTTTGGGAGGTATTGAATACATATTACTAAGTTCTTTAATAAAATCATCTTATCATTCTGCTTTTGTGCCTGTCTCCCATGTAGATTACGAATGTGTGAGGCCTGGAAACAAATACATCATTGTATCCCATGGTCCCAGCACAGTACTCAGTAAATATTTATTGAATTGAATAGTTTAAGTCATGAATCCTCTGTGCCCAAAGACCTCACATGCACTAGGTAACTAATTCTACTCAATAGCCTATTTTCTTTTTTTGTAGAGACATTTATTTTTTTTTTAATTTTCTCTATACATGTACATGTGTTTATTTGGTTTCCACTTTTGGCCTTCACAAAATTAAAGAGGCTTAAAATTTAATAATACAATGTTTAAGATAAGGACTAGAAACAAAAACTTCGTCAAGATCGAACAAAGATAAATGCATTCGGAAAAGAAATCAGATGATTGCTACAGCAAAATATTGAGCAATAATAATAATGCAAAAAAAGTAACATTCACATTGTCAGATAAAAGTATGTCTACCATAGAATACATTGACTCTGAGATTCAGGATGGAGTCATCAGTTAACCTTTTTTTTTTCCCAAAGTCTCAAAAAATAGAGAATATTTATTTTTATAAATAAAAATAGAAGAATAGAAAACAGATCATGCCAAATCTTATAGACAATAGAAAAAGAAGAAATACTTCAAAATCATTCTACTTCATCTGGATATACCTGATATTAAAATTGGAAAAAATATATTATTATAAAGGGAAATTACAAACATATTTCACTTATAAATGAGGATGCAATATCCTAAACAACATATTAACAAGTTGAATTAAAAATTATTGTTTAAATGATGTACTTTGGTCAAAATTAAGTCCAATTTATGTGAGAATTAGTCACTCTTTTCTTTTTTACTTTTATTTATTTCTTTATTTTTTTCTCTTTTCCTTTCCTCCACCCCCTCCCTCCTACTCTCTCTCTATCTGTTCTCCCCATCCCCCAGCCCCTACCATGTCATTAATTAATTGTCTTCATATCAAAGTTGAATACATAGGATTCAGACTTCTCCATTCCTGTGATGGTTCACTAAGGATAATGTGTTCCACCTCCGTCCAGGTTAATACAAATGCTGCAAAATATCCATTTTTTTAATGGCTGAATAGTATTCCATGGTACGCATATATCACAGCTTGCCAGTACTCCTGGGTTGAGGGGCATTTAGGCTGTTTCCACATTTTAGCAATTGTAAATTGAGCTATGTTAAACAGTCTAGTACAAGTGTCTTTATAATAAAAGGTTTTTTTCCTTCTGGATAGATGCCCAGTAATGGGATTGCAGGATCAAATGGGAGGTCTAGGTTGAGTTCTTTGAGGTTTCTCCATACTTCTTTCCAGAAAAGTTGTATTAGTCTATTTTCGTCAGAATTATTTTTCAATAGCCTATTTTCACCAAAATTATTTTTCTGTATAAGCTAATGAGTAACTCTGTGTTTTTAGCATTGATTTTATTATTCCAGAATCCAAACCCAAATATAGGATTCTCTGTGGTAATTCATTTCAAACACTTGCAAATGGTATATTTTTATATTTTCCATTATTTAATACATAGTTCTTCTGTGATGAAAGAAGACTACTTAGCCTTTTATTAAAAAATTCACATATTTTTACTTATTGAAAGATTCATATTCTTATTTTATTATTTTATTAAAATAGACTAGAGGTTATTTAGTGTCACTTGCTTTACAGAACATGAAGAAGTTTTAAAACCTTATATTTTACAATAGTTTATATAAGCCTTTCTTGGAGTACTTAGTAAATTCTTTTTTACTTGTTTGTATGATTAAATATGTACACGAGTTGTGGGTGGCACCTGGGGCTTAGTAAGTAGGGCACCAGCTGCATATACCAAGGGTGATGGGTTCAAACTGCAAAAAAAAAAAAAAAACAATAGCCAGGCATTGTGATGGGCGCCTGTGGTCCTGGCTACTCAGGAGGCTGAGGCAAGAGAATCGCCTAAGCCCAAGAGCTGGAGGTTGCTGTGAACTGTGACATTATGGCACTCTACTGAGGGCGACAAAATGAGACTCTGTCTCTATTAAAAATATATATATATGTACACAAGTTTTATATATGTGTGTAATCCAATTCCTCAGATAGAATAATCTGAATAAAGGTGGATGCCATTTCTTACATGTTACTGCATGGGGCCTGGCATGGTGTTGAACAAGTTGGAGTGCTTAGTGAGTTTAGGACACACTGAAGTAGTGCTGGAGGGTTGGCTTTGCTTTCTCTTGAGGATTGTGTAACTCCTCTGTATTCAGAGGTTGGTACTCCATACAAAGCTTACATTTAGTTTCAAACTAAGTTGGAAATATTAACTTAGTTGAATCCTTGTCATTATACTGAGTTTTCTTCCTTCCTTCTTTCCTTTGCTATATTTTTTAAAAATAGTAAAGTTCACACATTTGAGGGTTTGGTGTTGAATTTAGAGAGACAAACATTCCATCACTTTATTCTTCCAGTAACATTGTAAAAGGTTACCCCTAAACTGTTAAGTTACTCAGCTGTTCAATTCTTTAAGGCAAGTGTTTGATCGCCATAATATATAAGAAAGATATAATTATATTCAAGTCATGTGAAACACATAAAGGGAAATTGAGTAGTAAAGGTGGGCAACTGACCTTGAAACCTTTTCACATAAAGACTACCTTTGATTTGTGGCCCTGGGGGGTGGGGAGGGTACAGACTATGGGTAAGAAACAAGAATCCATAACATATATTATTTTGCCTAAAAGTTTCACTTTCCAGGTTCCTTTTATGGTTTTGTGATCCAAAGAAATATGGAGAGCTGTTCAATGAGATGGATAGAGTACAAAGGTATAAGCAACTATTATCTGCCTTTCTCAAAAAGATTGCTAATTTGGCGATTGATTTTTATAACAGAAGAAAAGAAGATTAGAGTTTAGAGGGCCTGTGCTTCTTTATCATCTGTGTAGGTATTTTAGACCAGTATTTAACATGCCATATTTTCCAAAATAGGTGGATTTTGCAAATCGCTTTGTTGGAGGCGGCGTAACCAGTGCAGGACTTGTACAAGAAGAAATCCGATTTTTAATCAATCCTGAGTTGATTGTTTCACGACTCTTCACTGAGGTGCTGGATCACAATGAATGTCTTATTATCACAGGTCAGTTTGGGGAAATCTGGATAACAGTGTAGTTTGCCCCCGTCTACAATGAAGATTGTCTGTCATGAGGACTAGAGATCACCAAGGTATAACTTTCTGTTCCGTGAGCATTATAGTTCCAGTTTTTTTTTTCCCATTAATTTATACTTTCCTTTTTTAACTGTTATAGTCTTATTTTCCTAAACTTTTTTTTTCTTTTTTGAGGCAGAGTCTCGAGCTAAGAGATAGAATGCTGTGGTGTCATAGCTCCCAGCAACCTCCAATTCTTGGGCTCAAACGATCCTCTTACCTCAGTTTTTCTATTTTTAGTAGAGATGGGGATATCGCTTTTTCTCAGGCTGGTCTGGAACTTGTGAGCTCAAACAATCCACCCACCTTTGCCTCCCGGAGTGCTAGGATTACAGGTGTGAGCCACTGCACCCAGCCTGTTTTTCCTAATCTTGAGTAAAACATTTTATTCCCTCCTTTTCTTTCTTGGCAATTTTATCTGAGAAATAGAATTAAAAACTATTCAGTTATTCTCTAGTTTTAAATTTTATGATAAAATATAATGCTCTAAAAAACAGCATAGTGATATACTTTTGAGTACATTGTCTACACTACTGCCACCTTTCCATTACATTTTGAAAGCAATTAGTTTCAATTAAAAATAGAGTTTTTTTTCTGGAGACAGAGTTTCACTCTGTCACCCAGGAGTTGAGTGCTACGGCATTGTCATAGTTCACAGCAACCTCAAACTCCTGGGCTCAAACCCAAGATCTTCTTGCCTCAGCTTCCTGAGTAGCTGGGACCATAGGTGCCCTCCACAATGCTTGGCTAGTTTTTCTATTTTTTAATAGGGAGGGGGTCTGGCTCTTCTTGCTTTGGCAGGTCTTAAATTCCTAAGCTCAAGCAATCCACTCATCTCAGCCTCCCATAGTGCTAGAATTATAAGCTTGAACCACAGCTCCTGGTCTTAATACTTCATTATGAAGGCAGTATATAAATGTAATAGAACCTCCACACTTGACCACCTCCTTTTAAGTTGAGCTAATTTCCATAGACTGGACATGCACCATGTGTATGTATCTGTGCAGTAGGTCTAGCTCCTTCTGTTGACTAGCTCTGTATATGGCCAGTTTGTTACAGTCCATTGGGTGTCAACTTATACAAGTTTTATAAAAAGTGCAATTATAGCATTTACAGAGAGTAAATATAACTGAGCTTTATAGGAAAGAAATCAGTAATTTTACATTTACCCTAATTTCTGATCTTAAAGGAAAAAACGTGATTATCTTAGTATTTCTCCTTAATTTTTTTTTTAGTTAATAGGGGAAGAGAGGGAGAAATTTAGTTAAATTTATATTTTAGGTCTGATATAGACATTAAGCATTTTTTTCTTCATTTAACTTTCTTTAGACTGAGATATCAGTATGTCATAGTATTTTCTTGTGAATGAGCTAAGAAATATTAATAGCTCTTAAGAAACCCTCAATCAGCCACTATATGTAAGTTGAGCCTTTTATTCAAGTGCCTAAGAAGAACCTTCTTAGCTAAAAGCCATAATGCACAATCAATTGCTGGTACTTTTTTTTCCCTACAAAAGTGGAATTCTCATTTCATCTTGGAATGAGAATCTATTGTTGCTTTGAGATAGTGTGGGAGAATAAACATTCACCTGGGTTCGAGAATTTGGTTTATTGTTATTCCCAAAGTAAGAGAAAAACCATCCCATATAAGTTGTATTAAATGTGTGTACACAGCTGAATTGCTTCCACAGAGGTATGTATCTGACAAAAGTAAGATTCTGAGATCTTCTTTTAAAGCCATGTTCTTTGCCTCTGATATGTTCATAGGTACCCTTCTGGAGAGTATCTTGTTTCCTTAAGTCTTGATTTCAGGATTCTCTTTTTTGTTTTTGTCCTTCAACAGTTTGATGATGCTGCTTCCAGGTGTGGATCTCTTTGAATTTATCCTACTTGGAGTTCATTGAACTTCTTGAGTATTTAGATTAGTGGTTGACATAGGATTTGGTAATTTTTTTTTTTTTGAAACAGAGTCTCAAGCCGTCACCCTGGGTAGAGGGCCATGGCATCATATCTCACAAAAACCTCAAACTCTTGGACTTAAGAGATCGTCTTGCCTCTCCTAGGTAGCTGGGACTATAGGCATGTACCACACTGCCCAGCTGGTTTTTCTACTTTTAGTAGAGACAGGGTCTTGCTTTTGCTCAGGCTGCTCTTAAACTCCTTAAACTCCAGTCTACCCGCCTCAGTCTCCCAAAGTGCCAGGATTACAGGCATGAGCCAGCATGCCTAGCTAAAATTTGGTAATTTTTTTTACCATGCTTCAAATATGTTTTATGCCCCTTTTTCTCCTCTTTTTCTAGGACTCTGAAATTATGTATATGGTGATTCATTTGATGTTGGTCTCTGGAGCTCTGTTTGGTTTTCTTCATTCTTTCTTTTTTTTGTTTTTTTGAGGCAGAATCTCACTTTGTCACCCTCAGTAGAGTGCCATGGTGTCGTAGCTCATAGCAACCTCAGACTCTTGGGCTCAAGCAGTTCTCTTGCCTCAGGCTCCCAAGTAGCTGGGACTACAGTCGCCTGCCACAACGCCCAGCTATTTTTAGAGATGGGGTCTCGCTCTTGCTCAGGCTGGTTTCGAACTCAGTGAGCTCATGCAGTCCACCCACCTTGGCCTTCCCGAGTGCCAGGATTACAGGCATGAGCCACTGCTTTTGGCTCTTTCTTCATTCTTTATTCTTCCTCTTCCTCAGACTGGATAATCTCAATAATCTATCTTCAAATTCACTGATTCTTTCTTCTGCCTGCTCTGATCTGCTTTGAATTCCTCTATTGAATTTTTTATTTTAGTTCTTGTACTTTTTAATTCCAGAATTTCTATTTGCTTCTTTTTCATAATTTCTATCTTTTTCTTAATACTCTGTATTTGAGAATTATCATTCTCATGCTTTCCTTTAGTTCTTTAGACAGTTTTCTTTAGTTGTTTGAAGATATTTAAAATAGCTGACCAACTTCTTTTTCGTCTTGGATCCTCAGAGGCAGTTATTATTGACTTCTTTTTTTCTAGATCATACTTTCTCAGTTTTTTCTATGTCTCATATTTTTTTTTTTTTTGGCAGTTTTTTTTTGGCCAGGGCTGGGTTTGAACCCGCCGGCGCCTTACTCTTTTGAGCCATAGGTACCGCCCAAAGAGAAAATCTTTTTTTTTTTAATGTCTCATAATTTTTTATTAAAAACTGGACATTTTAAACTAATGTAATGATTACCCTACAAATCAGATGTTTCTTTTTCTTTAGAGCTTATTGTTATTACTGTTTCTTGTTTGTTTAATGACTTTTCTAAATTAATTTTACAAAGCCTGTGTTCTTTCTGTTGTGTGGCTAGTGAAATTTTACTCAGGTTTAGTAGTGTACTAATGATTGAAGAGATTTCCTCAAATGCTTAGAGCTAAATCTGTCAGTCTTTGCTGGAGGGCTCTATGTGCATGTTGGGGCTCACTTTCTTTCTTTTTTTTTTTTTGAGACAGAGCCTCAAGCTGTCCCCCTGGGTAGAGTGCCATGGCATCACGCTCACAGCAACCTCCAACTCCTGGGCTCAAGCGAGTCTCCTGCCTCAGCCTCACAAGTAGCTGGGACCACAGGTGCCCGCCACAACACCTGGCCATTTTTTGGCTGCAGCCATCATTGTTGTTTGGCGGGCCCGGGCTGGGGACTCAAACCCGCCACCTTAGGTGTATGTGGCTGGCGCCTTAGCCGCTTGAGCCACAGGCGCCGAGCCGGGGCTCACTTTCAACATTATACCAGGCAGTTGATGGTTCTGCCTTAGCCTTTACTTCCTGTTTACACAGAGCCTCAAGTTCAGGCAAAGGGGAGAGCTGAGGGTATTCTCAGGTTTTTCCTGAGCCTTTGCACAGCTATGGGCATGCATGTGGCCTTCTAGATTCCTAAGAATATATTAGAACTTTTCGAGTTACTTTCTGGACATCTCCTTCCTCAGCTTCTCCTTTGAAGCTTTTGGTTAGCCTATTGTTTGCCCCAACTGTTAGCCACCACTTCAGGCACACTCAGTGTTAAATTTCCTTTAATTGGTTTCACCAAACTCTCGTGAGCTTAGGCTTTTCAAATTGGGTAAGCTCCAAGTCCAGGAAAGACAGCCTTCTGAGTGAGATTTTCCATGGGACTTCCAGACAGGTTTAATCATGATAGTTCTCTAAGAATGGGGCTTTGTAAGAGCTTCAGCCTTCTTCCACCCGCTCTCCTGGTTGCCAGGCTGCTTATTTTCATCATGATTATGAACGGCTGGTTGTTAATGCTACAGTGGAACTTGGGGGTGTGGGATGGGAATGGGGTTATGGAAACGCCACAGATGTTTTCCATTCAAACTCACAGAGTTTCTTGTTTTTACCAAGATTCACCTGCTTTTCCTTGAATAAATACTTCCTGGATTTCTGCAAGCCTTTGGTTGTCTTCCATAATTGATTCTTACTATGATTCTCACAAGTGTTCTTGTAGTTTTTATGGAAGAGAGAATTTTTAGAGGTTTTTACTCCAATGCTTTTGCTGATGTCTCCTTATCTTTTGTAAACACCCATTGGTAAAGGGGCTTTCAATGAGTTATTACATATCATTTATTAATTATTATCCCTGTGATTGTGCTATTTGGGTAAGGTAAAACAAAAATTAAAATTTGTTAATTGTTTGAATTTATATAGGGAATTAACATTAGAATGTCAGCAAAAGAATTTCTTCTTGGATACTGCCTCAGTCAGCTATTTGAAGTCAGTGACTGAAATATTTCATCCAGAACTCTGAGATTATGATCCAAATTGTACTAAAATGGAAAGAGAACTAAACCCTTTCGTTCTTAAAATTTCCTCAACTCACATATTGGTCATCAATCTGCATTTGTTTATTATCATGCATAGGAAGGATACAGGTAGGGGAGCTTGAGAATGCAAGGAATTTCAGAACAAAGATTAAAATAAGCTGGCATCAATCTATTGTCAGGCAACTAAATACTTTGAATATTGGTCTCATACCGTATTTGGGAGCTCTGAAGGCTTAGAATGTGACTGTCCCCATTATTTGTATATATCAAATAATACTTAGATTTTTAAATTTTAGCAGTTTTTGCTATGTTTGGACTAAAAATTCATAAATACTTCATTAGTTTTTAAGATGAATGTACATCCTTGAAATAAAAAACTTGTCAAAATGCTGGCATTAAAATGTAAAGATAATTTGTTTGATTTGCTTCATTTCTCTTGAACATAGTAAGTATTTTGTCATCTGCCATTAATGTTGCTGTAAATAAAGGATGCCATTTCCCTTGGGAATGAAGCAGGAATGTTAAAAGGAAAACATTAGGACATTTTCCTTTTTTAAAGCTAAGTTTGTTCCTGATCTAAAAAAGGATTAATATGGTGTTATGTCAGGTCTCTAACTTACCTGCAGTCATTGTAAAATGAATGGAAAATTGTAGATCCATGACTCACCTTCAGTTCTATAATTACCTCAGGCTAAAGGACATTTGGGGTGACTTTTAACTCAGCATTTTTTCCCACATCTACTTAACTTTATTATAGTGCCTCCTAATTAATATCTGTGATGTGATGTTCCCTTAATGGAAATGGCCATTTCATCATCTATTTGATGTCTGGATTTCTGCCATCTCCCTCCTTAGGAGACTCTTAACCATGCTCTGCAATCTATCTGCCTGATCAATTTCATTCCTTCAATGATGCATGCAGGCTCTGTGAGCTAATGGCTGTGACTGTGCTGCCTGAATCTGTAGAAGAGTTTGAGAAATTGGAAATAAATTAAATTTGTCATCATTGTGAGACATCTGCTTGGTATCAGACTTTTAAATGAATATGAAACAGGTCATGCAAACAGGCAAATACTTTTATCCAGGCGGTGTTATCTCTGTATTTACTGTGATCTTCCCTGGGACAGCCATGAGTTAAAGCCTTTCAGTAAGTATGAATAGAAGGAAAAGAAATAAAATTCCATCTCCCCTTTACTTTTCTTTTTTCCCTTCTCTGATTTGTTCCTCTTCACAACATTCAGCAAAAATAACTTCAATACTAAAGGAGGTTAAGTAGGTGGTGGTGGGGGGGTGTTTTTCTTGTTTGGTGAACACATAAAAGAGATGCCTAAATCTGGAGCACAGTATTCGTATATTTAACATACAGCTTACCCCTCTAGTGGATCAGCTTGGCACAGACATCACAACTCTTTGCATCTTCTTAGGGTCAGCAGAGCTGATAGAAATGACTACAAGTAGATACCATTGCTAGGGGTCTCTTACAGAATTGGTGCTTGTTACTACAGAAATGACATCTGCTTATTGGGAAAGATCCAAATTCAGTTGGAGTTTTCCAAAAATGTTTGGAAATAAAATATTATATTTGTTCGTGCTTTTCTAAATTTTTATTAATCACAAGAATTAAAAGAAGAGTGTTCTAATAGAAATTTTTTAATCTCCAAATAGTTTTTCTCATTTTCATTATGAACATTCATTCCTGCTAAAAGATAAGAAGAATGTTTCTTTGTACTATATCTAAAAACTCCTAAAGTGGTCATGAACTTTGAGTAAAATTTTAATGGGTTCCTTCTAGTTTTTTCCTTAAGTGAAGGTCTGTCTTTGACCATGAAGTCTTACAGACCACCCCTAGAGAGCGATCACAAAGGTCTTTCAGTCTTGTCTCACTGTTTACATTTTCATCATAGTTCATTGTAATAAATTTCAGTGTTAAACTAAAGGCATTCATTTTTCACAGGGGACAGTGGCATCATTTCGAAAAATGTCTACTTAGAAAATGCAGGATTTAATTTTTTTGTTTGTTTGTTTGTTTTTCTTTTGTTTTTTGGGACAGAGTCTCATCCTGTACAGGCCCTGGGTAGAGTGGCATGGCATCATCATAGCTCACAGCAACTTCAGACTCTTGGGCTCAAACAATCTCTTCACCTGGCTGGTTTTTCTGTTTTAGTAGAGGCAGGGTCTTGCTCTTGCTGAGGCTGGTCTCAAACTCTTGAGCTCAAGCAAGCCACCTGCTTCAGCCTCCTAGAGTGGTAGGGTTACAGGCATGAGCCACCATGCCCAGCCAATTTAATTTGTTAAGAACAAAAGCATTTGTATTTGCGTTTTTGATTTTTTGTACTTGAACGAACCAAATCTAACCTTAATCTTCTTAGGAAAGAAGATTAAAACCATTCTAATTTGAAATAAAAAACATAATAGGTATTTTGTATTTTTCAATCACTTTCTCTGCAAAAAAGAGAATAAGTATTTGTTTTTGATAACAGGAAAAACAAGGCTTATGTACTGTTAGGCAGAAACAGAAGACAACAGGAGTGTTCTTGACTGTTTCACGGTTCCCATCGGGCCAGTAGACCAGATTGCTTTTAACCATCAAGGTCACATGCCTTTGGTTTCTCTACTTCCTTACTAAGTTAAGTACCACTGCTGACTGCTTTATGGTTTTGTTTGCTTGTCTAAACTCTAAAAAATTCTATGAG
Source organism: Otolemur garnettii (assembly GCF_000181295.1). NCBI lineage: Eukaryota > Metazoa > Chordata > Mammalia > Primates > Galagidae > Otolemur > Otolemur garnettii. The sequence goes on along the minus strand of NW_003852612.1, from coordinate 2,187,658 downwards.
ATAAATAAAATAAGAGTTATTAATGACCCTGAGGTCACTTGGGTTGCTCATGTGTCCTGATCTCAGTGTGGTGCTCGTTTTATCATTCCCTGTTGTCTCTATAGATGTGAATTTTATATATATATCAGTTATGCAGCACCTTCACACTGTTTCTGCACTTACTATTTTAATCTCAGTTAAATGTATTTGCTCATTAATTACTATGTTTATTCAGCAAGTACTTACTCAGTTTATAGTGTTGCATTTTAAGATGCTAATAGAGACATGCGTTAACAATTTATAATCCCTGGCCCTTGAGAAGCTGTTGGTCTAGTGAAAGAGTTAGACTACATTTTTTAAAATAGCTTTATTGAGGTATAATTAATACACAGCAAACTGTATTTATATAAAGTATAGAGTTTCTACATTCATGAAACCATGTCTTATCTGTCTTTTGGTTGTTTTCTTTTTAATTGTTGAGTTTTGAAAATGCTTTATTTTGAATGTAATAAATTCTTAATCAGATATTTGTGGCATATATTTTCATTCTTTTAACAGTGACTTTGAAGAGCAGAAATTGTTTTGTTTTGTTTTGGTTTTTTTTTTTTTGAGACAGAGTCTCAAGCTATTGCCGTGGGTAGGTAGAGTGCTGTGACATCAGCAACCTCCAACTTGGGCTCAAGCAATCGTCTTGCCTCAGTTTTCTATTTTTAGTAAAGATGGGAATCTTATCTTTCTGTTTTGTTCAGGCTGGTCTCAAACCTGTGAGTGCAAGCTATTTACCTGCCTTGGCCTCCCAGAGTGCTAGGATTATAGGTGTGAGCCACTGTGCCCAGTCAATTTTTAGTATTTTAAATCTACTTTGTTTTTATTTATTCTGCTTTGGTTATAGTAGGTTTTTAATAATTCTTTTTTTTCTTTTTTTTTTTTTTTTTTCAGTTTTTGGCCGGGGCTGGGTTTGAACCCACCACCTCTGGTATATGGGGCCAATGCCCTACTCCTTTGAGCCACAGGCACCGCCCAATTCTTTTTTTGGGGGGGGGCAGATTTTCACTATGTTACCCTTAGTAGAGTGCTATGGTGTTATAGCTAACAGCAACCTCAAACTTTTGGGCTTAAGTGATTCTCTTGCCTCAGCCCCACAAGTAGCTGGGACTATAGGCATCTACCACAACTCCCCCAGCTATTTTTAAATTGTAGTTGTCATTGTTGTTTGGTGGGCGTGGGCTGGATTTGAACCCGCCAGCTCTGGTGTACATGGCTGGTGCCCTAGCCATTTGAGCTATAGGCACTGAGCCAGCTTTTTAATCATTCTTAAAATTGGTACTGTGAGTCCTCTAACTTTGTTTTACAGGATTATTTTGGTGAATTTTAGTATCAGTTTTTCAGTGTTTATAAAAAGTTTTTCTGGAATTTTAAAATAACTGGTTTGAGTCTATAGGTCTGTTTGCAGTGAATTAACATTTTAACAATATTTAGCCTTTGAGATACAAATAAGATGTATCTCTGTTAATTCAGGTCTTTTGTTTCAGTAATATTTATAGTTTTTATTGTGTACGCCTCTTCCACATTTTTATCGGATTTATCCCCCAAGTATTTCATAATTTTTGTTGCTATTGTAAATTTTTGTATTTTTTAAATTTCATTTTCTAATTGTTCATTGCTACTATTTAGAAATGCAGTTGATTTTCAGATTACAGCTTAATATGTTAAATGCTCCTTTGATGTTAGGTGTAAGGTACTGTGAGGTCATAGAGAAGGAACAGCCAGCTGTACTTACAGGGTCAAGGAGAGCTTCACAAAAGAAACAATATGAGTTTTATAATTATTTTCTTGATTTGTAGCAGGAGATCTTGCCCCAAATCTGGATGAATTTATAGGTATTAAAAATTAAAGTAAAATTAAAATTATTTTTAAGTTCCCTATAAAAGCATACAACTATTATGTACCCATAATAATTTAAAAGAAAACAAATTAAAAAGAACAAAAAAGAATTATAAAACCTAGGAAAATTAACAGTTCAATAATGTCATGTAATAAACAGTATTCATGTTGCAGCGTGAGAGGGAGCCACAACACTGGTGGACTGAGAATTCCCCAATGAGGGACTTTTGCTGACTGCCAGGGGTCCGGCAGACAAAGGGAGGAACAGAAGACTGGCGTAATAAATTCACATACAAAGTTTCTATCCAGAGAACCCGAGAGATGGACACTGTATTGACCTATAGCGAGGCAGGCAGGCACCACCTCAAACTAAATTCCCTAGAGCTTTTTATTGGGGTCTTGGGGGTATGCATATACAAAGTAAAAAAGTGAGACGTTAATAGTCTCATGTTTCAATTAAACAGACGGTCTTTTGTTCAAGGAAGAGGGCTATCAGGGTGAAGGACAGTGGAGCACTAAATCATCAAACCACGCTGTGGTAGGGACTTAATGAGGGAGAGTTACAGCATGCAGGTTAGATAGCTAAGCCTTGAAGGGTAATTTAATTGTCCGCTGCTTTCTAACTCTGCTGATATCCTGAATCTTCTAAGCTGCTGATTTCTATCTAGTCATTTCCCACAGATGAGTTTCTTGTCTATTCTGCTGAACAGTCCGACCCCCCTCAGCACCTTAGCCATGGGGGTAAGGGCTGTTGAGGGTAAGGCTCGGGGCAGTTCCAGCTCAAGTCCTCTGGAATGTCAGCGTATATTATGCTTCTAACCACATATTCAAATTTCAAAAAAAAATATTTTTAAGATGCAGTGTGCTACTAATAGTTGTCTGTAAACTCTAATATTGAGTTTAAGTCTTTTATTATGGAAAATTTTAATCATATACAAAAATAAACTTTTATAGCTTTATATTATAAATATATTTTTATATGTACGTGTGTATAGGAAATTTCAGACTTAAGAAAAGATTGCAAGAATAATGCATCAAATTTCTGTATACTTCTTACCCAAATTCACCAATTTACATTTTTGTCCTATTTGCTTCATGATTCTCAATTTTCTTTTGTTGAACTGTTTAAGAGTGATTGATACAGTATTGTTAAGCTCTAGTCCTGTATTCCAGTGTTGTCAGTTATCTCACTTATGTTCTTTGTAGCTTCCCCCTCCCGGGTCTTCAGCTGATCCAGGCTCATACCTTGTATTTAGTTGTCATGTATTCTTTGAACTGAAGCAGTTTCTCAGCCTTTCCTTGTGTTTGTTCACCTTGATATTTCTAGAGTATATAAGGAATTACTTTGTAGAAGCGCCCTCATTTGGGATTTGTTACTTGTTCCTAATTAGAATCAGTTTATTCATTTTGGTAGGCATAGCACAGAAGTAATTTTGTGTCTTATTTACCGTATCTTTTGAGGAGCCAGGTGATCATGATTTGTCCTAACATTTGCGATATAGGTGTAAGGACTGAGTTAAGATGGGGGCCACCGGGTTTCTACACTGTTAGGTTATCCTTTTGCACTTGAAATTAACCTATAGTTATGTGTTTTAGGTACTTTGAAACTGAGTATCTGTCCTCATCAAGCTTTTACTTACTAATATTAGCAGCTATTAGCCATTTTTTAAACTCTTATCATTCAGTACTTGGCATTCTTTTATAAGGAAGGATATTCCTTTCTTCCTCCTTTGTGTATACTTAATTAATATCTGTATAGATACATGGATTCTTATTTTATTCTGTGGGTTATAATCCATTACTATCATCTGTTTGATGCTAATCGTCTCAGATTTGATCAGTGGAGGCTCCTTCTAATTAGCTGTTATGTGCCTTTGACATGTGCCTATTATTCTTTAATGCACGTTCTCCTTTTTTAGCACAAAAAGTGTTCTAAGCTCATTGTGTATATTCCTTGCCCCAGCTCTGAAATCAACCATTTATTCAAGGAGTCCGGGTTTTATTAGAGTAATTTTAAGAAACCAGTATTTGGACAGAACAGATAAATTTTACACATATAGCTTCATACTGATACCTCCCATTCTTACCCAGCATCACAGTACATATTGTAGTCTTCCCTTTTTCTGTAGTTGGAAATCTCTTTCCCAGCAGTGAAAATGGGGTTCCTACTATCTTCAATTTATTTTCTCATTTGCTTAAGCCTCGAATGTGCAAAAGGTGGTTTCAGAACTACTACAGCAGGGATGTCCAACTCTTTTCTTTTCTGCTACACATTGAAAGACTAAGAGTTGTCTTGGGCCACAAAATACACAAACACAAAGGAAAACTGGAGCAAAAAAAAAAAAGGTCCATGCATACGTTTCATGATATCTGACACTGCAAATAAACAAAAAATGTCCTCACAAAATCAGCGTGCAGGCCTGCAGGTTGGACACCCCTGAAAAAGCAGACCTGTGAAATGGAGTGCACTGTTTGTTTACAGTTCTTTTGTTTTTCTATTTTTTTCTGAAATTTATACACACTGAAGTACCCAATGATAAGTTTATGACATGGTCAGTTTGGGAAAATATGTACATGTGCTCTTGCATCCCACTCCTCTATCACAACATAAAACAGCGTATTCGTTACCTCACAACATTTCCCTGAGCCCTTTTCTGGTCATTCCCCACCCTGGCCCAAAACAACCATAATTTTTTTTGTTCATTATAAATTAGTTTTGTCCTTTCTTAGATTTTAGAATTTCATATAAATACGTACAGTATGTAGTCGTTTGTATCTTCTTTTGCTCAGCATAATAAGAGGTCATCTTTATTTTGAGCACATCATTGGTTCCATCCTTTTCATTACTAAGTAGTATTTCCTTTGTGTGATCATCCTACATGTTTTGTCTGTTTCTTATTGATACTTGGATTGGTTCCACTTTTAGGCTTGTGATGCTCTTTTTTACATGTTACCTTGACTGGGCTGTGGCCCCCAGTTATTCTGTCAAACATCAATCTAGATGTTTAGTGCTGTGAAATGTCTTGTACAAGAATCAAGGTCCATAATCAGTTAACTTTAAATAAGGGAGTTAATTTAATCACATTAAGTTAAGTTAATTGCATTAAATAAGCAATAATCTGGGTGGGGCTGATTCAATTGGTTTAAAGTTTTTAAGAGCAGAGCTGAGGTATCTCTGAAAAGAAATTGATCCTGTGGATAGCAGCTTAATTCCATAACTGAGAGTTCTAGCCTGCCCTTTGGACCCACCTTATCAGCTCCCATAATTATGTGCACCAAATTCCTGCTATAAATCTTCTCACATATATTTCTTACTTGTTCCGTTTCTCTGGTTGAACTGTATTCTGGCTATTACAAATCAATCTGCTATGAATAATATTCTGTGCAACTGTAGTGGGCATACATTTTCAGTTTCTTTGGGGTAGAAACCTAGGAATGGAATTTCTAGATCAAAGGGTAGATGTCTATTTAATTTTATAAGAAATTGCCAAACTCTTTTCCAACATTTTTGTGCTATTTTAGGTTCTACCAGCATTATATGAGATTTCTACCCATTTTACATTCTCACCAACATTCACTGTTGGTTAGTCTTTTTTTTTTTAGGAGACAGAATCTCACTTTATTGCCCTCGATAGAGTGCTGTGACATCACAGCTCACAGCAACCTCCAACTCCTGGGCTTAGGCAATTCTCTTACCTCAGCCTCCCGAGTAGCTGGGTGCCCACCACAATGCCCAGCTATTCTTTTGTTGCAGTTTGGCTGGGTCCAGGTTTGAACCCGCCACCCTCAGTATATGGGGCCGGCACACTACCTGCTGAGCCACAGGCGCCACCTTGGGCAGTCTTTTTGATTTTAGCCCTGGTTTTGGTGAGTGGTGTCTACTGTTGTTTTAATTTGCATTTCTCTGGTGACTAAAAAATATGAGCACTATTTCATGTAGTCATTAGGCAATTGTAGATCTTCTTGTGTGAAGTTTATGTTCAAATCTTCCCATTTTTCTAGATTGGGTTGTTTTTATTATTGACTTACAAGAGTTCTTCAAATATTCTGAATGTACATCCTTTGTCAGATATTTATTCTGCTAATATTTTTCCTCTAGTCTTGCCTAAGCATTTTCCTAAAAGTGTTTTAATGCAGGTTGGCGCCTGTGTCTCAAAGGAGTAGGGTACCGGCCCCATATACAGGAGGTGGCCAAAAAACACACACACACAAAAAAAAGTGTTTTAATGCCCAGAAGTACTTGATTTTGATTCTTTTTTGTTTGTTTGTTTCGTTTTGTAAATTTTATGGTTGCTGCTTTCCTTTATCTTGTCTTAAGAAATTTTTACTTACCACCAATGTCATAGAACTGTTTATTTCTAAAAATCCTGTAGTTATAGGTTTATGTCTGTCATCTCAAAATTGTTTTTATAAATAGTGTGAGCTAGTAGTTGAAGTTTATGGGCTTTTCTTTTTTTTCTGTGAATATTTACTTGTTACATCAATATTTGTTGGAAAGACTGTTCTTTCTGGGTGGATTGTTGTAGCATCCTTCTTGAAAAATCACTTGATTGCAGAAGTGTGGATTTACTTATGGATTCTTGGGATCTCTTGGTTTTTCCTTAGATTATGACCAAGTTAAGCATTTAATTCTGGTAGTTAAGTCTCTCAGTTTTCTTTTTTCAAAATGTTTTTGACTATTCTAGATTTTTTTGTATTTGCATGTCAATTTTAAAATCACTATTTTGTAAAAGTCTGCTGGGATGATCATTGCGATTGATGTGGTTGATTACCACCCTCATCACTTCTTTTTAGCACTATACTGAATTATCACTAAGATTGATGTGAATCTGTATTTTAAAAATTAACAATATTGAGTATCCTAAGAGCATCATGTGTCTTTCCATTATTTAAGTCTTTACTTTTTCTCAGTGGCATCTTTAATGTTTGTTTTTGTTACTAGATATTTTATATATTTTTGACTTTGTGGGTAATGGTTTTTTTAAGTTTTATTTTCACATTGTTTACTGCCAATATCTTGACATACCTTTGACCTTCCTGAATTTGTTTATAAGCTATTTCTTCTTTCTTTCCTCTTCCTTCCTTTCTTTGAATGATTGCCTAGGATTTACTATGTAAACAATTATAACATTTCTAAATAGAGAATATTTTACTTTTTCTTTTTGCAGTATTTATGCTTTTTATTTCTTTTCTTACCTTATTGCAATGGCTGGGGGGGGGTGGGAGCTTTCAGTACAGCACTGAAAAGAAGTGATGGGGTGGTAATCCTTACCTTATTGTTGACCTTAGGTTGATTGTTTTACCGTTGAATATGAAGTTAATAGTAGCAGATTTTATGTTTCAGGTACTGAACAGTACAGTGAATACACAGGCTATGCTGAGACATATCGTTGGGCCCGGAGCCATGAAGATGGGAGTGAAAGGTGAGTCTGTCTCTGACTTTAGTATCACATGCTTAAAAGGAAAGGAATGTGAACTTCGACCTTATATGCTGTGTGTCCCTTCCAGCAATTGAACTTTCTTTTTAAGTTCAATATTACAGGTTCATGGGCAGTTGAAACAATATCATCATCTCCATATACCAAATAGAGGAACAGAAAAGATAAAAACTGAAAGTCTAAAGCTAAGACAAGAAGGGCAGAGCTCTCTGCAGTTCTTTACTTATAAGTTACCAATTAAAAGCAAGGCAGTGGCTCAGCTCCATAGCACGGTGGTTAGGGCACCGGCCATGTGCACCCGGATTTGTGGGTTTGATAGTCCCAGCTACTAGAAGGCTGAGGCAAGAGAATCGCGTAAGCCCAAGAGTTTGAGGTTGCTGTGAGCTATGATGTAATAGCACTCTACTGAGGACAACATAGTGAGACTCTGTCTCAAAAAAGAAAAAAACAAGGCAATGGAGGTTAACCACCAAGTTCAAACTTGTTTAGACTTATTTAGAATAGGTTCTACTTAGAACTTCAAGTCCTAGGTGAGCTTATTTAGTTATCCTTAATTTTTCTGTTGAAATGAGTTAAGTGAGGGAAACCTATGTTGGGACAGTGGCCTAATGCCACACAATCCAGTCAATGATAGATCCTACAGTGAACTTAGCTGCTACTGTCTCCCATTTCTTAAAATGCATTTTTATATTTTGACATTCCTGCTTCCTCACTAAATTGTGTAATTCACCAGAGGTAAATTTTTATAAATATGCTACCTGAAAGCTTGTGGAGTTTTTTTGTGTTGTTTGTTTTTGGAATGAGAAAGCCATTGGGCAGAATCAGCTTTTGCCCATGTAGCCATATTTGTACCAAGGACTTATTCTTTGAATATCTCAAGTCCAGCCTCTGGTTTCTTTCTCCTTATTTTGTATAAAATACGTGGTTGCCACAAGCAGTTTTCGTGTATGTTTATTCCTAATAATTATTTGCAAGGTAGCACAAAGGTTTCTGTTGTTATTCTCCAGTGTGAAAAGTTGCTTGGCATAGCAATATATGCAAATGTATAAGGAGATGAAAACATTTGGAATTTTACCCATTTCCAAAATTATTTCAATTAGTCCTTCTGTTTCCACAGGCAGCATGTTATTGTCTGCTTTGATGTCTTTGTCTTTTTAAAAATAGTCTCTCACAGATGACAGTTGAGCATAGCAGGCAGAAAGCTACACTGAATTATTTCACATTTTTATAACACTTGACTTCTTGGGATTATTTCCTAGACAATATATGACGACAAAAACCCTAGCGATTTAAAGCAGATCTCTCAAAGCAAAGTAGGAATGAGCTCTTGTCAAAATACAGACTGTCTTTAGTATTAGAGGAAAACAAAGAACTAAATTTCTTTTGTTTGCCTCAATATCCTTTAACCTCTGAGACTCACTATAAATGATGTTCCTGCTCACAATCTGTCATTCTGCTGTCTCTTGTTAAGTTTTCATTTTACTTTTTAATGCCTAAGAGTGCATAATGTGTATGCCTTGGTATCTAAAAAATAGAAGAGTGTGTCCTCTCTTCCACTTTTGTTAGACCCACAGGCACTGGTTTGTTTTTGACTTTTTTTGTTGTTGTTGAGACAGTCTCACTATGTTGCCCTTGGTAGAGTGCTGTGGCATCTGCAGCTCACAACAACCTCAAACTCTTGGGCTTAAGCGATTCTCTTGCCTCAACTTCCCAAGTAGCTGGGACTACAGGTGCCCACCACAAGGCCCAGCTATTTTTGGTTGCAGTTGTCATTGTTGTTTAGCTGGCCCAGGCCGGGTTTGAACCTGCCAGCCCCGGTGTATGTGGCTGGCACCATAACCACTATGCTACAGGCGCCAAGCCAGTGTTTTGGATATTTTAACTGCCAGAGTCTTGGCACTTGTGAGAGTTTCCAGTGGCTTCACCTGTTCCTTATCTTCCTCCCCTTTCTGTCTTGTCCCAGGGACGACTGGCAGCGGCGCTGCACTGAGATAGTTGCCATTGATGCGCTTCACTTCAGACGCTACCTTGATCAGTTTGTGCCTGAGAAAATGAGACGGGAGCTTAACAAGGCCAGTAACCTTATTTCCTAGTTCAGCTGGCAGCTGTCATCTATTTACTGCCATTTTATTAATGCTGAAATTAATGCTTTCTGGTAATTCTTGCAGTGTCAGTATGTCTGCCCACAGCTCTGCTGATTTAATGGTTCTGTCAGCCTGTACAAGATGTACTTTCCATTTCATAATTGTTTGATTAGCAGCCGAGGCTGCCAAATAGACTGTTGCTTGATATTAAACCCCACACATGCATTTATCTCATCAAGTACTTTTAGCTACTTTGGAACATGGTCATTGTAAAACCATATAGAAATGTATGAGCCCTAACAATTTTTCTCAGACCTCCCCAACGACATTTTCACTGTTAGGTATGCTATCATTTAAACAGATAAACCAAAAAAAAAAAAAAAAATCAAGTTAATTATTGTCCTATTTTAGGTAAGATTCTCATTAGTTGTTTATTGATTTAGTGTAATTTGACATATTTATGATGAAATCTGTGCTTTTCTGTGGTACTTAGTGCTACTGTAATCATCTCTTTCGTTTCCATACTATTACAGAAATACAAAAATGAACCATATTTATTATTTACATTTTTAATACTGGTAACCATAGCACATAAACTCTATTGTACAATAGAGTGTTGATTTTGTTTTCCAGATTTTGTGCCTTACCAAAACACCTGAGATTTTGTTTAGTTCTCAAATTAGTCTCACAAGAATCTCACCCAATTCTGGAAACCGTTGTTTGGTTCCCATGAGTAGGTTTTTGTTTTGTTTTTGTTTTTAATAGTGCAAATGTCTTTAATTTTTTTAGAACTGTTACGCCATGAGTTCATAGGGAATAGGTTCGGGCAGCCCAGGCTTGTTTGCACTGGTTCTCACAGAGTGCGCTTCTCTGCGTGGAGCAGGCTGGAGCTTCAGTTAAAGCCAGGCACGTTTCCCTTTGACTTCCTTCTTTTTCTCGTCTTTTTCCTTCATATGTTTCAAGAAGCTGTCTCAGCTCTTAGAGTGGTTAATATGCTCAGTGTGCACATTAATTCTCTTGGCAAGAACCTTCCCCTTGTGTTTGATCATGATAGTCACAACAACATGCTGGGTAATAATGGTTGACCAGCTTTACCATGGTGACATCTGTGGGGCATTTTTTTTGAACAGTGCCCACTCTTTTGATGTCTACAATATCCCCTTTCTTGTAGATTCACATGTATGTGGCCAAGGAAACACGTCCACGTTTTCTAAAAAGCCTAGGGAACATGTGCCTCTCTTTCCCTTTCTGTTTCTCAGTTTGGCAAATTACTGGAAGACAGCAGTTCCAGCTGAAATGCCCATGAGTAGAAATTGATCACGAGATTATTTATTTAGATAATAGGTTTGTTGCATTGCATGGATATGTATTCCAGTTCCTTGATAAAGATGTCTGATAATGATAGCAGACTGGGTGTGAACAACCAAAAAATCCAGACAGGTTTTTATTTCACTTATAAACTAGGAGTAGATATTTTGAATATAATTAGGTATGTTATTTTATACCGTAATCCATTTCAGAATCTAAATTTTTCTCCAAAATTTTACAGGGGCAAAAATAAACTATTACAAGGGTACAAATGTTTTTATCTACATAGATAACTTTTGTAATGTTTGAGTTAGGACTTGAGAATCTAATTTATTGTTGAGCACTTTCTATTATTTACACATTTATATTTGTGTGTGTGTGCAGTGTTTTTGGAGATAGGGTCTCACTCTGTCACCCAGGCTGGAGTGCAGTAGTATGAGCATAAGTCACTATTGCCTCAAACCCCTAGACTCAAGTGGTCTTCCTGCCTCAGCCTCCCAAGTAGATAACTGGGACTACAGGCATTTGCCACCATACCTGACTAATATTTCTTATTTTTTTTTAGAAACAAGGTCTCATTATGTTGCCTAGGCTGGTCTCAAACTGCTGACCTCAAGTGATCTTCCCACCTCCACCTTCTGAGTGGCTGAGATTAAAGGTGTGAGCCATCACACCTGGCATCTTAAATATAATTTATTAGATTATTTTGATAATTAAGAGTTCTGTAATGAATTTCATAAAATGTTTGAAGAATGGCTCGGTACCTGTAGCTCAAGTGGCTAAGGCGCCAGCCACATACACCTGAGGTGGCGGGTTTGAATTCAGCCCGGGCTGGCCAAAAAGCAACAATGACGGCTGCGACGAAAAAATAGCCAGGCGTTGTGGCGGGCGCCTGTGGTCC
>NW_003852612.1:2146665-2175520 GCF_000181295.1 Otolemur garnettii | reverse complement strand
CCTGTAGTCCCAGCTACTTGGGAGGCAGAGGCAGGAGACTTGCTTGAGCCCAGGAATTTGAGGTTGCTGTGAGCTGTGATGCCACAGCACTCTACCCAGGGTGATAGCTTGAGACTCTGTCTCACAAAAAAAAAACAAAACAGAGATTATTTATTTAGATAGTAGGTTCTCTTCTCTATGAAGAGAATAAGAATGTTTGGGAGGTGCCTGTAGCTCAGTGGGTAGAGTGCCAGTCACATACACTGAGGCTTGCGGGTTCTAACCTGGCCCAGTTGAACTAAAACAATAACAACTGCAACAACAACAAAAAACTAGCCAAGCATCATGGCAGGTGCCTGTAGTCCCAGCTACTTGGGAGGCTGAGGCAAAAGGATCGCTTAAGCCCAAGAGTTTGAGGTTACTGTGAGCTGTGATGTCCACAACTCACAGCTCTACTGAGGGCGACAACTTAAGACTCTGTCTCAAAAAAAAAAAAAAAAAGTTTGTCATTGAGTTCTCATCAGATATTATTTACTCAAACATGTATATGTAAATCTGTTACATGGTCATTGATAGTAGGAGACAGGTAGGTAGTTTAGAGAGAAACATATGAAATAGAAAGTAGAAGCAAAATGTATTTAGCCATAGTTATATGGCTAAAAAAATAGAGTAATTCCTCAGAATGGATAGCCTTTTTTATGGATAAAATCTGTACTCCCTCGTATACCTTCCAGTGGGAGCTAGATTGTTCATGTTTAGAAATTATCCTCAACAATGATCTTAGAAAAGGTCATCTTTGGGCATAAATATATATTTATTTTTTACTTTTTTTTGAGACAGAGTCTTACTATGTTACCCTTGGTAGAGTGCCATGGCATCACAGCTCATAGCAACCTCAAACTCTTGGGCTTAAGTAATCCTCTTACCTCAGCCTCCCTACTAACTGGGACAACAGGTGCCTGCTGCAAGGATTTTAGCTGGCCCTGGCTGGGTTCGAACCCGTCACTCTTGGTGTATATGGCTGGCATTGTAACCACTGTGCTACAGGTCCTGGGCCTTTTTGTTTTTTGGGTTTTTTTTTTTTTTTTTTTTGTTTTTTTTTTTTTTGAGACAGAGTCTTACTCTGTGCCTTGGAAAGAGGGCTGTGGTGTCATAGCTTACAGCAACCTTATACTCTTGGGGTTGAGCAATCCTCTTGCGTCAGCCTCTAGAGTAGCTGGTACTACAGGCACCTGCCTGGATGCCCAGCTATTTTTAGAGACAAGGTCTCACTCTCGCTCAGGCTAGTCTCAAACTTTAAGCTCAGGTGATCTACCCATGTCAGCCTCTCAAAGTGCTAGGATTACAGGCATGAGCCACCAAACTTGGCAAATATATCGTTTATTAAATTCTCCTTTGCCAATTGACTTTCTGTATGTTCACTTACATGTCACTGACCTTTAGTTTACTAGCCTCAGAGACAGCAGAAATTTTAAAGATATGGAGCCTTGTTATATATGAATAGGTTAAGTTAGTTGTAAGTATTGGCAACATTGAAAAACATTTGTTTATAGATTATAGAGTCCTTATGCAACACAGTGTATACCTAAAACCTGGCAAGAGAAGAAGACTTTAGTTTCATACAGGTCAGTCAATACCTAGAACACTACCTTATGAAAATATCTCAAAAATGATTTGTTGCCATGCTACAGAAATTATTACATAACATAGAAAAGAAGGAATTTCTCCCCCAGTTCATTCTTTGAAGCCAGTATCACGTTGATACCAAAGTCAGGAAAGGACACACAGAGAAAGAAAACTACAGACTGAAGTTCCTTATGAGATGAAAACTCATCTTACATCTTAAGATGTAAGAATACTCAATAAAATACTAGCGAACTGAATTCTGCATCTTATCAAAAAAAGAATCCACCACAACCAAGTGGGATTCATTCTAGGGATGCAGGGATGGTTCAACAAATGCAGATCAGCAAATGTGATTCACAACATAAACAGGAGCAAAAGCAAAGACTATATGACCATCTCAGTAGATGCAGAAAAGCATTTGATGAAATGTTATTATTAAAACTCAACAAGCAGGCATAGAAGGAACATATCTCAAAATTATAAAGGCTATAATTAGAAAGGCTAAAACGCACAGCCAACATCATGCTGAATGGGAAAAAGCTGAAAATATTCTTCCTAAGAAGTGGAACAAGAGAAGGATGTTCACTGTCACCACTTCTGTTCAACATAGTGTTGGAACTCCTAGCCAGAGTAGTTAGGCAAGAGAAAGAAATAAAGGGTATCCAAGTTGAGAAAGAGGTCACATTATCACTTTGCACTGATGACATGATCTTGTACCTAGAAAACCCCAAAGACTCCACCAAGAGATTGCTGAAATTGATAAATAAATTCAGCAGTGTCTTAGGATACAAAATCAGTGTACATAAATCAGTAGCATTTCTGTATACCCATAACAGTCGAGCTGAGAGTCAAATTAAAGACTCAGTACCATTCCCAATAGCTACAAAGAAAATACAATACCTGAGTATATTTAACCAAGAAGGTGAAAGATCTTTACAAGGAGAACTACAAAGCACTGAGGAAAGAAATCACAGAAGGCACAAACAAATCATGCTCACGTATTGGCAGAATCATCATGTAAAAATGTCTATACTACCCAAAGTGATTTACAGATTTTATGAAATTCCCATTAATATGTCAATGTCATAGTTCACAGAGTTAGAGAAAATAATTCTGTATTTTGTTTAGAACCAGGAAAAAGCCCACATAGCCAAAGCAATCTTAAACGAAAAGAACAACTCTGAAGGTATCACATTACCAGTCTTCAAACTATACTATCAGGATATAGTAAGCAAAACAGCACGATATTGGTACACATACAAAAACAGAGGCATAGACCAATAGAACAAAATAGAGAACCCAAATATAAACCTCCTACCTATAGCCACTGGTCTTTGACAAAGCAGACAATATACAATGGGGAAAAGAAGCCCTGTTCAATAAATGGTGTTGGGAAAATTGATAGCCAGAAGCAGAAGGATGAAACAGAACCCCATCTCTTCTCACAAAACTTAATTCAAGATGTATAAAAGACTGAAGCCTAAGGTATGAAATCATAAGAATTCTAGAGGAAAATGTAGGAAAAACTTTTCTAGATACTATCCGAGGCAAAGAATTTATGAAAAAGACTCCAATGGCAATCACAGCAACAACAAAAATAAATAAATGGGATTTGATTAAACTATAAAGCTTCTTCACAGCTAAGGAAATAATCAACAGAGCAAGTAGATAACCTACAGAGTAGAAAAAAATATTTGTAAGCTGTACATCCAATAAAAGGTTAATAACCAGAATCCACAAAGAACTCAAGCAAAGACTAAAAATCAAACAACCACATTAAAAAGTGGACAAAGGGGCAGCACCTGTGGCTCAAAGGAGTAGGGTGCTGGCCCCATATGCCAGAGGTGGTGGGTTCAAACCCAGCCCCAGCCAAAAAACTGCAAAAAAAAAAAAAAAAGTGGACAAAAGACATGAACAGAAATTTTTCAAAAGAAGATAGACAGATGGCCAATAAACATGAAAAATGCTCAGTGTCACTCACTAATCATCAGGGAATTGCAAATTAAAATCACAATGCAATGTAACCTTAGCCCTGTTAGAATGGCTTTTATTAAAAAGTCCCAAAGTGATAGATGCTGGAATGGATGCAGAGAGAAAGGAATACTTACCTGTACACAATGTCAAGACTGCAAATTAGTACAACCTTTGTGGAAAATAGTATGGAGATTTCTGAAAAAACTACAAGGAAACCTGCCATTCAATGTGGCATTCCCACTCCTGAGCGTCTATTGAAAAGGAGTCTTTCTATCAAAAAGATACCATCACTTAAATGTTTATTTCAGCACAGTTCACAGTTGCAAAGATGTGGGTTCAACCCAAGTGCCCATCAATTCATGAGTAGATGAATAAAATGTGGTATATGTATATCATGGAATATACTCAGCCATAAAAAAGTGTGAATTAATGCCTTTTGCAATAATTTAGGTGGAACTGGCCACCATTCCCCTGAGTGCAAATATCTCAAGATTGGAGAAACAAACAATACTTGTGCTAATTATTAAATTAGAACTAACCAGTGAACACACATGTGCACAGAGGGAAGTAAAATTCAGTAGAAATCCAGAAAATGGTGGGGGGGGGAGAAGAAGAGCAAAAACATGCCTGATGGGTTCAAGGAACACTATTTGGGTGATGGGCACACATAGCTGTGACTCAAGCTTATAAAACTGATCCATGTCACCAACAGCATGTGTACTACCTTAATATTTTGAAATAAAAATAAATGTTTATAAATTTTAAAAATGATTCTTTAAATGGTTGATGATTAAATAATTTTTAGACAGTGCTAATATCATTTTTGGAGGTATACAATCTAGAAATAATATACTGTATACTGTGTATAATGCTCTCCTGTAGATAATAAATACCCACATTTAGTGACCTAAACTTTCAGGAAAATGCCCCTCAAGAAAATGGCCAGCTTTTGGCTAGGAAAGGCACATTAGGGGAGGGGGGAGAAAAGGAGAGGTAACATTCCCCTAAATCTGCAGATTGCACTGCCCTCCTGCAGCTGCCTGCTCTATGGAGGCTGTGCCTTCCTTCTCCTGGGATACCTTTCCTCCCCTCAAGAGTAGTCAGGCAGGTCCCTGGGGCCTGCATGGGGCTCCTGGTCCACTCCACATGGCTGGGCCTTAGCCCTCACCCTGCATGGCCATGGCCTGCTGTGCCAACCCTGCAAATGCTCCCTCCCCTGATCACCACACTCAGCAGAGGCTGCTCTAGCCAGCTCCCACCAGATCCCAGATCATCCTAGGCTAGTACCCCATGTAGCTGGCAGATCCAGATGGGGAGCAGTGACCCTGGCAGACCCAGTGGGTTACCCCACTCTCAAGCCACACTGCCTATGTATAATACACATCTTATTTTTCCCTCAAAAATTTGAGCAAAAAAAAATACACACCAAAATATGATGAGTACATTGTCTGGAATCATTCAAAATATTACAAATTGTCATATATTTTTTAAAAATTCTTCAAGTACTAAATAAAGCCAAATAAAGTGTCATATCGAATACTGGATATATAAAGCCATATGAAGCAGGTGGGTTGATTTTATTTTTAAGGCATTGTAATGTAGTTCTCTATTCATTTTCAATCTGCTATTTACATTGGTATGCAATTACCTCTAATTTATATCTTAGAAAAGATTCTTTTCAGTCAAATGCAGGTAGGATTTGTTTTTTAATTACACAGGTAACAATAGTAAAAGTAATTCTCATTAAATGATTGCTTACTGTATACATGCAAGGCACTCAGTCTTTTAAATGCATTGTCTAATTTAATCCATAAAGCATAGATACTGTTCTTATCTCCAGTTTGGAGACAGTGAACTTGAACTGATCCTTAGATAGAGTTGAGTGATTTTCCCCAGATCACAAATCTAGGCAGTGACCAAACCCTAAATCTAGGTTCCTCAACTTCAGATCACTTTTTTAAAATGTAAATTCTCTGACATAACTAGATCTGACCTTCATACTTCCCATGGTTCACCCTTACATCATTGAGAATATCTCTGCCTTTGGTGAACGCCTGATCTTCTATAGGCACATGGCTGGATCACTTCTTCTCTAATCATAAACTTATATTGTAACCAAGTGCCTGTTGAGTTATTTTCTCAATGTCCATTTCTGTTTGGTATTTGTTTTCAAGGAAATCTGAGGGTTTTTCTCCAGCCTATTTATTTAAGTCCCTGGAGACTAGGAAATACCATAGGTGTAATATAGCCTATTGACATGTGGGGTAGCACTGAGAAGCACACAGTTCAGGTCCTGGCACATGAGAAGGCATTTGATAAATGTGTGTTCTTTCATTCACTGCTGTACTCCAAAATATTTGTTCTTTTAGCGGAGGTTTTATTTATTTTCAACTTTTCCACTGAAAAAGGATAAAGCAAATGACTTTGGGTCTTCTAAATCAAAGTATTCTATCCCTTATTAATTATGTTTACCTATTAAAATAGATTTATGAATTTTAGTACAAGCAATAGGAATTTCACATAAACTTAGAATATTTAATTGAGCATTTTATATCTTATATTTTATAAGCTCTGGTTTAAAGCAGAAGTCTCTATTGAATTACTTTCAAGATGACTTGCACAATTCCACTTTTTTTTTTTTTTTTTGTGCCATGGAGAAAGTACAGAGGAATAGAAAAACTGTATTTTTCTAAATGAAGCAACATAGCTAGCTTAAGACCAGTTTTCCATGTTAGAAAGATAGCAAATAGTACTGCCGAGCTCAGTTTGGATCCCTGAGCTTGGCAGTACTATTTGCTACTTTGGGACATTTCCTCCCCAGATGATAATTGAAAGAGCAGTTCCACAAAGTGCTTTATGACCTCTGGGAAAAGTCTGTTTCATCCACTCTCCACCTGTCCTACTGGACCTGCATGATGACCTACAGGTAGAGTTAGTTGGTTTTTAAAAGAAAGAATCAGTCTGCTCTGATCTAACTGACATTGAAGCAGTGTTTAATCCTATGAGAGATCACTCGGTTGACATTCTGGAGAATTATCTTTGAGGTTGGAAAGATTTATGACTCCAGCTTGTAAAAGTGGCAGATAGCTCTGCCAGAGAAAAAAGAAATCACCTGTGAAAAGTTTTATTTAACTATGCTAGACTCCTTTAGGTAAGAGTAAGTAATGAATATATTTCGTGGAGCCTTCTGGATTTGAACAGAGTGGAGAGATACTTCCAACAGAAAATTACCATCATTTACTTTTTTAAAAAAACTTGCTTTATTTGTTGATTTTTTTTTTTTTTTGTTACTACTCACCACTAAATTTGGAATGGGTTGGTTATTAAATCAAAGCTTGATAACAAAACCAAACAATATTTGTAACTGATAGTTCTAAGAACTTCAACATGTGATCGTTTGTAATTTTTTCTTAAAATATGTATCACCTTGCTCTTTTGGAATATTAGTTCAAAATGTATCAGTGACATATCATTTCTAGTGAGTTTTCCTATAAGTTTCTCAATATATAGATCAGAATTACCATGAGATACCTAAACCAATCCTAGATTTTATACCTAAGGAAACTTAGGTCTGCATACTTATTTCACTTTATATTGCAATTGAAAGGGGCCAAAATAATGTACTGATGTTAATTACTTTAAAGATAAAAAAAAGTCATCCATAATTCTACCTTTCAAATAGTTTTCATTTTTGTAGGTTTTTTCACATGAAATTTAGTTTCATATGAATATACATAAAAGTTACCTATACCTATTTCATTTACCCACAAATTGTAATTATTTTTTATACATTTAATAATCATTTGAATAAAATGTTTCATGAAATAGGATGGACTAAAATACAGTACTATGATTTAACTACTGTCCTTACCTTTTGAACAGTTGGTGGTCCCAAATTTTTCTTTATGTAAGGTAGAAATAAATATGTTTGTACAGTTGGTACTTCTTTAGAAGAAATTTACAAAAATGTTATTACTGAGTCTAAGGATAATTTTAAGCCTCTTGATTAATATTACTTTATTCCATTCCAAAAGATCCTTAAGGGTCTTTTTATATCATGGTTATTTTTATGAAATCACAGAATACTCTAAAAACCTTGGGAAATCAGTATCAAGTATGTATTAAACAAGTGTGGTAAATTGACCTTATATAAGTTAGTGATTCTTTAGGCATAATCTTATTAAATTATTAATCCAGCAAACAGTTTAATGTATTTAGATGATAATGAAAAGCATCCTTTAAAGTCAAAGGCCACTTAATGATGAGAGCACGTTCTGAAAAATATTTGTTGTGCAGACATCATAGAGTGCACTCACACAAACCTAAGTTGCAGCCCGCAGACTTTTACATCAGTTTGCTTTGGTCCCTTTCCCGTTTTCTTTGCTTCCTTTCTATATCTCTCTTCACTACTTCCTGGTTAGTCCCTAGTTTTTAACTCTAGATATTAGTATTTTTTCCTCTTCTTCTTAATGTACTCTTTGTACACTTCAGGATTCTAAAGTTACCTTAATCTTCCCTCTTTTTCCCTTCACATCAAAACTCATTCTGGGATAGGAGTGTTGATTGGTATCTTCTCCTTAGTATCCTGAGGTATGAATGCTTCCTCTTTCCTCCACTGCTAGTTGTTCATCAGTACAAATAAATTCCTCTGCTATTGCTGAGTGTCAGGTCAGGGTATGACTAGAGTTCAAGCTAGCTTTCTTTTTCTCTCACAGCTTTGATCAATCTCCTCAAGTCCTCTGGCTCTGGCTGGAGAAAAAGAAAAGTATTGCCAATATGGAGCTCTTGAGAAAACTTGCAACTAACTCTTTTGAGGTCTCTATCTGATATTTGTTTCTTTTTTTTATTATTTAATCGTAACTGTGTACATTGATGCATTTATGAGGTTCAGTGTACTGATTTGATATACAATGTGAAACGCTTGCATTGAACTGGTCAACATATCTATCACAATCATACTCTTAATAGTTTTGAAATGTACCTTTGCATCATGCACATTAGGTGAGGTCCCCCCAACTACCCTCCCTCTTCCCGCCTCCCCCTCTCCTCTCCCCTCTCTCCTCTTCCCTTCTATTTTCTGGACTATAGTTACATTTTACCATTCGGTGTGAATGTGTAGGTGATTATATATTGATTTCATAGTAGGATTGAGTACATTGGATATATATATTCAATATATATATATATTTTTCCATTCTTCAGATACTTTATTAAGAAGAATATGTTGCAGCTCCATCCAAGTAAACATAAAAGATGCAAAGTCTCCATCTTTTTATGGCTGCATAGTATTCCATGGTGTACATATACCACTGTTAATCCATTCAGGGGTCACTGGGCATTTGGGTGATCTTTGTTTCTTACCAAAGGAGTACAATTCCTGATGTAAAAGGAAAGGCCCTCTGATTCAAGGCCCTGCCCTAGTCTCTAGTGTGTACAGGATCCTTCTCCTTCCTGCAGAAGGGAGAAATCTGGGCAGACCCGCTAAAGGAGATTCAGGAGAACTTACTATTTATCTTATTTCTGACCTTAGAAATGCTTCGTTTTTAACAGGATAAAATAATTTTGTAGGTAATCACTATAACCATTCTTTATACATAGTACCTTTATATGTAGTACCTAATTACTATGTAATTTAAGAACATATTTTTATCTGATTTTTTAAAATTGTATTTGATATTATGTGATCAAAACACTGAGTGTAGTTTAATTTTAATTTCATGGGTTTTGATATGGCCATTATTCAGGATGGTTAATTTTTCAGGAAAATGGGTTGGTATTTTACATTAGATTCTTCTTCTAATGTAAATTGGTTCAAATTCTCCATTGTCAGGCCTTAGCTTCACTAAACTATTTTTTTACCCGCTAAAGTAAAGTTAACTCAGTTATTTAGAGATAGTGGTAAAGGAAGAGATGAAAACCATTCTGATAATACAGGTATGAAACAAAGACCTGAGCCAGGAGGCCGAGAAAGCCTCTTCATCTAGGCATGTTAGAAGAAATTGAAACAAAGTGACAAAATTATGTTTATTCTGGCAGAGGGTTTGTTCTTCCTTTTGTGCATATAGTGGCATAATCTTTTCAAGAGCCTATTCAAAAAAATGGAGCACTCTGGTTTTTTGACCTGAAAGAGATTTTCGGGAGCTCCATGTATCTGATTATGCAGGTAATTTGTGAGTGCTTGTGTGAGCTCTGTACCACAGTGCTGAATAATGGTGTAATACCAACTTATAATTAATATCTGTCAGGATTTACAGCGTAGGAGGGTGAGGAAGGAATAGCCTTGTTAATACATCCAGACAGTGTGTAAAATAAATTTTTATACCTTTGTGGAAGCTTCAGAGAGCAAATTACTATATTTCTAGGTGTGGGTTCATAGAAGCATCTTTCTTTATCCTTGGTTTTTCTTTGGCAGCATTTGTCACAGATCATTCTTTTAATTTTATTTGCTGTTATATACATGGTATAAGCCAATATTTTAGGCTTTGTTTGGTACTGAAGAGAACCCCAGGGAGATTTGCTTTGCTATTATATTAGACCTAATACAGGCTGATGGTTTGAGAAAACTACAGAAAGGAGACAGAGTGACAAACTAAGCCAGCAACAAAGAAATGGAAATCAGGAACTCTGGGATGTTAAACTGAAGTCTTCACATATATAAAATGATCTGCTCGTTTAATTAATACTTGCATTCTTGGGATATAGTGTATTTTTCTCAGGTTATTGGCAGATTTTTAAATATTCTAGTTTAGGTAGGGCATGGAGGATTACTCCTGTAATCCTAGCAATCTGGGCCTTTAAGACAGGAGGAGCCCATGAGCTCAGGAGTTCAAGACCAGCCCCAGCAAGAGTGTGACCCTGTCTCTACTAAAAATACAAAAATTACCCAGGTGTTGTGGCTGGCACCTATAGTCCAAGCTGAAGCAAGAGGATCACTTGAGCCCGGAAGTTTGAGGTTGCTTGAGCTAGGTTGAGGCCATGGCACTCTAGCCTGAGACAACAGAGTGAGACTGTCTCATACATACATACATACATATTCTAGCTTAAAACAGCTATAAAAATAGAGAACCTGAGAGCTGAAAAGTATGTTAAAGGTTATTTCATAACCAGGCGTAGAAATTCCCTTTATAGATAGATGTTTGCTCTTTGTTAGGCATTTCAGTGGCAGGAAACATATTTAAAAGCTAATCACAGTTATTAATCTAGTCCCAGTAATTCAGAGAGAGTGCTGAGAAAGCATTACAGTGACCCTTTGCCTGATGAAAAATGGTAATCAGAAGCCTTCAGAGAAAACAGTGCTTTAACAACTGCCTTTCCTGGTAGTTTATAATTGGAAACTCATCAGTTCTTGATATTTCCATTTCTGTTTGTTTGAGTCAGACAAAGAAACCGAGACTTACATTGCTTTAAGGGATTTGATTTGTCTGGTTTCAAAACAAATAAATATTAGAATCTGCCATATCGTACTC
Organism: Otolemur garnettii; assembly: GCF_000181295.1. Taxonomy (NCBI): domain Eukaryota; kingdom Metazoa; phylum Chordata; class Mammalia; order Primates; family Galagidae; genus Otolemur; species Otolemur garnettii. The sequence goes on along the minus strand of NW_003852612.1, from coordinate 2,164,475 downwards.
TCTTCCTTGTATTATCCCAGGCTCTAGTCCCTATGAAAAAAAAGAGAGAGAAGAGAGAACATAAGCTGATAATAGATACTGATCCTAGTACATCACTCAGAAATACTGTTAGTGTCTAGTTACTCATATGCGTTGCTAATTCCTTTATCCTGCAGGCTTACTGTGGATTTCTCCGCCCTGGAGTTTGTTCACAGAATCTTTCTGCAGTGGCCACTGGAAACTGGGGCTGTGGTGCCTTTGGGGGTGATGCTAGATTAAAAGGTGAGTTGATGCTGTAAAAAGGATAGCGTCCTGACCAGGACAAAAAGTTCATCCTTCAAGCCGGATTTCTAATGTTCTGTCAAAGTAAGAGACCACAAAAATCTTAGAGAAAAGGAAAAAGGATATTTGACACCATATTCTTTTCCTCCTTTTATGTTTAAAAGAATTCTTATTTTAATTTACTACTTCCCTGCAGAGGTCGCTTATCTTTTTGATCTACCAAACACACTGTTTAGTTGACTATAGCAAGGTTGGTGGGACAGAATAGTGTATAAAGACTACAAAGTCTCAAACCAAAGCACCCACTCAAGTACCTTCCTTCACTGGAGTGATTATTATGGACAGACTGACTTCGTTGACTCTGTTTCATTCATCAGACTTAGTGGGCATCTGCCATGTTCTGGGCATTGTGATAGGCTCTGAGAATGAACAGGTGAATAAGATGCGGTCGGGCCCTGCTGTGAATTCACAGCAGCATATGAGAGCACACTCAAATGCAGCACACAATAGCAAGTGCTTTAATACAGGTCTGTGGTTCATAGTATAGCTTGGGAGACCTGTGTGAATGGCACAGAGAAGGAGACATTGGGTACCCGAGAGAGATGAACATTTCTTGTGTTGTATTGTTTATGGTAGAAAAATCACAAAACCCAATCAGCAGAGCTGTTGGCCATTTACCCATTTGACATTTACTTTACTTTTGAAAGTTATCAGTTATTTAGAAAATAATGTTATATTATTACTAAGGTTGATTACTGTTCCATTTCATCCCACTGGTATGATACCACTGTGTATACCACAATACAATTCTGGCACTGTCTACCTTGAATTATTCCAGATCCCACAGATGAAGGACAGAGTCCACAAGACAGCCCCCACTTCAAACTCCATCCAGAAGTTTCAGGGGGTTCCCTAGGCCACTCACATTTCTGACCAACTGGCTACCAGTCCAGGAGTTCCCATGGCCCCGCCTGAGGAGAACTCATTAAAATCCTGTACTTACAATTGCAGGGCTTTTTTTAAATTTAATTTTATTATTATTATTTTTGAGACAGAGTCTCAGTTGAGTGCTATGGCATCATAACTCACCAACAACCTCAAACTCTTGGGCGCAAGCAATCCTCTTGCCTTAGCCTTCCTCGTAGCTGGGACTACAGGCACTTGCCACAATGCCCAGCTATTTTTTTTAGAGACGGGGTCTCACTCTGGGTCAGGCTAGTCTTGAACTCCTGAGCTCAGGCAGTCCACCCATCTAGTCCTCCAAGAGTGCTAGGATTACAGGCATGAGCCACTATGCCCAGCCTTACAATAGCAGGTTATTATTTTTTTTGCAACTTTTGGCCAGGACTGGGTTTGAACCCGCCACCTCTGGCGTATGGGACTGGCCCCCTACGCTTTTGAGCCACAGGCACCGCCTGTCAATTGCAGTTTTATTTTAAAAGACGTACATAATGTGAGGCCTGGGAGGAAACGCAGAGCTTCCACTACCTCTCTGGGGAGGTGTCAGAGCACCTCACTCTCTGGTGTACTGATTGGCCGTGCAACTCAGTCCCTAGCCCTACCCCACTCCAGGAGGTCAGGCTTTCTGGATTATGTCGTTCACATAACAAAGACTGGCACTCATTAAATTCCTGAAGTTTTTTTGAAGCTCCTACTGAGAACCTAAGACTAAGACCGGACAGATTTTTTTGTTACATCACTGATATCACAGTAACAATAAAACAATAAAGCAAACATAAAGCAGCCAGCTGGCCTTGATAGCCAAACTCATATTGATAAAATCCATCTCCTTGGAATAGAACAATTGAATCTGTCATAATGTCAGATGGCCTTCCTCCTCAACAATAAAAAAACTTGTTATTATTTTTATAAAAATGACACTTTTTCCTCAAAATAAAATATTACCATGAAGAATGTAAAAATTATCAGAACATTTTTGTGTCCATCCTTTTGGACATTTCTGTGTAATAATATGTAACCAATTTAATGAGATCACACCATCTGTTTTCTAACCTCTGAAAATGCTGCAGTCTCAAGAATAGTTTTCAACACTAACACATAGAGGTCTACTGTCAACATTTTTTTTTTCTTTGAGATAGAGTCTCACCTTGTCACTCTTGGTAGAGTGCTGTAGCATCATAGCTCACAGCAACCTCAAACTGTTGGGTTCAAGCGATTCTCTTGCCTCAGTCCCCCAATTAGTGTCACCATTGTTTAATGGCTACATAGTATTCTGCTGTATAACCATTTATACCATAATTTGTTTCACAGATTTCTCATTCACAGATGGTTGATGTGTTTTTATTATCTTATAAACAATACTACTGTGTATAATTATTTATATATCTTCTTAGAGTAAATTCCCAGAAGATTATTGACTTACAGGATATGTGTATTTTATTAATATATTTCAATACTTGTTGCAGTTGCCCACTATGAATTACTGTGTGTGCATTTACATGGTCTTCTTTGCATGAGAAACCTCACCATGATGGGATGTTATCAATCTTTTTAACTTCTCTGAGGTTGAGCAATTTTCTTGTATTTATTGACCATTTGTTTGGATTGTGAATTGCTTTTTTATGCTTTCTGCACATTTATCTCTTTGGGAGTAGTTTTATTTTTCACTGGCTAATAATAATTCTTTGTTAAGAAATATTAGTTGTTTAATTGTCAAAAAAAAATATAGACTTTCTTTTCTTTAGTTTTTTTTCACTTATTTCAGCCCATTTGGCTGTGGCCATCCTTAGTTACTCTTATGTGTTCAGATTTTTGTTGTGTACTTAGAAAAAATTTTCCTGTCCTGTCTCCTTATTCTAAAAACTTTCTTTCTTTCTTTTTAAATTAATTATTCTAAAGACTTTCTATCTACATTTTCTGTGAATTCAAAAACAGGAACTGCATGGTACTTTTTTCCAGTGCTTTGAAAGTCTATAAAAGAAAGACTTTCTGGTTTTTTAAAATGAAATTCTTTATCATCCTGAATTTGTTTGAGAAAACCTGTTTTTCACTCTGGGCTTATTGATCTTATGACAGACATGTTTTTTCTGTTTTTCACTTAAGTAAAATGAATGGCTAGATTCATGTCATCAATCCAGAAACCAGGTCTGCCGTAAGCCACGGTCATTTGTGATGGACAACTTGGAAAGCTTTGTGAATGTGTTCACTTCGTTTCTCTTCCCACCACCACCCCCAGCTTGAAAGCCTTTCTCTCAGACTACTTTTGCTTACTCTGATGACTGTCAGGTGTGCTATTCAGTGATTTCCAAATATAATTCTCTTCATTATTGAAATTTAAACTTTGAAACGACATTTTGATATCCCCTCCCCTTTGTTAGCTTAAATAATCTTTAAAAAAAATTAGAAATAGTTGGTGTCCTTCAGAGGGGAATTGGATATTAAAACTGGGATTTTGAAAAGAAAGAAATTATGACACATCTATGTAATGAAATATTATGCAGCTACTAAAAAACCATTGCAGAAATAAATCTCTTGACATGGAAAGATGTTTTTGGAATATTACCAAACATAGAGAGACACATGGTATAGGGCATATGAGGTCTGATAGTTAAAGTTCTCAAACTTATCCTAGAAAAAGTGCTGCATACTTCATTGTTGAATATCACTACAGTCACCTTGAAAGCACCCCTTGGGAAGCTATATATCAACATCAGCACCTAGTCTACCCTTCAAAGCAATTTTTTTTAAAATTTATTTTATTCTATTTTTGAGACAGAGTCTTACTCTGTTGTCCTGGGTAGATGCGGTGGTGTCATACCTCACAGCAACCTCAAACTTCTGGGCTCAAGCAGTCCTTGCCTCAGCCTCCTGAGTAGGTGGAACTACAGGGGCCTTCCGTGATGCCTGGCTAGTTTTTCTATTTTTAGTAGAGACAGGGGTCTCTTGCTCAGGCTGGTCTTGAACTCCTGATCTCAAGCCGTCCACCTACCTTGGCCTCCCAGAGTGCTGGGATTATAGGCGTGGGCACCATGCCCTGCCTTCAAAGCAATTTTAGTATTCTTTTTCTGGAATGGCTATTGTATGACTCTTGATATCCTGAATGTGTTCAAAATGTCTTCCTTTTAATATTTCCTTTATCTTTGGGTATAAAAAAAAGTCACTGGGTGCGAGGTCAGATGAATAGGAAGAGTATTCCAATATAGTTATTTGCTTACTGGTGGAAAACTCCCTCGGAGACAGTGCTGTATGAGCTGGTCATTGTCATGATGCAGGAGCCACACCTTTCTCATGCCAAGGTTTTCAGTTAAAATCTTACTGTTTTTCTTTTGATGTTTACTTAGTCTGCCTTGTTTCTCATAGTCTGCTGTTGGTTTTAACCAACATTTAGAAGAATTTTTTCCCCAACCTTCCCACCCTCCCCCTTGGAATTTTGTTAATGTGTTGTCAGTTCTGCCCCTTACTGGCCACCCTTATTTTCTTCATTGGTGATGCTTTCTCTCCCCTCACAAAAACATTTAATCCATTTGTACACTGCTGTTTTCTTCATGGCATTGTCCCCATCAACTTGAACTAACATGTCCCTGATTGCACTACCACTGTTGGCAGCTTTGATAAGGAATTTAATGTTTGTTCATTGCTCTAATTCAAGCTCCAACATTTTCACGTCAGCACACAGAACACAATAATGAGTGCCACTCAGCAAGACATTGCCACATGGCAACACAAAGACAGCTGTACAACCACGAGTCACTGATATAAACCTTACTGAGTTGTGTGAATGGTGCTGCCAGTGTAAGCGCACCATGGCAAGTTTGTGAACTTAATTGTCAGACCTCGTTTAAACCATTTTAAAAATTAAATTATGAGTATAAAATGTCATACAAATTTGAGGTTCTCTATGGTTCTCTGTTCATGTATTAAGATTAAATATGGTTGTCTCTAAGTGGGTGATAAGTTATTTTCTTTTTAATTTATGTTTTCCTATTGTGATCATATAATGTTTTTGTATCAAAAATCTTACCAAAATTTTTTTGTGGAGTGGAGATATGAGCATGTATAAAACCTTGTATTTCTTTTATTAGAAATAGGGCTAAACTGGAGGCTGAGGCAGGAGGATCACTTGGACCCAGCAGTGTGAGGCCAACCTGGGCAACATAGCAAGGCCCTGTCTCTTTAAGAAAGAAGATGAAATATTTTTTAATATGCTTTTTGCCTTATACATGAGTTTTGCAGCTCACTACAATTTAGTTTTTAACTACCTTAATTGAACATTATTATGACAACTATTAAGAGAACATTTTCATGTTTTATTCAACAGACATTTATTAATAACTTTCTTCCCCAAGCAACCAGTGACCCTAGGAGCCAGAGGGTAGTTACAAAAGGAGCAGGGGGAGGTGGAGTGGGTTCGTACCTGGCTCCGGCAGCAGCCAGTGGAGTTCTCTCTGTTCTCCTGCCTGGCTCCTGTCTTGCTGAGCATCCTCTTTAGGCCCAAGGGAAAGCACTTTTGAGTGAATGTGAACTCTGCTTATTTGTACTGCTCCTCATGATTCTAAAGTGACCCCCTAATCCACAGTTGACTTTTAACATTTTTTTAAAGTTTTAGCTGACTTATTACTCATTTGTATGGTAGCTACATCTTCTTCCCGTCCCCTTTCAAAGGGCAGACAGTTCATATATTTCATCTCCTTGGAGGTGCTTGTGACACTTTAGTTGCCTTACAAACTCAACTCTGGCAGACGCAGGAAAAGTTATAGATTACAGTATTCGGCCTTTCCTCATTGGTAGGGTGGAAATAACTTTTTTTTGTTTTGTTTTGTTTTGTTGAGACAGAGTCTCATGTCACCCTCAGCAGAGGGTGCTGTGGCATCACAGCTCACAGCAACCTCAAATGCTTGGGCTTAAGCAATTCTCTTGCCTAGGCCTCCCAAGTAGCTGGGACTACAGGCGCCTGCCACAATGCCTAGCTGTTGTTTTGTTGCCGTCATCATTGTTGTTTTTAGCAGCCTGGGACCAGACTCAAACGCACCAGCCCCAGTGTATGTGGCCAGTGCCCTACTCACTAAGCTATGGGTGCTGAGCCGTTTTTTAAGCTTTCTACATCTCATCTCAGCAGAATTTGTTTGGTGGGGACCTACCTCAAGTATATCACCTGGCCTTAGGCACTTATGAAATTGTTTAGTACATAATCTAACATTTTTTAAACGGTAAATTTTTTAAAATTGCTTATTTTATCTCTTATCTCTAATTTTTTTACATTTTAATCAATATATATATAATACTTTGGAGTTTTTTTAACTACTTTTTGTGACCTACCATAGTCACAAGAGATAACCTGATAGAAGCAAGAGAGCAGTTACTACAGAAAGATTAGCACTAAAAAGGTATTTCTGTGTATGGAACGTACTCTTTTCCTGTAAGATTCCGTACCTATTAGATCATTCTTACTTTTCTGAGTTGATCTGCTTACTTTGTGAGGGAACTAAGTGGCACTTTAAAGTTCTTCTTTATGTGTTCTTGACAGTTTCTCCTTACATTTTCTTTGGTGCTTCTTTTTTTAGCATCTCCAGAGTGTTACCTGTAAAAGAGTATGCCATTGCCCATTCACCACGGTTTAAAAGTATCATGCACATTTTCTCGTATTCCCTTTTCTATCTTCATTCCATACCTTCAGTACCTAGCAGTGACTTGCAAGTAAAACATGCTCAGTGAATTTCTGTTTAACAGATTTATTCAGCAGTCTCTATGTGCCTTTCATTAATCTTGGACTTTGCACAGTCTTGGTAGTCTTCCATCTGTGCCCTGCTAATTCCTTCTCTTCCTATAAGAGTCTATTCCAGTGGCCACTAGTCCAGAAAGATCCCCCTCATCCTCCTGAAAGTTCTGCATTAGGTTTTTTTTCAGTTGAAAGAGACACATACCTACAAGGGGATTGTTCCTTGGTGTGTCTGAGGAAGGCAAAGGTAGAGTTGGCCTGAGGGATAGGTAGATCCTAAAATCAGGTGTTCCCTCTGTTCAGTGTGTGTGTTAGTTCTCCTTCCTTTTTCTCTCAGTATGACCACCTTGTTCTCTTGTTTCCATCATAGGAACCAAATAGTTCCAGACTTAGAATACTGCAGTTGCCAGGCATGGTGGCTCAACCAGTAATCCCAGCACTTTGGGAGGCCCAGGTGGGAGGATCACTTGAGGCTAGGAGTTTGAGACCAGCCTGGGCCACAAGCGAGATACCATCTCCACAAAAACTTAAAAGATTAGCCAGGTCTGATGGTCATGTGCCTGTAGTCCTAGCTACTCAGGAGGCTGAGCAGGAGGATCAATTGAGCCCAGGAGTTTGAGGCTGCCAGTGAGCTATTGTATGGTTGTGCCACTACATTCCAACCTAGGCAATAGAGTGAGACCAAAACAAACAGCTTGGCACCCATAGCTCAGTAGTTAGGGTGCTGGCCACATGCACTGGAGCTGGTGGGTTCGAACCCAGGCAGGACCTGCTAAACAACAATGATAACAACAACAAAAAAATAGCCAGAAGTTGTGGCAGATGTCTGTAATCTCAGCTACGTGGGAGGCTGAGGCAAGAGAATCACTTAAGCCAAAGAGTTTGAGGTTGCTATGAGCTGTGACCCCACAGCACTCTACTGGGGGCAACATAGAAGGCTGTCTCAAAAAAAAAAAAAATACAACCACCACCACCCCTGCAGTTGAGTGACCCAAGAGCAAAGAAGGAATACCATAATAGGACCAACTTGCCAACTTGGATCACTTCCTTATGAGCAAATTATTATAGTCAAGGAGATAAACACTAGACACAGCCCCTTAATGGGATTAAGAGGATTTCCAGCTGATTCCCATGACATATTTATATTGAGTGAAATGTTTCTGAGATAAACTTTTTATAAATGTATTTTCTTTCAGACGTTATGTTCATTTATAGCAAACCTAAATAATGTCATCACTAATTATTTTGCTGTTTTCAAATCAAAATAGCTAAACTTCAGAAAGCCATTAATCTAGGGAAGGTTGGAATCTGGACAGTGCTGATAAGTCATTTTCTACCATGATGTTGTTGGCTTGGCCTAGCCCTCTGGGTTCTGTGGGAGGTGTGGTTACGTGGGGGGGGGGGGTTGTTAATAGAAAAGGCCAGGTAGAAGAGTACAACTCAGGGCCAGGCCACCTCAATTTGTCTACCACAGGCTCCTTTCCACTTTGCTTTCTCCTGCCATAGCAGATCACATGCTCTATTTCTCTCCCAACCCTGCTTGAGTAAGAATATTCCTTCCTTAACATTTCTGTGTTGTCCTTTTTTATGGTTCCATTGCTTAAAATGGGGTCTTGTATGGTAATGTGTGTTCCATGCAAAGGTGTCTGGAGCAGGTGACTGTTTCTTACAGGTTGAGCATCCCAAATCCAAATTTCAAAATGCTCCAAAAGGTAAAACTTTGAGCACCAATGTGATGCTCAAAAGAAATCCTAATTGGAACATTTCAGATTTCAGCTTTTGAATTTGGAATGTTTAACTGGTAGTGCAGATATTCCAAAATCCAAAAACAAATTTACAATTGGAAATAATTCTTGTTGCAAGCATTTCAGATACTGCAAGCAGTATCAAAAAGAAAGAAAGAATGCCTGCTTTCTCCTACAGCTTACACAGTTACCCTTTAATTTGCAGCCTCAATTTACTTTATTTTATTTATTTATTTATTTATTTATTTTTCTAAGACAGAGTCTCGGTATGTTGCCCTTGGTAGAGTGCCGTGGTGTCACAGCTTATAGCAACCTCAAACTCCTGGGCTTAAGCAATTATCTTGCCTCAGCCTCCCAGTAGCTAGGACTATAGGCACTCGTCACAACGCCCAGCTACTTTTTGTTGCAATTGTCATTGTTGTTGTTTTTAGCTGGCCTGGGCTGGTTTTGAACCTGACAGCCTCGGTGTATGTGGCTAGTGCCATAAGCACTGTGCTATAGGCGCTGAGCCTATAGCCCCATTTTAAAGAATGAGAAACCAGTGTTCATAGACAGGTTAATAAACCTATCTAAAGAGAGACAGCTAGTAAGTGCCAGAACCAACTTTCAGACTTATCCCCATCTTCCTCAAACACTAATATATGTTCATTAGTATTATTATTGTTATTATTACCAGTTGAGAACATATTGGGTGCATTCTGTGTTCCGAGAATTATACTAAGTACATTCTTTACCTGTATTAGCATACAACAAACTATATAAGATAGGTTTTCTTTTTTGTTTTTAAAGGTAAGGGGATTGAGGCATAGGGAGGTGAGTAATTAGTAATTAAGAATTCACACAGATAGCAAGTGACAGTACAAGGTTCAAACTAAGATTGCAGACATTTTCTGCACTTTTGCTATTTAATCTGTATTGGCTGCAAGGTATGGATCTGGATCTAGATTTGGGGGTTGCCATTCTAGAGGTAGTGGTTGAATAGAAGAGAGAGTGTATTTAAAGCAAGTGAGAGGACCAAGGATGAACCCTTAGTTAACATCTGTAGTAGGTGTGAGGATGGGGGTGTCAAGATTCAGAACAGTAGGCAGAGGACAAGACCAATTAGAGAAGAAGAGCTGTCCTAAAAGAGTACTATGTGGTTGAAACAAGGAATTAATTGCTTTTGGGACTGGTGAACAGCATTTGAACTTTTTAGGGTACTGGGGGCATGAGAGCTTACAGTAGACCTTGAGTTTCACTAGAAGGATACAAGTAGTATTTTTCTATCTGTACTATTTTAGTATCCTTGCCAGCGTGCATTTAAATAAGGTAAATAAAGGATTTAAGGACAGTCTTCTGGCTGGCATGCAGTAAGGTGGCTTGGAGCCTAGCAGAGTAACTTGGCATAGCAGCAGGAAGCAGAGCAGGTGGAGGCCTGAGTCCTGGAATCAGGGCTCCAGTCTTACTTAGCTCTATCACTTTCTGACTTTGTGACCTGGGACACGTTACTTAATCTTTGGGTGCCTAAATTTATTTTAAAAATGGAGCAAATACTGATACTTACCTTGTGCACTTTTTGTACAGAATGGTAATTTAGTGCTTATAAAGATTCCAGGGCTTAGTGTTAGCAGTTGGTACAATATTACATGCCAGTGGCTTCACAACCTACCTGTGGTATGAGTATCTATCACTTCACCCATGTTTTGCTTGGTCCATTTGTTGCAACAGGATGCTGTGATTTTTTTATGTGATCATATTTATTTGTATTTTCTCTTCATAGCTTAACATCAGTGCCAAAAAGAAAATTAAAACCAAGCTCCCTGCAGGTTAATTTAAGTGATTATTTGGCATCTAGTTGTGCAGGAAGCTAGAATTTGACACTTTTATGTCAAACTTGGAATCAGTCCACACATTTTAATAGATTTGTGATTTATTCTCATCTAACTCTTGATTCAAGGGAGTTCACTTAAATCATGAAGCATAGTTCTCTAGATTTGCATAGAGCTTAATGTTGTAGACAATAAGGTCTAAAGACAGTGCTACTTAAAATAATCCTTTGTCAGTGATTACTTATCTAGGATCAAGATTATCTTTCTGGGCTCAGCACCTGTGGCTCAAGTGGCTAAGGCACCGGCCACAAACACCTGAGCTGTGGATTTGAATCCAGCCCAGGCCGCCAAACAACAATGACAGCTGCAACCAAAAAATAGCTAGGCGTTGTGGCAGGCACCTGTGGTCCCAGCTACTTGGGAGGCGGAGGCAGGAGACTCGCTTGAGCCCAGGAGTTGGAGGTTGCTGTGAGCTGTGATGTCATTTCACTCTACCCAGGGTGGCAGCTTGAAGCTCTGTCTCAAAAAAAAAAAAAAGATTATCTTTCTGGGCTTAGTGCCCATAGCGCAGGGATTACGGTGCTAGGGCAGCGAGTTTGAACCTGGCCCAGGCCAGCTAAACAACAATGACAACTACAACATAAAAATAGCTGGCTGTTGGTGGCAGATGCCTGTAGTACCAGCTACTTGGGAGGCTGAGGCAAGAGGATCACTTAAGCCCAAGAGTTTGAGGTTGTTATGATCTGTAATGCCATGACACTCTACTGGTGGTGTCATAGTGAGACTGTCTCAAAAGAAAAAAAGAAAACGATTATCTTCCTGGAAACTTCATTTATGTAGTTATAGTCTAGCATCCTGTGCAGCAAAAACACTTGTAACAGTGATTATGGAATTCTGAAAAAGTCTTTAGGATCATCTTATGACTTCATTGTATAGGGTGAGAAAAATAAGGCCATGAGAGTAAGTGATCGGCTAAAGAGACAGAGCTAGATTGCTAGCACAAGGGTGAGGACTGAACTTGGTTGACTCCCAACTGCCTAACACGCACTCAAGCAGAAATGAGTGGAAAATGAAGAAAGTGATATGCATTGATTTTACTTTTTTATTTTTCTGCTATTAGGATCCAGCCTCTTTGGGATAGTTCTGTGGAGCTTAGCTCTAAGAACTGTGCCCAGCTCTAAAATGGCCTGTGGAGCATTGTTAAAATAAATTCTGTAAAGAGATGAATGTTAAATGTTTTTATTAATATTTCACTTCCACAAATGGCAAATGACTGGGGATCTAGCAGGAAATAGGACTAAAAAGTCTCTTCTTTGGTTCTTTGGGTCTCTATCTTTTTTTTTAAAATAGTTTCACTTTGTCACCCTCGGTAGAGTGCTGTGGCATCACAGCTCACAGCAACCTCAAACTCTTGGGCTTAAGTGATCCTCTTGCCTCAGTCTCCCAAGTAGTTGGGACTACAGGTGCCCGCTAAAACACTGGGCTATTTATAGAGACAGGGTCTCCCTCTTACTCAGGCTGGTCTCAACCCCATGAGCTCAGGCAATCCACCCACCTCAGCCTCCCAGAGTGCTAGGATTACAGGTGCGAGCCACTGCACCTGGCCTTCTTTTTTGAGTAGGAAATATTTAAAGCCAAATTTTCATTCTCACTAAGAGGTAAGAAATGATACTTCTTAGCGGAGAAAGATGTTGATTCATTAGTTTCCACATTCTTACATGTAGTTTAGGATAATTAGGAACCTTTAAAGTTGAGTGTACTGAAGCTTTAATGTATGCATAAATTGGTTGAGCAGTTTTAATTAAAACTTATCTCTATTTTGAAGTTAATTACTTTCAACACTTTTGAGATTAATGAGGCATAGACATGGCACCTTCCATGTTGTAGATACTCAACAAATATTTGTTTGGAAATTAGAACATACTTCGGTATTTTAGAATCTTATGTGTATTATTGCATCAGAGATTCTTTCCCAAATCTGCATAATACTCAACTATATCAAATTTTATTGGTTCAACTTAAAGATTTTTCTTCTTATATAATTTTTTAAACTTTCTATTTAAAAATAACTTCAAATTTACAAAAATAAAAATACATACCTGTATGTATCCATATGTATTTATGCATACATGCACAGTTATTTTCTGAATCATTTGAGCATGTTTTTTATTTCTTCCTAAATACTTCAATGTGTATTTTCTAAGAAAAAATTATCTTACATAAATATATTAGTTACTAAATTTATATATGTGCATTGGTATTTTTAATCTACTCTTTAACTATATTCCAGTTTTGTCAGATGACCTAAAAAAACCCTTTCTAGCCTTTTCCCTTCCAGCATAGGGTCCAGGGTCAGGTATTGCATTTAGCTATCATGTTTTTTAGCCTCTTTCTGAATCTGAAATATTTCCACATTCTTTCTCTGTCTTCTGTGGCATTGACCTGATGAAGAATACAGCTGTCTTTGAGTTTATCTGCTCTTTCTTCATCATGAGGTTGAGGTTACACATCTTTGGTTAGAACACTGTTTTGGTGGTACTGTCTAGTGCAGTGGTTCTCAACCTTCCTAATGCCGTGGCCCTTTAGTACAGTTCCTGTGGTTTGCAACCCACAGGTTGAGAGCCGCTGGTCTAGTGGCACTTGATGGCCATGTGATGCTGTTGGTGATCTTAATTTCTCCATTGCGTAGTAATTGAGGTTTTTTTCTCTCTGTGACTAATAAGCTGTGAGAAGATGCTTTAAGACAAAATTTCTGCTGGATTTAACATTTGTTAATGACTCTTGCATGATCCACAGTGGTTGCAACGAAAGTTTGTTCCTGTTCCAGCAGTCCCTGCAAGAGCTCTCCTGAACTCATCTTTCAGCTTTCTTGTCCAAACCATGGAAGCAGACATTGCCCCAAGGATTCTAGTTCTTTTTAGGGTAGAGGATATTTGCTAAGTGTGCTCATTGCTACTCTGGTGTCTGGTGTCTGGTTTTGACCCTTTTAGCAGACAGAACTAGGAAATGCATATATAAACATACAGTCAAGTGCAAATATGTGTATTTTAGACATCATACCCCAGTGCCTTCCATTTCAGTCCATCCTCTGGAGTTCTTTTTGTCTTCCCTCATTCTGTGCTCACATGTCCTTTCTTCCATAGTGAAAAGTCCAGCTCCCTGCCCCATCAACACATTTATTCATTCAGTCTTTCTAATGTCTTTAAAAGTAGTTTCAGAGCTGTTTCACCTGTACTACTGTGGTAAGCGAGCCTAGTATTATAAAAAGAGCTGGGAATTTGTTTGCAGTTTTTTCCTTCTAGCCTAAGGGTAGTCAAATACCATGTTCATATGTTACTTTGGTTAAATTTCTTTCTTCTTCCTTTCCCTTCAGTGTAGTTATGTTATTCATTTGAACTAAAATTGGTCTAATTTGTTTTAGTTTGCTTTCAGTTGTAGGTGCCTACCCATTCCCATTCCTGCTGTTATTTTCTTTTTCTTTTGTTGAGACACTCTGTTGCCCAGGCTAGAGTGCCTTGGCAACCTCATAGCTCACAGCAACCTCAAACTCTTGAGCTTATGCAACCCTCTTGCCTCAGCCTCCTGAGCAGCTGGAACTTCAGGTGTCCACCACAATGCCTGGGTAGTTTTTCTACTTTTAGTAGAGATGGGGTCTCACTCTTACTCAAGCTGGTCTCAGACTCCTGCAGTCCACCCACCTTGGCCTTCCAGAGTGCTAGGATTACAGGCATGAATCATCACGCCTGGCCCCCATTCCCATTCTTACTGTCTTAATTTTTGTTGTTTTTGTTTGAGACAGAGCGTCACTTCATCGCCCTCAGAAGAGTGTTGTTGTATCACAGCTCACAGCAGCCTCAAACTCTTGCACTCATGTCAGCCTCCCATGTAGCTAGGACTATAGGCACCCACCACAGTGCCTGGCTGTTTTTAGAAATGGGATCTCACTCTTGGGCGGGCTGGTCTCAAACTCCTGAGCTCAGGCAATCCACCTGCCTCAACCTCCCAGGGTGCTAGGATAAAGGGCGTGAGGCACCATGCCCAGCCTAAATTTTATTTTTTAAATATGTAGAATATTAACATGCTTTCAGAAAGCAAAACTATTAAAAGATGTCCTCTATAATGTTTTTAATTGATTTCTACCTTCTCTTTTATGAAATAAAAGATAACATAACTAACAAAAGGGGGCTCGGTGCCTGTGGCTCAATTGTCTAAGGTGCCAGCCAAATACAACTAAGGTGACAGGTTCGAATCCAGCCCGGGCCCACCAAAAACAACAATGACGGCTGCAACCAAAAACTAGCTGGGCGTGTGGCGGGCGCCTGTGGTCCCAGCTACTTGGGAGGCTGAGGCAGGAGACTCACTTGAGCCCAGGAGTTGGAGGTTGCTGTGAGCTGTGATGCCACAGCACTCTACCCAGGGTGACAGCTTGAGGCTCTGTCTCAAAAAAAAAAAGCTAGCAAAAGGGCATTTATTATAACTATGTTAAATTTTGTTTTTTAAAATAAATTCAGTCTATTGAGATTATAAAGTAACTTTTAGAAATACAGTTTAGTCTTAATGGTTTGTAACTTTGATTTCCAGAAATAGTGGCTCTCTGTTGTTTCCCCATTCCAACACACTGAAGAGTCACTGTCCAATGTCTTCAGTAACATCAGCTTCTTGCTTTGGTGACTGGTTAGAGACAGGAATGCAGGTGAAGTTGCTTATTGTGAGGTTAAAGAGAGCATTGGAACCTCCCACATTTGCCTACAATACAGAAGATGAGCAACTATATTATGAGACAAAATGATTAAATCAAGCAAGCAAATATAAAAATTTTATTTTCAGGCTTAGTGTCTGTAGCTCAGTGGCTAGGGCACCAGCCACATATACCGGAGCTGGCTGGTTCAAATCCACCAGAGAGTACGGTCACCATCCACCATCCACAGTCGGGCCTGCCAAACAACAATGACAACTGCAACAACAAAATAGCCAGGCATCGTGGCAGGTACCTGTAGTCCCAGCTACTTGGGAGGCTGAGGCAAGAGTTAAACGCAAGAGTTTGAGGTTGCTATGAGCTGTGACACCACGGCACGCTACCTAGGGCAACAGCTTGAGACTCTGTCTCAAAAAAAACAAAAACAAAAACAATTTGTTTCCAGATTAAGGAAATATAACTACCATGTTGGTGCCTTGCTTTGCTGCTCCAAATGCACCCTCCTTTATTTGTGGTCCAGAAAAGATGCCTGTGTGGGAATTTTGTAGTTTAATGATATTCTCAGTAGCATATCTGAAAAATCACATACTAGATGATGTATGTCCATCTTGTATTCACCATTTCTAATAACACGTACATTAGGTTTATAAATCTTAAATCTAGGATGAAGCCATGGAGCACCAGCTATGAGTTAGCTGGTGGAAAGAGCTAAAGGCATCTTGAGGGAAAGTGTCATAATATAGCTGTGCCTTTTGTCTTTGCTACAGCCTTAATACAGATACTGGCAGCTGCTGCAGCCGAGCGAGACGTGGTTTATTTCACCTTTGGGGACTCAGAATTGATGAGAGACATTTACAGCATGCACACTTTCCTCACTGAAAGGAAACTTACTGTTGGTAAGTAGGAGGTAGTCTTGACACTCAGTATCTAGATGGATTATACATTATCCAATGGGAACATTTGCTAAATCTGGATGGATCACAGTGGGTAAGAAGCAGCAAAAGCCTGGCTCTGAAAGGGGAAGACAGAGCTCTTGGCAGGGCAGCATTTGCAGTCTTTTTTTTTTTTTTCCCTGGCAGTTTCACCTGTGATCTTGAATGAGCATGTCAACTTACTAAAAGTAAAGCTAGAATCTGGAGTTAGTGTCCAATTTTACTTTTGTGTGTGTAAAACAACAAAAAATAGATAAAAGAGGGTAAGTTCAGACCTAAGAAGCCTGAACATGCCAGCGTGTTTGTTCCCGGAGAGCTGAATGTATATAACTGGGGTTACTGTGAACTCCCCAGGCACTGCATGGATAACGGGCCATGTATAACCTGTTATAATTATGACTAAGTGCTTTCTCTAAAGAATTTGTAAAAATGTTTAGGTTTATGGTAGGAAAGGCTTTCAGGCATATGAAATTCACACTATATTTTCAAAAGCCAAATCCAAACATATGATTTAGATTAAGACAGAACTGGAATGTTCTTTGAAAGGTTTTCCCATTTACATACCTTAATGTGCAAACTGGTCTGGTCTTTTACTCTCCAGGAGAAGTGTATAAGCTGTTGCTACGATATTACAATGAAGAATGCAAAAACTGTTCCACCCCTGGACCAGACATCAAGCTTTATCCATTTATATACCATGCTGCTGAGTCCTATGCAGAGGCCACTGACCAGCCAGGGCAAAGGACAGGGACCTGAGGAGCCAAATGAATAGACCTTCTCCCACCTCTCACCAGGGATGTTCTGGTTGAATTTTCAGGTGTACATATGAACTGATTTAAGTTAATATAAATGTGTATATAATCCACATTTGTAGTCAAGGATACGCTCCTTCCTCACATGTGATTATCAGTTTGTACCATTCAGCCTCTTCCCTCCTGATCTGTGTGGGCTTAGGTATGTTTTGGTTTCATTTTCTTCTATTTCAGTCTTCATTCTTTGATTTTTCTTTCTTTTGCCTATCAGAGTTCTTGTAAAATTCCATGAAAGATTGTGGGTTGGCTGTCAGGTCTCATTCTTTTCACCTGTATGTTATTGAGATTACGTCTGCTCTAGCAGATGCCAGTGATGCCAGAGAAGAAGTAGAAATCCAGGGGTCTCTTTAACTGGGTTTGATAAAGGTCTACCTGTGAGCCTTTTGTTATGCTTATATCATTTGGGTTTTTGGAGTTTGAAAATTAAGAATTTGGTTTTTTTTCATCCTTGTCATATAATGTGAACTTCCTAGATTAAAATTTCTTTTTATTTAAAACAATAATTTCCAGGAAGTGTTTTGTTTTGTTTTTTAAGAGTTATGATCTTGCTGTGTTGTCCATGCTGATCTTGAACTCCTGGCCTTAGCCTCCCGTGTAGCTGGGATTACAGGCGTGAGCCTCGGCACCCAGCCAGTAACTATTCTTTTGTGACATCACCTTTATCTGTCATGGTTTGTCTATCTATTTCCTCTGGTCAGTTTTTATTGATAGTGTTTTTGGAAACTGACCAAGGTGAGAGGGAAATATAAAATAAAAAGAGGGTTTTCTCAATATGGTGTAAAGAAAACAGACTCGGTGGCACCTGTGGCTCAAGGAGTAGGGTGCTGGCCCCATATACCCCAGGTCATGGGTTCAAACCCAGCCCTGGTCAAAAACTGCA
>NW_003852612.1:2106942-2146645 GCF_000181295.1 Otolemur garnettii | reverse complement strand
AAAAAAAAAAAAAAAAAAAAGAAAGAAAGAAAGAAAACAGACTCAAGAGTTGATGATTTTTTTGTTTCTTAAGATTTTTTTTCTTTTTAAATTAGGATTAACATTTGTTCTGTGGTGCTTGAGGCATATTCATATAACCAAAGTTTGGGAACTTCATGCTAATGTGTACATATTGCTGTAAGGTTATATAATTAATAAATTTTCATTAATAAATCAATTGCCAGAAACTCCTTTATCATTTATATTTTATGTGTGCGTATATAACATGCTCTTTAACTGTGTCTGTGTGCAAGCACATACAATCTCAATAAAGTTATGCTGGTGGAAAATGATGAGGTTTAGGCATGATCGGGATTCTGTTTAAAGTCCTTTATTTAGAGTCATGTCCATTTATAGAACTGGCAACAAACATAAATAATAATATCTTTCAGAGGTTACAGTGAAACCCAGAGCTAATCCTATGCACATTGATAGTAGACTATAATCACAAAAACATTTATTCAGATTTCCAAAATAATCCTGAACCACACTGTTATCATTCTGGTTTATAGCCAACTGTCAGGAATAGCTAATGGAGGTCAAATCCTATTAATAAAGAACTTCAGTAAGTGTTCTAAACTCCTGTTAATCAGTATTGATAGGAAAAAGCAGTTTGTTGGCCAGTGTCCACACTCTTTTTGTTTGTAGAGATTAAGAGGATTGTGGGATCTGGCCTTTGAAGGAAGCTACTTGTCAGTGATGAATTCTTTACCATAGTAAACACAATTTTCAATCATATCCCAAATTCAGAAGAGTCTGGCTTTAGTTCTGCTGATACTAACTCTTTCCTTCCCAGCCCATTCTCTGTTTTAGTTAAGTAGTCATGGTTCTGTTTCTTTTCCTCATTTTCTCAGCCCTCCACTCTTCCCCTCTTACCCAGCCCAAGACTAGATGACCAGTTCTTAAAAGTGTTTCATAAACAGTGAAGGTTAGTTCTTGTTGTAGAGAAATCATCAAATCCAGTTCAGAAGTCACCCAGCCTAATACTCTGGAACACAGAATCTAAGACTCAGCACTTGGTGCCACGTGGGGCTAGCGGCAGGGCCTTCTGCCTAACTGCCTCTCACTGTGGAAGGGTTTTCAAGAATAAAATTTGATTATTTATTTGCTCCAATATATTCTGGCATTGGGACAGCTAAATTAGATGGAAAATGAAGACAGCTAATGTCCATTTTTTGAGAACGGAGGAAAGTGGAGAGAACACAATTACTTTGTCCTTAAGGGACTTATGGAAAAAAAATGACACAAACATCTGATTAACATTTGTATCTACTTTGAGATATCTAACAGCACTTTTTATTCTCTTTCATTTTAGGCTTATTTTCTTATTTCATGTTGTTTGTTCCTTTAATAAGGCATCAAGACATTAAAGGGAGATTTAGAATTCATAGGTTTTTAGTGAAGCTCGCTTACTTTTTCCTTTCTGTCTAGCTCACTCAAACATACAATGACAGTTTAAGGCAACAATGTGCAGTAGTGGAAAGGGCTGTTGTCTGGGTAGAGTGCTGTGGTGTCACAGCTTATAACCTCAAATTCTTGGCCTTGAGCAATCCTCTTGCCTCAGCCTCCCCAGTAGCTGGGACTACAGGTCCACTACCACTACACCTGGCTAGTTTTTCTGTTTCTATTAGAGATAGGGTCTCACTCTTGCTCAGGCTGGTCTTAAACTCTTGAGTTTAAGAAATTCACTTGCCTCTGCCTCCTAGAGTGCTAGGGATTACAGGAATGAGCCATCGCACCTGGCTTGCATGAGATTTTAAATCAGGCAAGCTGGGTTCAAATTCTAGCTACACCCCTCACTAATATTTTAACTGTGTCTAAATACACTGAATTTTTAAGTCAGCCAGAATATGGGTTAATAGCCCCTACTAGGAAATAAAACATGTGAAGCATTGAATACCGGGTCTGAAAACTACTTGGTACCCCAGTAAATTTTAGGAAACATTTATAGAGTAGTTACTATACATATATTTGCTCATTTTTCCAATGAGGTAACATGTTCAGAGGTTAGGGACTATTCAATAGTCAGCCCTTAGTCATGATTTCAGTTACCTGTGGTCAACCATAGTCCAAAACTATTAAGTAGAAAACTCCAGAAATAAACAGTTCATAAGTTTTAAATTTCAAAGACCTGCTAAAGCAAAATATAAAGAAGATACAGAATCTTGTGATATCCAAAATGTTCAAGTTTTAATCAAAATTTGTGTCATACAGAGAACCAGGAAGACCTCAACTTAAATGATAAAAGACAACAGACAAGCAACATTGAGATGACACAGAGGATTTTAAACCAGGCTTCACAGAAACACTCCACTGAGCAACTATGAACATACTTGAAATAAGTGAAAATGAAAGTCTCTTCAAGGAGATAGAAAGTCTCAAGATGTAAATAAGGACCAAATGAAAATTCTGAAACTGAACGATAATAAAAATTGTAAAGATCAGGATGGCGCCTGTGGCTCAGCGGGTAGGGTGTGGGCCCTATATACTGAGGGTGGCGGTTTCGAACCCGGCCCCAGCCAGCTAAAACAACAGTGGCAACTGCAACAAAAAATAGCCAGGTGTTATGGCGGGTGCCTGTAATCCCAGCTACTTGGGAGGCTGAGGCAGGAGAATCACTTAAGCCCAAGAGTTGGAGGTTGTTGTGAGCTGTGATGCCACAGCACTCTGCCTAGGGCAACAGAGTAAGACTGTCTCAAAAAAAAAATTTTTTTTTTAATCCACAGATGGGCTCAACAAGAGTATAGGAAGAAAGTGTGATATTGATACAGGCAAAAAGTAAACAAGTAGACTAATGGAACAGAATAGAGAATTTAGAAATATATATATATTTTCAACTCATTTTTGATAAAAGAACAAAAGCATATAATGGAACAAAGATAATCGTTTCAACAAATGGTATTGGAGGCTTGGTGCATATAGCTCAGCGGCTAGTGCGCCAGCCACATACACCCGAGCTGGCAGGTTCAAATCCAGCCCAGGCCTGCCAAACAACAATGACAACTACAACCAAAAAATAGCTGGGCATTGTGGCGGGTGCCTGTAGTCCCAGCTACTTGGGAGGCTAAGGCAAGAGAATCGCATAATCCCAGGAGTTAGAGGTTGCTGTGAGCTGTGATGCCACAGCACTCTACCCAGGGCGACAGCTTGAGACTTGTCTCAAAAAAAAAAAGGTGTTGGAAGAAGTGGACATCTACTTGTTTTTTAAAAAGATTAATCTAGATTAAGATCTTATACTTCTAACAAATTAAATCAAAATGGGTCATAGACCTAAATGCACAATGCAACACTATAAAACTATTAGATAACATAGAAGAAAAATCTAGATGACATTGGTAATGGCTTTGTAAGATAAAATACCAAAGGCACAATCCATGAAAGAAATAATTGAATAATTTTAATCAAGTGATTAAAATTAAAAACTTCTGCTTTGTGGAAGACACTGTTAAGGGAATGAGAAGACAAATCATAAACCGGAAAAAAATATTTGCAAAAGACACATCTGTGAAAGACTTACCTAAAACACGCAAAGAACTCTTACAACTTAACAATCAAAAAAAGAACAACCCAATTTAAAAGTGAGCAAAAGAATACCCATCTCACCAAAGATGACATACAAATTATAAGTAAATATATGGAAAGATGCTCAACATTGTATGTTCTTAGGAAATTGCAAGGATGAGAAGCTACTACACACCTATTAGAACGGCCAAAATTCAAAACACTGACAAGACCAAGTGCTGACAAGGGTGTAAAGCAACAAGAACATTCATTCATTGCTGGAGGGAATGCAGAACGGAAGAGCCAGTTTGGAAAATAGTTTGACAGCATCTTACAAAATGAAAAGATACATTTACTGTATGACTCAGTACTCACACGCCTTAGTATTTATCTAGATGAATTGAAAACATGTCCACACAAACACACAGATGTTTACAGCAGCTTTATTCATCATTGCCGAGTTTGTAAGCAACTAAGATGTTCTTCGGTAGGTGAATGGATAAACTATGATGCAACGGAATATTATATAGCACTAAAATAAATGGGCTATCAAGCCACAGAAAGACATGGAAGGAACTTGAATGAATATTACTAAGTGAACTAAGTGAAGGAAACCAACTAGAAAAGGCTACATATAGTGTGATTCCAATTATACATTGACATTGTGGGACACAAAATTATGGAGATAGTCCTATAAAAAAAATATGGGTACCAGTGGTTAGGGAGGAGAAATTGATGAATAGGGAGAGATAGAGCGTTTTGGGGGCAGTGAAACTATCCTGTATGATAATACCAGTGGTGGGTCCATTCTTATATAAGAATGGGTTTTTATAAATACTAAAAATAGAAACAGGGTGGAGCTTTGGGTGGAGCATGCTGTAGTTCCAGCTACTTGAGGCTGAGGTAGGAGGATCACTTGAGCCCAGCAGTTTGCAATTGCAATAAGCTGTGATGGTGGTGTCATTGTACTGTAGCTAGGAAACAGAGTAAGACTTTGTCTCAAAGAAAAAAAAAAGCAGAAACACATCTAATAAATTTAAAAGATGAGATTAAGACAGTTTAAAAAATGATCAGAGAGAAAATAGTTAAAATAGAAGATAAGCAAAGAGATTCAACATACCTAGGTTAGGAATTTCTGAAAAAGAAAAGCAAAACAATGGAACAGAACTAATATTTACAACCTAACAAAATGCTCCAGAGATAAATGAGAAATCTATATATTGAAAAGACCCATTAGGTATTAGGTAAAATTGAATAATAATGATCAACTCCAAGACAAATCTTGGCAAAAGCATTGGACTTTAAGACTTTAAGCCTCCAGACCAAAACCAAATAATGTATAAGAGAATTAGATTGGCACCAAACTTCCCAAAAGAAACATACAGCCCTAATGCTCTGCTGTTTAGTTCTCACACACTTTACCCTCAAGCAACAGTCCCAGGGGCCCAAGGACTTGCTACAATAAGACACCTTCAGCGGCCAGGCAAACATAATCCCTAAAAGTGGGAGGCATCTGAATTATCCCTATGAGACTGGATGTGCTATATGGTTCCATGCACAGAGGACCATTTAAAAAATCAATAATCATTGTAATAGAGTATGACAAATGTCCTCTGCCACTTTTAAAAGCCCCATGGTTTTCTTTAGCTCATCATTGAGAGGATCTCACCCATTGAGAGCTGAGGGAAGGCCTGGCCCTGCGTGGGGACAGCAGTTACACCCAGAGCCAGGTCCTAGGCAAGAGCCCAACACCCCATTGATCTGGCTTGTTGATGGACCATCCTTATCAGAGCACTGGACTGGTGAGTCCTGAGTTAGAACTAAGTTTCAGTTAAAGTGAGGCAAGTATTGTCTGTCTGCTTTGGCTTTTCATGAGGCTGTTTAAAGGACTAAACTGCTACTACTTCGCCTCCAAGAAACAGTACTTTCCAGTCTCTTGGTCCCATGTTTTGGCTTAATACCTTTTTTTTTTTTTTTTTTGAAACAGAGCCTCAAGCTATCCCCCTGGGTAGAGTGCTGTGGCATCAGAGCTCACAGCAACCTCCTACTCCTGGGCTTAAGCAGGTCTCCTGCCTCAGTCTCCCAAGTAGCTGGGACCACAGGCGCCCGCCACAACACCTGGCCATTTTTTGGTTGCAGTGATCATTGTTTGGCAGGCCCTGGCTGAATTCGAACCCACCACCTTAGGTGTATGTGGCTGGTGCCTTAGCCACTTGAGCCACAATTGCCAAGCTGCCTTTTTTTTTTTTTAGACCGAGTCACACTTTGTCACCCTGAGTAGAGTGCCATGGTGTGACAATTCACAGCAATCTCAAACTCTTGAGCTCAGGTGCTCATCCTGCCTCAGCCTCCTGAGTAGCTGTGACTACAGGCATATGCCACAGTGCCCGGCTAATTTTAGATATGAGGTCTCGCTCTTGCTCAGTCTGGTCTCGAACTCCTGAGCTCAGGCAATCCACCTGCTTCAATTTCCCAAAGTGCTAGGATTATAGGCATGAGCCACCGCACCTGGCCAGCTCAATACCATTTAGAGCAGTGGTTCTCAACCTATGGGTCACAACCCACAGGAACTGTATTAAAGGGCCGCAGCATTAGGAAGGTTGAGAACCACTGATTTAGAGAAATTGATCATTCCCTTGCCTTTATCACCTTCAGAAAAAAAAAAAAATACCCTTAGATGGTAAAAAAAAAATTTTTTTTCTGTTTTCCCTTCAAGATTACAGACCCCCCACCCCTGTGAGCAAACCTGAAGAGCACTAGTCTTACTGATTTCTTTCTCCCCCGACGTGTTGCCACGGTGAACACTGCCATCAGCATCTCTAATGTGCATCTCACACCCTGCAGCTGATGAAACATCAGCACAGTGCCAGGGGAAGGCTCTCCCTCTTTGATTTTCATCCTCAGAAGAACAAATAAATCACAAATCCCATGCCACAGTGGATGAGTACAGGTATCTTCACAGTCAGATTCTCACCTGCGTTTCCTGTTTAGTTAGGTTCACCCCTCTGCAGTCCTCCCCCTTCCTCTGCTTGGAATTTCCTCCTCCTCTGCTCCAACCAGTAAACACCTACTCCTCTTTGAGGATCCAGCCTAAATGTGCCTTCCTCGGAGACGCCTTCCCGGGCCCTCTCAGCAAGAGCCAGCACTCCTCCAATACTCCAGGCTACCCAGAGCCCATTACCACAGGCAGCAGGGCCTCCCAAGCAATGCAGACTTTGATTCCAGAGCCTGGGACTGCCTTTCTAATGGACTGTCAGGTGACGCTGCTCTTGGTGGCCCTTGACAATGCTTTGGGCAGCGAGAATGTCGACTTCTCAACCTGGATTTGTTCTCATTTGTGTCTCTGTGTGTGTGTGTCTTGTCTGTCTCATCTTTCTGCTTCAACAGGACAGTGACTATCTCATCTCTGAGGTCCCAGCACTGAGCACAGAGTGAACAATAAGACTTGGTTTGTTGAACGACGACCCCTCCCCTGTCCCACCCACAAACACCAGCTTCCCTTCCTCCATCCTTACACACAGTTCCCAGATTTTTGTGCTCCTGCCTCCCCTACCCCTTCATGGCAGGTCTTTCATTTTTGGTGTTCATTTTCTTTTTAAGACAGACACAGGCTGTTGTTTGTTTTTTAACTCAGGAAACAGATACTTAGAGAAAAGATACAAACCATCTAGACAGGCAGGCTTTATTGAGGCCAAGAAGGTAGCAGCTTCCATTGCTGAGTGCCTTCCAGAGTGCCCATCTCTCACCGCACACTTTCTTTCTGTGGACGCTGCTTAGCGAGTGTGGGTGGTAGCCTGTGGAGGTGGAATGTGGATTTCATTCTCTCTCTCTCTCTTTTTTTTTTTTTTTTGTAGTTTTTGGCTGGGGTTGGGTTTGAACCCACCACCTCCGGTATATGGGGCCAGTGCCTTACTCCTTTGAGCCATAGGCGCCACCCTTTTTTTTTTGAGACAGAGTCTCACTTTGTTGCCCTTGGTAGAGTGCTCACAGCTCACAACAACCTAAAACTCTTCAGCTCAAGTGATTCTCTTGCCTCAGCCACCCAAGTAGCTGGGACTACAGGCGCCTGCCACAACACCCGGCTATTTTTTGGTTGTAGTTGTCATTGTTGTTTGGCAGGCCCAGGCTGTATTTGAACCCACCAGCTCCAGAGTATGTGGCTGGCGCCCTAGCCACTGAGCTACAGGCACTGAGCCATAGGTTTTATGCTCATTGGAGCCCAGGTAACCGATGTATAGCCTAGTTTTAGATGCTGTGCTCTGAACATGGTAGCGGTTTGTGAAGAATGAGTGGTTCTCAGCTGTCAGCTGTCCTAGGATGACCACTCTAGAGTTAAAAGGGTCTCATTTCTTCACCCCAGATCACACCCCCACCCACTGTCTTTTTCCTTCTGTCTCTGGCGTGGCTTTGTTTTTCTTCTCCTTTTTCTCCTTTTGCATGCAGATTGTTATGTACAGTGGGTTCATGAGCAGAACTCAATTATATTACAAAGTGAAAAACACATATACAGGAAATGACTCTCAGTGGGCATTTGCAATGATGCAGTTCTGCACCACTTTAAAAGGTTCAGCAGCCTTAGGATGCCCTGCTTGGAAAGCAGCTGGCAGGGATCTTCTGGTCTACACCTACTTCAGGTAGGAAAACTGAGCCCAGAGAAACCTGGATGCCAGGACCCCACCAGAAGAGAATGCGCCTGAGCTAGGATCAGAAAACAGGACCCCTAGTAACTCCTCCCTTGCATATGGAAACCCTTGCTCTTGAACCTTATAGTTAGGACCAGCCCCCCTGCAATATACTTCCTATGTCTGAGGGACTTTGGGAACCCTTTTGACCTCTGCAAGTTAATTTTTTTTTAATTCCAGGTGCATTGCTATTTGCTCAAAAGTTCTATTGCTGTTCTTCCTCTTGACTCATATTATGCTAGCTGAACTCCGTAACATTCAGATTCTCTCTTCTCAGGCCCTGAACCCTGCACTTTGTATCAGACATGATCTACCACGCTGGATCATAAGTTCCCATTTACTTATCTGTTTCCATTGTGCAGGCTGTGAGGGTCTTGAGAGAAGGATGATGTTCCCAGCACAGCATCTGGCATGTAGTAGAGTCTCAGTAAATTAAGAATCTACTTGTCAGGAAAAGGAGAGTCTTGTGCATTCGGGTGGCATTCACATTTTTTATCCAGACCTCTTTCATAGTCACTGATTAATGCCTCGCTGCAGGCTTAGGTCATCTCTTTGGAGAAGGATGCTGCTAGGCTGACCCAGAGGCTAGTTTATTGGCCCCTGCTTTTACTCTTTGGTTCTCTTCCATGATGACTCATGCATCCTGTAAATTGGTGTCAGTGTTCATATACAGCTAAGCCATGATATTCTCAGAAGTGGCAAAGAAAACTGTAATTCATCAAAGCAAAAGGCATCATGCATCTGCCACCCAAGAGTAGCAGAAGTGATCAGCCCTTGGTGACTAAAAACAGCATCTCCCAAGACTGATATACTTTTATACCACTCTGTAGGCATAACAAATACTTCACATTGGGTCATTTCACTACACAATTTGCACACTAGAGATTGTGACTTCACCAGGGTGGCTCAGTGGTGGATCCAGGGTTTGGAATGAAGTCCTCCATCACCTTTTTTCCTGTCACAGACTTTCTCCTGTTGTAAACCAATATGGTCCTGATTCTCTGTGGCAAGAGAACAGACTTAGAGAAGTTTAGAGGTGATGAGTTCAGTGTGCCCTTCCCTACACAGGGGGCATGTCTAGGGGGTAGAGTATCATTTTTCTAGTCTTCCTTCCCTTGAGGTGCTTCTCCGGCTTCCTGCTACCATCACCCTTTTGTGAGATAACTGGATAAGGAAACCCTGGGGAGCTGGCTTCTCCCCTGAGAACGCTGAGGCCACCCTAGTGATGCAGCTGCCATTTTGTTGCGGTAGTGGTTTTGTCCTCTACATGGCCTTGGCCAAAAAAAAGAAACAAACAAACAAATCTATGCAAAGAAATAAAAAGGAAATTTGTACAATGCAATAAAAAGGGAGACATAGATTGGTACAATCACTTTGTACACTCATTTGGCAGTATCTACTTACTCTGAGACTTAACAATTCTACTCTGGGGTATGTACCTAATAGACATGGGGTCTTAGATTCACCAAAGACATGTGCTAGAATACTCACCATTAGTTATAACAGGAAAAACCTCCAAAAGTCCAACAAGACTAGACTGGGTAAGTAAGTTGTTGTATATTCATACAGTAGAATACTATAAAGCAGTGAAAAAGGACTACTGGCACCAGCAACAAGGATAAATCTTAGAGACATAAGGCTGAGTGAAAGAAGCCAAATGCAAGAGAGTATGCACTACATTTTTCCATTTATATAAAGTTCAACAGCAGCCAAAATTAATCTACGGGGACAGAAGTCATAATGATGACTACCTCTAGGGGTATTGACTGGGAAGCAGCACTTCAGAGCCTTCTGGGCTGCTAGAAATTATCTTTGTGTATATCTGGATGGTAGTTATATGGGCATATACCATGTAAAAATTAAGCAGTACATATAAGATTTATGTATTTAATTGTATTTAAGTTATAGCTCAATAAAAAAAATTTAAAAACTGGAAAAGGACTTTTAAAATCATGTGTATGTTATGTATATATATGTGTGTGTGTGTGTGAGTGAGTTTATATTAAACACATAAGTCTGATTTTTTTTTTTTTTTTTTTTGCAGTTTTGGCTGGGGCCGGGTTTGAACTCACCACTCCCACTATATGGGGCCAGTGCCCTACTCCTTGAGCCTCAGGCACCGCCCAAGTCTGAATTTTTTTCCTACCTCTTACTGGCATTAGATTTGGGGCTTATCTAATCTCTCCAAGTTTTAGTTTCCTCAGAAAGGGGAACACTACTAGTCTTACTACTAATGATAATGATACTTCCCTTGTAGAATTGCTATGAGAATTGCATTAGTTAAATGAATAACTTTAAAGCAATTAACACAGTGAGTGGCACATAGTAAGTGCTTTATAAGTGTTTACTGCCTATAATAGCATTCTATCAGTAGCATTTTTCAATGTTGTTTGACACTCTTCATGAATATATTTCTTAAAGGATAGGAAATAGCTGCCCTATGACTGTCTCTTAATTTGTGTAGCTACTCCCTACAATTAGACTTTTCGTTTGTTTCCAACTTAGGGCTATTCTAAACAGTTGTGCAATAAACATCCCTATGTGTAAAACTTTGCTCCTTTTCAACTTGTTTCTTTGAGATAGATTTCCCAAAAGAGTATTTAGATCACAATAAAAATTTTGAAGCTTCTGATACGTATTTACGACTGGCCCCTACAGATTATCCCATAATGTGAATGCCCCAGGGAGGTGCCTCAGGGTTCTGCAGGGCACTCCATAATCGATCCCCTCAGCCCCCAGCTCTGAGCAGAAGAGAAAGAAAGAGATACTGGCAGAGGAGATGTACAGGAGTGCGAGAGGTTTGGCAAAGGAGAATATTGCCACATGGTCTTGGCTGGGCTACCACGGTTAAGTACTGTGTTATCACTTTCAATATTTGGGGCTTTGTAATGTAATATTGTTGATTTGGCTTTTACAACATTCTACCCCCTGACTGTAAACTGTTATGCGTAGGGTAATTTCTTTTTAATGAATTGATTTTGATATTGAGGAAATTCTGAGAATTCCGTGGCACCTTGAGGTGCTGCACATCCAGAGCTGGGAATTGTACCTGCAGTGGCAGAAACTACCTGGCTGGGCGCTGGTCACAGCTGGCTACAGAGCTGGGTGGGCGCTGTCCTGGGTCCTGACGGTTCAGAGGCTTTCTGGCTTCCCAGGGTTCTCCGTGAGACAAGTGTATAAACCTTCTTTCCATGATACATCCAGATCCCATTTCCTTTCATAATAGTGTGGAAATTGCTAACTTTAGGAATTAAGAGCACAGTTTATCAACCTCCCCAGAGAGTCATTTCTTTGGCCATGTCCTTGAAGAGGGCATTGTACATCTGTACCCCCCACCAGGCCCTTAAGGATGAGAAGCCAAGAAGTGGAGCCAGGCATGAGTAATTAATAAAAATAAAAACTTTTAAAATATACATATGAATAACGCAAACCTTCCTAAGAAGAAATGTCTGTGAATCACACACAGGCAAAGCCCTCACATTTCATATTCCTATGGTCTTCTGCAAAACTCTAGTAGAGAATACTCCCTAGAGGCACTTGGATGAGAAACAATTGTCTCCTGGGAAGGGAAAAGAAGGAAAGATATTCACAAAGATTGAAGTTGCTGAACATGTAAGCAGTTATAATGGAGTTTTTATTTAACATATTTAAAGATGAACTCATTGAAAGTTAACCCACAAAGTCAGTCTCTGTTAACCTTACCGAGGGCATAATTTGTCTCTAAAGGGCTAAAGGATCTTTGATGTTACAGAGAGCAGTACTCTGTGAACTTACTGTGCAACTCACATGGGGATATTGTTTAAATTTGGATTCTAATTCAGTAGGTGACAGGACCGAGCACGATAGCTCACTAAAAAGGGCCAGATGCACGAGTCCCGCCCAGAAAGGGCTGAGTGCACCAACCAGGAACCCCTGAGCCTTATATTCCCTTCCTGCCGTGCCACTCACACTGACTTCCTTTTTGAACTCAGCCCACTCTCACCAGAATGAAATAAACTGCCTAGTTGCCCACACAAAACCTGGACTCTATTTTCTTTTCGTTCATGTCTCCGGATAACCTCTCAGTAAGTCTGGGGTAGGGCCTGAGTTCTGCATTGTTAATAAGCTCCCAGGGGACACTGATGCTTCTGGTTTGTGTGGACTGCAACTTGAATTGTGAGGACACAGCCAGTGATGGAAACTAATACCTACAAGGTGCTGGACACTCTGCTCCTTGGTCTCTGGCCTCAAAACGTAAAGCCTATTTCCTGAAGTTTCCTGAGGGGTCAACAGAGACCCTTTTTCTAGCCATGATTCATGGTATGAACAGTGGCAAATGTCTTCTTCCCTGTCCTACATCAATCACTGAGCATGTGTTGCAAACCCTTTTTGGTAGAGTTTAGGTAATGAGGTAATGTCTCTGTCTGCCAATGTTTCCATAGCTCAGTTCTTCCTTATGAAATCAATCTGAACCCAATCAACAATGGCATTGATTACTCCCCAAGGCCATAATCTCCAGTCCACATGCTTCATATAACACAAGAGACTGTCTCAACCTTATTAACTAACCTCAGCCCACACTGCCTCTTTGCTTCCACTGGAAGTTAATTATCCTGCTGTTGTTTCTAAGTCACTGTGCTTATAGTTGCCTAAAGATTTTTCAGAAAAGAATAGGAGTAATAAGCATTGGGAATTCAGTAGGATTCTTAAATTCTATTATAATGCAAAAGACAAGTAAACCAAGGGGCATTTACATTTAAAATTTGCATATTCACTGGAATTTGGGGTTCACTGGAATTGTGCTGAACCCTGACAGGGCAGGATTGGGGTGACCAGTTCAACACCACAATGTTTAAGCTGACCCAGGAGTTTATTATGTGATGGAAAAATGCTTCTGAGATAATCTGAAGTTAAAAGAAATTCTGCCCATCGTGAAGACATCATAACCACAACTTTGTCAAATATTTTGGTACCACAAAAGGAAGAAAGGCTGGAAGGAAACACTGAGTGGTTGAGTTTGGATGGAGGATATGAAAATTATTTTTCCCTTTACAATTTTCTGTGCCTTTTAACTTTTAAAATAATGAGCATGCTTTGAGGTGGCAATTAAAAAAAAAAATCCTGACTCAAAAAAGAAAGAAAGAAAGAAAAGAATCAGTTAAGAGTCCCTGCCTTCTATCTGATTTGTTAACCACTTCAGCATTTTTGTTTGTTTGTTTTATTCTTTTGTTTTCTGCCCTCTCTGCCCACTCAGGGCTGAGGCCTCTCTCTCCCTGAACCTGCTGGAGATCTGTATTCTGAAAGCACAGTGAAGGCAGGGGCTGCTTGGGGGTGAAGGCAGGGGCTGTTCAGAGTTTCAACCCAGCAGTTAGTTCTCCAAGGGCAATAAGGAACAATTTTCTTGGCCTCACAGAAATATTAAGGCCCAGTCCTGCATGAGGCAGGGAATTCTGGTAGGGGCTCCACAGAGGCAGGAGGGGTCTGAGGCACACCCCCTGCCCCCCAGGTCTGTAAGGCTCCCTTGGCCCTGACTTCTTTACTATCCACCCCCTCCTCCTCTGTCACATGGGTCCCTTCTCCCCAAGCTTGGCTGCTACAGGCCATGTCTTGGTTCACTCTAGTGCCCTCCTGGAGGGGGGGGGGCTGGTCAGGGGACCCTCTTTTCTTGCTTTGCTTCCTACTAAGTCTTCCACCAGCCTCCAGAATGTCTTTTCTAAAATAAAATCTTACTGGGTCCCTTACCTAAACCCTGAAGAGGCTCTGCAGAGGACTGAAATGTCATGTAGTACTTTGGAGGGAGGCCCTTGGCTGGGCCCTGCTGACTCCGGGCTCTGCCCTGGAGCACCAGATGCCTGGATGCCTGCCTTGGAGAACCCCCACCCTCTCCGCAATCTCCCCAGACACACCGGTTTACTCTCCAGGCCTTTGTCCGTAACACTCCTCCTCCCTCCACCTCCTCCTGTGCAGGAAGCCCTCCCTGATACATCTGCCTCAGAAGGGCAGGCTCCGGGGTAGGGCTGCCTGGCCCTGCCGGGGGTTTCCATCCCCGGGCTCTCAGAAGGTGTGTGGATCTCCGGCTCCCAGGCTGCTGTCTCCTTTTCACAGGACACTCAGGCCCCTTACGGGGGCTGGCAGCTTTCACAGCACAAGCCCAGGTCTCCTTGTCTCAGGGACCTGATCAGATATTCCCGGGACACTCCCCTAGGACCGGACTGTGCTGGCGCGGGCGCTGCTTTGCCCCCCGAGGCGCCCGGGTCGCACCTGCAGCTGGCGGGCGCAGCTCCCGCTCTGCGAGGCTGAAGTGGTCATGGCTTGAGGTTGCGGAGCTGGAGCCGCGAGCCCGAGGTGACCACCGCATCCCATCTGGGCCTCTCAGGCGCTCTCGGCCAGGAGGGGCAGGTGGAGCTGGGGACAAAGGGGATGAGGCCAGGGGATGATCCCGCGTCGGGTCCTCTGCCGAGGGCTCGTCGGGGAGTCCTTGCCCCAGCCTGGCCGAGACGGCGACCCCACCGTCAGCTTGTCCGCGGATCACCTCCAGGATGCCTGGCCACGCAGAGTCCAAGCCCGGAGGGCAAGCGAAGGGAAACGCAGACAGTGGTGGTGACCAGCGAGTCCGCCCAGAGCCTGGCTCAGCCAGCTACAGGCTTCTCGACCCGCACGCGGCGGGCCTCTCAGAGGGACGCTTCCCTTGCTCAGGCGACCCGAGCAGCAGAGGCCAGCTGGGGCCGGTAGGGGTGGGGCAGAGGGGTTTGAGAGTGCAGCGCCTGCCAAGGGACGGCGGGGATGCCTGGGTCTGAGCGAGAGCGATGCCAAAAGCAGTCCCAAAACACGGCTGTGATCTCCCTGGGGGCCTCTTTTCTCTGGGAGCTAGGAGGCCTGGGTTGCTGCAGGGGGTGTAGGGCTGAATCCCCGTCTGCATCCTGCTGCTTCCAGACAGAAACCCAGGTCGCCGCCTTGCCTGCCTGACCTTGGGAGAGTGGGAAGGGCTGGCTGCGCGGCAGGTTGAGGACACAACGGGGCTAAGGGCAGGCAGTAGGGCTCTCTCTTCCAGGGAGGAAAACACTGGCCCCGCTGGAGGCCCAAAGTTTAACGCTAGAGGTGAAAGAATGACTCTCAGCCTAAGTCTCACCGCCTTACACAAAAATTAACTCACAATAGGTGATGGACTTAAATGCAAAATAAGCCAACTAAACTTTTAGAAAAAAAAATAGGAGAAAATCCTCAGGATCCAGGGCAATATGGAAAATCCGTGGACGAGACACCAAGAACATGAGCCATACAATGAAAAATTGATAAGGTGGATTTCATTAGATTAAAAGGCTTTTGCCCAATGGTAGACACTGTTAAGAGAATGAACAAGCTACAGACTGAGAAAATATTTGCAAAGCACATGTCTGAGAAGGACTGGTGTCTAGATTATATAAAGAACTCTCAGAGTCAAAGGTAAAAAATAAGCAAGCCAAATAGAAAAGGGCTGATAGGCACAAACGAGACATTTCTCCAGAGAGGATGGACAGATTGGAAACAAGCGTGTGAAAAAATGCTGATTAACCATCAAGGAAACACAAATTAAAACCTCCATGAGACATCACTACATACCCATTGGGATGGGTAACACACACACTCAAAATGCTGACACCACCAAATGCTGGTGAGGATGCAGAGAAACTTGATCATCATTGTTGGTGAGAAAGTAAATGGTACTGTCACTCTATAAAAGATTTGGGCAGTTAAAAAAATAACACCAATATGCAGCTACCATGTGAACCAACAATTGCACTCCTAAGCGTTTATTCCAGAGAAATGAAAATTTATGTTCACACAAAAATCTGTACATAAATGTGCAAAGCAGTTTGTCTATGATGACCAGATCCTGAGCACAATCCAGATGTCCTTTGATGAGTGGATGGTTAAAGGAACTGTGGTATTGCATGTTTATCTCATATTCCTTGTATACTACGGAAACTCATCAATAAAAAAGATGAGTAACTGAGGCACACGCCAACCTGCATGAATCTCCAGTGAAAACGAAAGCCTACCCTGAAAGGTTACCTGCCATATAATGCTGTTTATGTGTAACATTCCTGAATAACTAAGTGGTAGAAATGGAGAACTGATTCCTGGTTTGTAGGGATTACGGAGGAGATGAAGTACAACTGAAGTAGATTTATCATAGATGGGCAACAGGAGGGACTGTTTTAGTGCTGGAACTGTTTCATGTGTCAGTCCCCCTTTATCCTTGAGGGGTACATTCCAAGACTTCCAGTGAATGCCTGAAACTGTGGATAGTAACAAGCCTTATATTTTCTTTTTTTTGTTCTCTCTTGCTCTCTCTCTCTCTCTCTTTTTTTTGAGACAGGATCTCACTCTGTCACCCAGACTGGAGTGCAGTGGCTTCATCAGAGCTCCCTGTATCCTCAAACTCCTGGGCTTCAGCAATCTTCCTGCTTTAGCCTTCTAAGTAGCTGGGACTACAGACATGCACCACCATGCCCAGCTAACTTTTTAATAATTTTTGTAGAGCTAGGTTCTTGCTATGTTGTTCAGTCTGATCTTGAACTCCTGCCCTCAAGCAATCCTCCCACCTTGACCTCTTCAAATGCTAGTATAATAGGGTAGAGCCACCGTGCCAAGCCATGTTTTTTCTTATGCATATACACGTATGATTAAGTTTAATTTATAAATTAGGCACACTAATTGGTAGGACAAGATTTATTTTATAGAAAAGAAATACAGAGAAAAAGCACTAGGGCTCTGGGCAGAGGGAAAAACCCAAGATGGAAAAAATCTCCCCCTGGGTCCTTTGTCTAGGGCAGCAGTTCTCAACCTGTGGGTCTCAACCCCTCGGGGTGGGGGTAGAAGGACCCATTCACAGGGGTCGCCTAAGACCATCCTGCATATCAGATATTTACGTTACAATCCATAACAGTAGCAAAATTACAGTTATGAAGTAGCAACAAAAATAATTTTATGGTTGGGGGTTGCCACAACAGGAGGAACTGTATTAAAGGGTCCCAGCACCACAGGGTAGCCCAACAAATGAATGGATACAATCCCTTCCATCCCAGGCCTAGGAAACTTACATGAAATTCACCAGGATTGGGAAATGGGGGGTTCCCTCTTCAGCCACAAGTGCAAGTTTGTGGGTAGACAGAGGCAGAGCAGAAACACTACTGGCACTCCCGGAGCTGGCAACCTGGAGGTGTTGCCCCAGTAGTTGGGGGG
The DNA here is from genome assembly GCF_000181295.1 of Otolemur garnettii. Taxonomy (NCBI): domain Eukaryota; kingdom Metazoa; phylum Chordata; class Mammalia; order Primates; family Galagidae; genus Otolemur; species Otolemur garnettii. Next base: position 2,129,219 of record NW_003852612.1, on the reverse strand, counting down.
CCCTCCAACCACTGGAGCCTCCTGCTGTCCCCCCAATCCACTGGCTCCTCTGCAGGCTGCCACAGCACCAACATCCTGAGGGCGGAGGTGGCAGGTCCTCCCTTCAGGCTCAGGCCGGGCTGGCTGGGGTGCCACCCGCCCTGTATCAAAAAATTTGGAAGGGCATGATTCAGCCCATCACAAGCATAGATTACTATGTGGCCAAAGAGTCTATGAACAACATTAAAGACAAGAGATAGATTGGGGCTCGGTGCCTGTGGCTCAAGTGGCTAAGGCGCCAGCCATGTACACCCAAGGTGGCGGGTTTGAATCCAGCCTGGGCCCACCAAACAACAATGACAGCTGCAACCAAAAAATAGCCGGGCATTGTGGCGGGTGCCTGTGGTCCCAGCTACTTGGGAGGCTGAGTCAGGAGACTCGCTTGAGCCCAGGAGTTGGAGGTTGCTGTGAGCTGTGATGCCATGCACTCTACCCAGGGAGACAGCTTGAGGCTCTGTCTCAAAAAAAAAAAAAAAAAATAGATAGATTGGGAGAAACATGCATAACATATAAAATCATCTTTCTAGGATTAAATAATTCATAAGAAAAAACATGAACAACCCAATAGAAAAATGGGCAAAGACTGTCAATAGGCAATTCAGAGAAAAATAATATAAAATAACAAACATATAAAAAGATTTTCACCTTTATCAGTTGTGTGCAAACTAAAGCAAAATGAGATCTTTTTTCACCTGTCAGATTGGTGCAAACTAAGAAAAAACCCGGTAGTAACAAGTCTTCTTAAAAATATAAAGAAGTGGGAATTCAAAAACTCTAACAAGAAAGCATAAATTAGAATATCTTCCTGAAGACAGAACAATTCTAAAACATGTTCATCTTTTGACCCAGTGTTAAACTCTTTTAGAAATTAATGTTACCAAAATAGTTACACATGTGCTAACAGGTATGTATATACAGCAAGATTCTCTCTCTCTCTCTCTCTCTCTTTTTGCTCACAGGTATAGATGGCAAGATTCTCTCTCTCAGCTTTAAATGTCAAAAAGAATTTTTGAATTTTCATTCAATTGATGAGGAGTGAAATATACACTATACACCCCCACAATGGATACAATATAACCACTAAAAAGAAGGCTCTAGTCCTACATGTACTTAGTCCTACATGTACTAAGATTAAAATAAAAATTTCAAGGGATAAGAGAATCAGAACTATGTTCTAGTGTGGTCCAGGTTTTTGTTTTCACGCCCAACCCCACACCGCACACATAGACAGGAAGAAAAAAGAAAGGTATGGACTTCTGAAGACCTTTATAGAGCCTCAGGTTTTCTGAGGCAGCCACCCTCATGGGAGCCTTGATTGCCACAAATGTTTGCTTCAATCAGTGTAATTAGCAAAGCATCAATTAAGCGAGAAGTCTGAAAGGCTCTGAAACCTTCCGATTTGCTAGGGCTTTGTTCCTCCTTTGCTGCTGTGTCACACTCTTCATTTTTCTTAAGTGGTTCCCTGGTGGCTCCCAACTTGTTAACTTTTCCACTATTCTCCCAAGCTGAATCTTCTCCTGTTTCCCAGCTCACTGAGAAAAGTACTACTGTGTCCCCAGTCACTAAAGCCAGAAACCTGTGTATCATCATTGCTCTGCCCTCATATCCCACCTAAACACTAATAAACCCTGTGGAGCTGACTCCTAAATGTCCCTTAAATCAGGCCCCTTTACTCCATCTCTATTGCAAGTACATTATTGCCTCTGACCTGGGTAGATTTCCATTCCATCCTTCCTACAGCTGCCAGAGAAAACAAACATGACCATGTCATTTACAGCTTAAAACATTGCTAGTGCCCCGTGGCCTACTGGACAGACCCCAAACCCCTTAATGTGGTATATGAAACCCAGTCTCAGTGGCCCGGACCATCAGTCCACTGTAGACATCCTGGCCATTCCCATTTCCTTACCTTCATACAGCTTTGCCTTTGCCTCTGGTGTTCCCTCTCGCTGCGGGTCCTCAGTACATATGTTAATTTGGACCAGCACCCAGTGAACCATCTGCCTTGCCTTTCAATCTATACAGAGTTCAGATGAATGACCCCAGGCTTCCTTTTCCCCACTTCAGCCCAAATCCAATTATTTAGCTTCTCTCTTCCTAGAATTTGAATTTTGAACACCAGAAGAGCCTTGAAGACATAGTTCCTCTCTGGCTCAGCCCTACTTCCTGAGACTAATTTTTTTGCTTTTTTCTGATTCTGTGAGTTGCCTTGTATAAAGCCTTCATATAACCTGTTTTGGGGGGCTTATGCTAGTAGGTCATTTTTGGTGCTTGTAACCAAAAAATTCCCAATGCACTCTGCTTTTCTGCACCAGAAAAACTCAAATTCATCTTTTGGGATCCAAGGCTAGTGTCTAGTTAGTCATTCACTCATTCATGCAACAAATATTTACTGAAAAAAATCCTACAATTCTATGAGCTGGGCACTGCACTACATGTTAATGGTAAGTGATACAGGTATGATACTTGTATTGAAACTTGAAATATCTACAAATAAACAACTTTTAGGGGACCTCAGGTGCAGAGAGTAGAGTTAGTTATTCTTTTCATCATGGTACCCTATTGGCACTGGTATAGGCAATTGATTAATTATCTCATGCCCATATTCTGTATCCTTCTTCCCTTACAAGCAGCCATATGAATATGTTTGATAGGCACTTAAATGTATTCTTGTGAAAATCATACTTTAGTTTTGTGGGCATGTACTTTTAATTAATACAGTAGTATTATATACTCTGGTTTCTCTTTGAGTTGCATAAAGTTTTTGCCTTTTACAAATATTATTGCATTATGTATTTATTTTAGTTTCTGATTTCTCTTCATTAAGCATGCATCTTAGTCTGTTTGTGCTGCTGTAACAAAATACCCAAGACTGGGTAATTTACAAATAACAGAAATTTATTTCTCACAGTTTTGGAGGCTGGCAAGTCCGAGATCAAGGTGCTGGTGGAATTAGTGTCTGGTAAGGGCAGCTGTCTGGAGGAGAGAAACTATGACTTCACACGGCAGAAAGAACCAAAGGGCACACTCCCTTCAAACTTGAGCTCCTTTACAATAGTGCAATTCTCATGTATGAGGGCAGATCCCTCATGACTTAATTACCACACAAAGGCTACATTTCTTAATAGTGTTGCACTGGGGGTTACAATTTAACACGAATTTTGGAGGGGACACATCATTTAAACCATAGCAACATGGTAACAAGCTTGAAGTATTTGAAACGTGGTAATGGGCCCTACAAGTAAATGTAAGAACTTGGGGTTTCAGTCCAAGTAAAACTGGAAGCCATTTGAGGGTTTTGAGCAGAGGGGTGATGTGATTTGAACCGTTATTTTACAAGAAAACTCTAGCTATTGTGTTGATATTGGAATTCAGGGGGGCAAGTGTAGAAGCAGAGAGTTAGGGGAATGTTGCAATAATCTAGGGGAGAGGTGGAGGTGATTTGAACCATAGGGGTATTATGTTATGCAAGAAACTTCTGCAGATAAATGAGAAGGAAACCTCAAACCCAATAGAAAACTGGTAAAAAATTCAACAGGAAACCTCCAATCTAACAAGCAACACAAGATATAAATCGCCAATAATCAGAGAAATGCAGATTAAAGCAATGACAGGACATTGTTACTCTGGCAATAGTTAGAAAGTCAACATTGCCAAGTGTTGGCTGAGATAGGACTTAAAAATCCTCTTGCACTACTAATGGAAATATAGAATAAAGCAACAATCTGACACTGCTGAGTTCAGTGTACATACATGACCTAGCAATTCAGATCCTAGTTACACACACACACACACACACTCCCACGCCAAAAATCTATACACATTTAAGAAAGGAAAACTGTATCAATATATAACGGTAACAAAAGATGAATACAAGTCACGTTGAGCACCTCTTGTAATTGTAGACTGCAAATGTGACTTGAATATTACAATTATATATATACATGTATACACACACTACATATATACATGTATCCATACACATATGTTTTTCTCTTTCTCTCTCTCCCAGAGAAATTCTCACCCAGGATCCTAAGGGGATGTGTATGAATATGTTCGTTGCAGCACTGTGGCGAGGGCAACTTAGTTCACTATCACTAGGAGCATGGATGGGTAAAATGTGTTTATGGGGGGGTTGTGATAAACACTTTCACGCATAATTTCATCATTTCTTCAAAACATCCCTAAGGGAAACTTTTAACAGCATTCCTATTTTACGGACCACAAAACAAAAACTTCTCCTCCCCTGCACACAAAGAGCTGCTTATTTTTTTTGTACATTCTCTTTAGTTTTAGAACGAGGACACCAGCGTTCAGGGGCTCAGCCGGGCCCGCAGTCTCAGACTCCCGCACTCTCCCAGCTCCGGCCGACAGCGGGCCTGGGCGGTCAGGACCGCGGACAGCGCCGGCATCGGGGCGGGGCGGCCGTGCCGACGTCACCGCGCTCAGTCTCCGGGGCGCGCGCTCGAGGGCGGCCGCGTCACGTGACCCAGGTAATTAGCACCGCGCACCGCGCTCCCCTTCCGCGCAGCCCCCAGACCTGCAGCCTCCGGACTTCGGCGCCGCGCCGACCCCCACCCGCCCGGTGAGCGCGGCGGCCCGTCCCCTCCCGTCCCTGTGCCGCCTCTTCTCCTGTGGACTTGGAGGCCGGCCCCTCAGCTCCTGGATACCGGGTCCTGGGGGGCCGCCGCCCCTAGTCTGGAGCCTGGCCAGGCCTGGGCGGGAGGAGGAGGGGAAGAGAACTTAACCTTGACCCCGCCCTTGGCAGGCTGCGGCCTCCTCCGGGACCCCCAGCCCTTTGCGCGCGTGGGTCCCGACGAATGCAGTTTTGTGCGTGATGGAGCGAGGCGCAAACAGTGGGGGGTTCCAGCATCAAGTCGGGTTTCTCTCCCCAGAAGACTTAAGACTGTTCACACTGCCCTTCGTGGCCTGGGCGGGGGCCAGTTGCTCTTTACCCTCTCACGGGCCCGGGGCTGCGGAGAGCCGCGCTAGGGATTGGGAGGGTCCAGCGTTGTGCACCTGGTGAGACCTGCGAGCAGCTTCAAAGTCTTAGGTCTTCAAAGGACCCTTATAGAGGTTTTTAATCACGGTCCTCACTCACAGGTGAGAAGACTGAGACTGGCTTAGCCTGAGGTCATAGATAGTGTGGGAAGTGAGTGCTCTTTCTATCCCCTGGAAAATGTGGAGAGAGAAGGTCAGGGTACCCTGAAGCCCCAGCAGTTTGCTGGGGACGTTAACCGACCCCTGAGGATTCCCCTTTCACACCCCTGCACTACAAGGTCCAAGCTAGTCCTCGAATCCCCTCCCCACACACCAAGTGGCACTTTGGAGTAGGCCATCTGCCTCTGGGCTCTTCCCAGTTCTAGGCTCCGGTCCTTCATCTCTGCCTAGGAAATGTACATACGCCCTCCCTGCCCTGGCCTCTCTACCGCTATCTGACAGTGGCCTACCTCCTGGGTTCAGCAAACTAGAGTTAGGGTTTATTCCAGAGCAAAGCTCATCCAATTTCTGTAGCAGTGAGAATCCAGGCCCTGCTGCTACCCAGCTTAGAGGACCTGGGGAGAGCTCCTCCCCCTCCTGACCTCTGTTAACTGATCTCTACCTTGGGCAGTTAGGGAGCAGTCCTTACCAGGGCACCCCAGACAGGGCCCTGTATGTGGGAGTCTTAGTGGCCATGAATTTCTGTACTTGGTTTGGTTTGGGGGTTGGGTTGGTCTGGGGATCATGTGTGACCTTGTCCCCAGATGTGAGACCCTGGTCAAGAGCTACCCAGAGTGACTCTGGTGAAGGTTGGGCTGGGCAGGGTTACATAGGGCCCCTGATTCTGACTCCTTGCTGCCAGGTCCTTAGGCCCTACTGTGGGGGAGGTGGAGGAGGCTGGCTGGCTGCCCTCCTGCCAGGACAAGCACAGCTGAAGGCCATGTCAGTGTCTACTGGCCACCCCAGACTGTTCAGTGTTTGTAAAACACAGTGTTCCTGCACTGGTCTAGGCTGGACTCCACCGGACTTTGTCCCTGTCTGGCCTGAACTGCTCCATTCCCTGGTCTGGCAGCCACTGAGGGAAAGTCCTTGTTCCTCAGAGGAATCTGGGCTACATCTTGATTATGCAGTGAGGAAGGCACAGAGCCGTGCCACTCACCAGCTTGGCCTCTTGTACTTCATTTTCCCTGTCTACAAAATGGGGCTTATGCAGGTGCCCACCTCATGGAGTGTTGAGAAGATTAAATGAGCACAGTGTCTGCCCCAGAATGAGTGCTTTCTTTTATTCTCATGACGATTGTCTTGTTGTCTAGTTTTCTTTGCCATGGAATGGGGATGATTAAACTTCCTGGGTGGTGGTTTGGATTCTTTTGATGCCCTAGGAGACTTTCCCTGTCCTTCAGGAGTTCCTGGACCTGGAGACTAGCTAGGCTTCTCAGCCCTCTATCTGCCCAGGCCTCTGGTGTCAGGCAGAGCAGGGGTTGGCTGTCTGCTCCCACAGCCCAAGCTTGGTACTTGGGGAGGTGTTGCTCCAAGGGAAGCTGGCCCAAGTGGTCCTCACTGTAGGGCCTGGTGTAACTGGCTGATGGGGCTGGGCACACAGCCTGAAGCTTCAGGGTCTGAGTATGAGGGAGGGAAGCTTGGGGCACTTGGGGCTCAAAGTCCTGCTAAACCTACCTCCTTTCTCCCTGTAGTGGGATATATTTTTGCATTTTAATTTTCCTGTGTTCAGACATGCTGCTGGTTGCCCTGAGGACTGCCCCTCTACCCATACCCCTGGCTTACATAAGTTTGGAGGGAGAGAGAGAGAAGGGGAGGAAGAAGGCAGACTTGGAGGACTGTGCCAGCTCTTTGTGGGGCTTGACCCTTTGTGGAAAGTCCAGCCGTGGGTTCCCGGGGGCTTGGTTGGGCAGAGTGCAGAGGTTGGGGAAGGTGACCTATTGTGACTAAGCACACTTGGCAGGGAGTGTTGGCCCAGGGCCACGGCCAGGCAGGTCTGGGAGCTAGTTATGCCCCAGGATGCACATTTTCTGGGGCTTAGCTATGCAGTGGGCAGAGGGCTGCTTCTGCTTGCTGGACACTGGTAGAGGGGTTCTAGGGCTGCACTAGCTCATAGGCTGCAGCTCTTTGAGCAGGAGGGTGTTAGTGTTTACTCAAAGGGAGCTGTTCTGTGTCTGTGCATTGGCTGGGCTGGGGCAGAGGAGGGGGTTCTGCTCACAGTCATAGGGGTGGGGGAATAGAGGTCCTGTTTTACACATTCTGTGTAGGACAGAGTAGCACTGTCAGCCCCCAACCTGCCTGCATGGAAAGCCCTGGTGTTCTCCAGGATTGGAGGAGGATCTTAGAACTCCTCTCCCCTGGGGGATAGAGAAAGTCCCCCCCCCACACTGAAAGCCCATCATTTAGGAATTTTCCCTGGGAAAGGGCAGGTGGCATATGGGATGAGATGAGCTTCAGGGTTTGGTCCCTCCCAGCCTGGGGTCGGGGGTTTCTGGCATGTACCTCTCAGGCTCTAGCTGTCCTGAGTGGCATTGGTCCTAAGTACATTCTGCACAGGGTCTGGGAACAGGGAGGGTGGTTCTAGCCTGAGAGCCAGCCAAGTGGGGCCATTATTGGGGTCTGTGTCCCTGGCCAGGCACAGTGTGGGCCGTTATTGCAGTCAGAGGGAGTCAGTGGTCACATTTGATCGTGATGAGTGTAGAGCCAGCAGGGCTGTAGCCTTCCTGAGAGTGTGCTTCCATCATCCCTTGTCCTCTAGCACCTTTGCTTACCAGGCCCCTTTCTCCTAGCCGTTTCCTGACCATGCACTGCACACCTAGCCCTTGTAAGGCTCCTCCCTGTCTAGGTTCCAGGTGCTGGCCCATGTAGGCCACTTCTTGGGGCTACTGCTTGCACATGCCCTGTGACCCTCTCTCCCTGAGGCAGGGCCTGGGCCATATGTATCAGGCTCTGGGGGCTTGTGGGGAGGGGGTGGATGCTAGGCTGAGTGCGGCTTAGCATGGTTGGGGCTCAGGGCCACTCATTGTCTATTGATGAAGGTCATTGAGCTTGGATCTCCCACTAAGTAGTGAGCCCAGGAGAGCTGGGAGAGTGTCACATTCACCTGTCTTGTCCCTATCCAGCCCAAGACCGCTTGCCCAGTAGAACTGACAAGTGCAGGCTGAGTGGATGAGTGGCTGTCAGAGCTTCCTTTTGCCCTGGTCCTGATGTTTATGCCTTTCCCTCATTGCCTGTGTCCAGGATGAGTCAGCTGAGGCTGCTGCCGTCCCGGCTTGGGGCACAGGCCACCAGGCTCCTGGCTGCACGTGATACCCTGGTGTTCAGCTGGCGAAACAGGTCTTCTGGTCCACCGGCCACCTTTCCAAGCAGCAGAGGAGGAGGTGGCTCCAGTTACATGGAGGAGATGTACTTCGCCTGGTTGGAAAACCCCCGGAGTGTCCACAAGGTTGGCATCCCCCACCCCACATCCCGCCCCCTGTCCACTGCATGGGAGGGAAGCCCCTGGGGCTAGGCTATGCTAGGGGTGGTGGGAGAAGCAGCTTGCCTGCTGTGTGACCCTAGGCAGGTTTCTTTGCCTCTTAGGTCCTCAGTTGTCTCTGTGTGTGAACGAGCTTGTCCACATACTGGGTGAGAGAAGCTGATTGTTTTCATGTCACTGAACCAGGCGGTGGGTAGTGGTCTCACTTGAGAGGCCTTGGCAGTGTCCTGCCCAGCCACACTTGGGACCTGCCCAACCCTCTGTGCTGTGCCATCTCCAGATGGCCCCTTGTGCATAATTAGGGGTATATGTGTGTATGCATGCATTGATTTGAGAAAATAAATGTTTGCTGATGGTAACAAAAAATTAAATCAGATGGGAGGGTGAAAAATGCAAAGTGAAGTTGCCTTCTCTCCTCTTCACCCACACTAGGCAGAGGAGAGCCGTGTAGTCACGTGACTACAAACCAGAAAGCCTGACAATCTCACAGTCAGACAGTTTCCTCCGGCTCCCTCCCCACCTGGCCCCTATCTGTTCAGTCCTTCTATCCCCCAGTTTATTCTCAGTTTCTTCTGTGTCCTTTCTGAGAGTTTCTTTAGGCAAACTTATTGCAGACATAAATCTGGATTTCCCCCCTTTCCCGCAAAGGTAACATGCAAATGTACCATTTTGTCTTTTTCACTTGGTAATAGATCTCCAAGATCTTTCTGTGCCAGTGCACACAGAGTCTTGCTGTTCTTTTTTATGGCTGCATAGCGTTCGGTTGTGGGCAGGTGCTGCCTCTCTCCCTGTGGACTGGTTTATTTCTGGTCTTGGCTGGCATACACAACTGCAGAGTGTCATCTTGGATGTTTGTCACCCAGCACGTGCCCAGCTCTGTGGGATAAATCCCCCATTGTGGCATGTCTGGGCCCAAGAGGATCTGCGAGTGCAATTTTGATGGGTGTGGCCAAATCACTTTCTACAGGGATTGTACCAGCCGATGCTGCTTCTGCTATGGCACAGGGATGCTCAGAGGAGAGAGCACATGGAACACCATGTACGAGGTCTGACAGTGAAGTTCATGAACTCATCCTAGAAGAAGTGCTACATACCTCATGGCTGAATATCACTACAGTCACCTTCAGAGTACTTCCCTTGGGAAGCTATGCACCAACACCAGCACCTTGTCCACCCTTGAAAGAAACTTTGAACTCTTTCTGGAATGACCATCAGAGCTGTCATCTTATGGCACTTAAAAGCATGCAACAATAATGAATGCCACTCAGCAACACACTGCCATATGTCAATACAAACACAGCTGTGAAACCCTGATATACTAAGGTTATGAAATCTTACTCAGTTGTTTGTACAGTGTTGCCAACATCAGCGTCTGGTGTCAAGTTTTCGAACTTAATTGTGAGACCTTGTACGATGACAGCTCTGATGGTCATTCCAGAAAATGAGTTCCAAAATTGCAGTGAATGGTGGACTAGGCGCTGGTGTTGGTGCATTGATTCATAAAAGAAGTACTTTGAAGGTGACCGTAGTGATGTTCATCAGTGAGGTATGTAGCACTTTTTCTAGGATGAGTTCCTGAACTTAATTGTCCAACCTTGTATGTACACATCTGCTTTTTGTTTCTGCACAGAGTAGCAAGCCACACATCGTGCCTACTTTATGGCATGTTTTGGTGATATCTCATATCCATATTACTGAACACAGCTCACTTATTTTAAAATTTCAAAGTATTAAGGAGATACAAATTGTTCTTTACACCTTACTTTTTTTTTTTTAAAGACTTCATAGTCTTCCAGATTCTAAGTGTACAATCTTTATTTAACCAGTTTCATTTAGGTTGTTTTGACATTGTCATTTTTATGAATAGTCCTGCAGGGAACTTCCTTGTATGTACACTTAGGCACTTTGGGAAGGCCCTGAGAGCCTTCCCAAAGAAACACCCAACACCCAGCCTGGGCCACCCCCACCCTTCCCAGTCCTTGACCTCACTGCATTCTTGCCTCTGCCCTGCCTAGTCCTGGGACAGCTTCTTCCGGAAAGCCAGTGAGGAAGCCTCTTCTGGCTCTGCTCAGCCACAGCCGCTGTCTGTTATCCATGAGAGCAGGCCTGCGGTCTCGAGCCGGACCAAGACCAGCAAGCTGGTAGAGGACCACCTGGCAGTGCAGTCCCTGATCCGGGCCTACCAGGTGAGAGGCAGCTGAGGCCAGGTTGGGAGGCTGCACTGGCTGCTGGGGCATGGCCAGGTGCTGGGGGGAAGGGATCTCAGCTCCAAAGTCCTCTCACCCGAGAGTTCTTCTGTCTCCTACCAAGTGGCACCCACTTCTCTGTCTGGTCTTTGTCACATTATCATTCAGAGCACTTACCAATCCTCTGGTATTTTTTTGTGCTACTGATCTGTTGGCTTGGAATATTGTTTTGTATACATCATGCCCCAAGTACTTGGAGGAGTACTCAGGAAGTAATCAGTTCCAGACGTGGTGAATGAAGGGTGAGTAGATGGACCCTTATTAGTGTCTATTTTCTCCTTTAGACTGGGCATTCCAAGAAGACAGGGACCGATATACGGCAGGTGCTTAATGAATGTTTATGGGACAAATGAATCATTCCATAAACAGTTGCTGCTTGTGGAGACTTAGGTTCCTTTCTGTCAATGAGGTCCAGCTTGAGACCAAGCAGTTCTTGGTCTTGACTGAACAGGACTAATTGGAAGGCTGCTGTAGGCATTCACATTGTAACAAGCATAATTGTGTGAGATCGCTGGGAACGAGACACCTGACAGGTAGAGGGAATGTGAGGGCATCCTGGGGCCCTTGGCAGGGACTCCAAGGGAAGGAGCAGCAAGCTGTGCAGGCCTAGGGTGCAGGGGGCATTAGCAAATGGAAATGACGTTTTGCCTCTGAGTAAGAGGGTGGAAGGACCTCCCTGTGCACCAGTGGTCCTGGCATGGAAGAGGGAAGGTGAGCAGGTGTGGGCTCCTTGCTAGCCTGAGTACCTGTTGATGCAGGCCGCCTGGGAGCAAACAGCAGCTGGTTGCATTGTGTTTTTCTTGACTGGATGAAAGAAGCAGAAAGTTACCTAACCATTAACTTTGACAGCAAAGAACACTAAATGGAAACTGTGTATTAAATGCAGAGTAGCACTCAGGGTACTGCCTGAGGCCCTTATGTACTAAGCATAGTTCTCAGCTCTTCAGCAGTTCTACATTCTAATTAGCAGAGACCAAGCACTAGTGAGTCCTGCCAGCATGGTATGCCTGTCAGGCATGTTGCTCCCTTGTATGTGGAGTAGGTGAGCTCCCACCATGACAGCTGCAGTCCCTCACAGGTCAGAGGTGGCTCAGAGTTCTGGCTGACTCACCTGCACACTGTACTGAAGAAAACCAAAATGTTATGAACATTTTTAACCATTTAAAGGCAGAGTAGTGCAGTGAGCTCCCTGTCTCTCCCCATCAATACACGGCCAGTCTCAGTTCATCTATCTCCTCCTCAACCTCCACCTGCTATGGGACTGTTTTGAGGCAAACCTTGGATGTTATTTCATTCATTGAACATTTTAGAATGTATTAGTAGAGTTGAGGGTTCTTTAACAAATGTGCTATGATAACATCACATCTAAAAGTAATGGTAATAGGCCAGGTGCAGTGACTCATGCCTGTAGGCCTAGCACTCTGGGAGGCCAAGGCGTGTGCACTGCTTGAACTCAGGAGTGCAAGACCAGCCTGAGCAAGAGCAAGACTCCATCTCTAAAAATAGCTGGGTGTTATGGTGGGTGCCTGTAGTCCCAGCTACTTGGGAGGCTGAGACAGGAGGATTGCTTGAGCCCAAGAGTTTGAGGTTGCTGTGAGCTATGACACCATGGCACTCTATTGAGGGTGACCAAGTGAGATTCTGTCTCAAAAACCAAACCAAACCAAAACATAAATAACAAAATAAATTTAGGCTGGGCATCCTTAGCTCAATAGTTAGAGCACAGGCCATGTGCACCAGAGGTGGCCTACTAAACAAATAAAAATAATGGTAATAGGCCAGGGGCAGTGGCTCATGCCTGTAATCCTTGCACTCTGGGAAGCCAAGGCAGGTACATTGCTTGAGTTTAGGGGTTCGAGACCAGCTTGAGCAAGAGTGGGACCCCGTATCTACTAAAAATAGAAAAATTAGCTGGGCATTGCAGCTACTCCGGAAGTTGAGCAAGAGTATCACCTGAGCCTAAGGTTTGAGGTTGCTGTGAGCTGTGATGACACCATGGCACTCAATCCAGGGTGACAGTGAGGCTCTGTCTCAAAAAAAAATGATAGTAATACTTAATACTAAATATGCAGTTGCTTCGTATGGGCCTTTTGTCATCATATTTTTTTAATTGCTTGTGTGAAGCAGGATTAAAATAAACCCACAGGTTGCCATAGGTTGATTGATATGGCTCTTAAGCCTCTTATACTCTGCGGGGTCCTCTCTGTTTCTTTTTGTGTGCCTTGCTATTTTTTAATGAGAAAAACAGGTTGTCCTGTAGCGTTTCCCTGAGTCTGGATGCTGCTGATTGCATCCCCGTGGCGATTTCACCCATTCCAGTGTCCTGCCCGTGTAATTTCTCTTCATTGGCAATTAGATCTAGAGGCTTGATCCCATATAGATAGAACTTTTTTTTTTTTTTTAAACTAGCTTCCTGGTGGTGATGGTGATGGCCCTTCAGCAGTTAGCTGACCTAGACAGTGATCTCCTAGACCTTAGTTTTCCCAGCCTAGCTTTCCTAGCTCCTTAGGCGTTGCAAAAATGGTGATATTCTACTTTTCCTTCTTTGTTTGTTCCATGAAATCCTGCTATCAGGAGAAACTTCTCTTTGTCAACTTTATCACACATTGTGTGGGAAACACAGGATCACGGCTTGATTTTTCCTTTTATTGACTGATTTTCACAATTATGAGGTGGTTCTCTAGCAGCTTCCAAAGGTGACCAGTGAAGGTTCTTATGCCCGTTTCAGATCCATTTGAATGTGTTTACCTAAACCAGCAGTTCTTAACCTGTAGGTTGCGACCCCTTTGGGGGTCGAACGACCCTTTCACAGGGGTCACCTAAATACATCCTGCATATCAGATATTTACATTGCGATTCATAATAGTAGCAAAATTACAGTTATGAAGAAGCAATGAAAAATAATTTTATGGTTGGGGTCACCACAACACGAGGATCTGTATTAAAGGGTTGCCCCATTAGGAAGGTTGAGAACCACTGACCTAAACATACTGGATCAGTCTCAATCTGTTGTAACTCCCATTGTTGCTCAAAATGTGTCCTTATTCCCAGCCCTCGTGACATTCGAGTACTCCCTTGATGTCTGGTATAACGAGGTGTGTCAAGCTTAGCATGTACATTTTTGCCCAGCCCTGAAACTATCCAGGTCTCCAGATGGGGATGGTCACTGCTTTTGTTTTGATTCATATTTCTGGGTATTTTCGGTGGTCACAACTACAAAATGTGTATTTTTTAAAAATCTAGCTACATTATGGGTTTGTACTGCTGCTTTTACAGACTTTGTATGCAGGACTCAGGTTTTGCCCTTGACCTTAGTAATCTTACGGCACCATCTCCTTTCAAAGATGCCAAAAATAGACGTTCTCAAAGACGTCAGAACAAGGGCTTATTTGATTTTCCCCTAAGTCCCATGCAATGGTCTTAGAATAACAACTGTAGCACTGTTACTACTGACTGGGAATAGAAAAGAGTTTGTGAAGTTTTTTTCTGCAGTTTTGTTTATCTTTAGGAAATATTCCATTAGTTGGTTGGAATGGTTCCTCTCTGTGTAGTTATGCCACTAAACGGACATATTCATTTGTTTCATTTAATTTTCAATTTTTAAAACTTAAATTTTTAATAATATTTCACTGTAAAATATTTACAAGCTTCCAAAGTTAAATATTTAAAGCAAAATATATTTTTAAAAGTCTGGCTTCTAGTCCTGCCTCTGTTCGGTTTTGTCCCTTCCCTAGAGATGATAATTTTTCTTATTCTATGGGTTTTTTTATGATTTATTTTTCTAGTGCATATTGTTACCTATAAGTGTATAGATATGTGCCAATGCATGTATTTACTTGTACCTTCCCTTAGATCATGGGTAGTTCCCCATATATACTTTTCTAGAATTTTCTTTTTTGCTTAACAGTATTTTGTAGCAGTGACCTCACAGAATCAAATGGGGATTTTCCTCCTTCCTTTTAACAGCTGTCACACTCCCTTGTGTGGATGGCCCATATCCATAGGCCAGCCTCCTGTTGATGGACAATGGGGATGTTTCTAGAATTTGACTGTTGCTAATAGTACTGCAGTGAATCTCTGTGTTGAGTCCTTTTCTGTTTTCATGACAGGCATGTTGGGTTGAACTCCTGCACTTTGGTGGCCGTGGCTGGGGTCTTAGTGCCGTGGCCGGGGTCTTAGTGCCGTGGCCGTGATGTGGAGACATGTGGAAACCTGAAAATCCAAAGTGAGGGGCCCAGTCCCAGAACCTCACCCTTGGTGAAGGTCTGTCTAGCTGGGACCCAGCCCTGCTCTGACCCCTTTCCTTCTCTCAGATCCGGGGCCATCACGTGGCCCAGCTGGACCCCCTGGGAATTCTGGATGCGGACCTAGACTCTTTTGTGCCCTCAGACTTGATCACGACCATTGATAAATTGGGTGAGAGTTGGGATTCTTCCCTGTTGCTATGGCAGTGCTGGTCTGGTGGCTGAGGAAGGAGCTCTTGGGCTCTGGGGGCAGCATGAGCCTGACAGTGCCTTGGAGTCCATGTGGCTTCCCTCTGACCTTGCCTGAGTACAGCCCCATGTCTCCTAAAGGGGTCCCCATCTTTCCCAGCTGGCGCCCTGAACTCAGCAAACTTGAGAGGCTTGTCTAAGCCCACCCTCATGGCAGTAGAGCTGGGCTCTGACTTCTACCCTCCTCTCCAGTCCGGCTTAGAGGGAGGGTACAGGAGAGTCTGAGGGACCCCACCTGGGCCTGACCTCCCTGCCCCCTCTCTGCTGCCTGGGCTCCGCACCTCCTACTCCAGCCTTCTACGACCTACAGGAGGCTGACCTCGATAAGGAGTTCCAGCTACCCACGACCACCTTCATCGGGGGCTCGGAAAGCACCCTCTCTCTTCGGGAGATCATTCGGCGCCTGGAGGTAAGTCCAGGCAGGTGTGTTGGGCACAGCTGATGGAGCACTTGGAGTGCCCTAGAGGGAGGGTGGGTCTGTTCCAGACACCAGGGCTGTCCCTTTTCCTGGATCCTGCTTGAGTCCCCACCTGTCCCCCCAGAGCACCTACTGTCAGCACATTGGCCTGGAGTTCATGTTCATCAATGACGTGGAGCAGTGCCAGTGGATCCGACAGAAGTTTGAGACTCCTGGTGTGATGCAGTTCTCCAGCGAGGAGAAGCGGACCCTGCTGGCCCGGCTGGTGCGCTCCATGAGGTTGGCATGGCCCTGGATGGCCCTGGATGGCCTTAGCTGAGAAACTAGGTGGTGCCTGGCCAGGGAGGGCAGTACTGGATTGGCTTCCCTTCTCCCTCTACCCCCTACTTGCCACGAAGAGGCCCTTAGGAGGAGTATTGAGACGAGGTGCTCAGGCAGTTCGGCCAAGAGCATCAGTGGGAAGGGGTGGGGCCCCAGGAGAACATGATAGCAGGGCTCTCTGAGCAAGGGCAAAAGTCTTGGGAAATGGCCATTGGAGTATTTGGGCAGAAGGTAGGGTGAGTGTAGCAGCAGGCTCTACCCACTGGACTCCCTGAGGCTGGGTCTGCCCAGGGCTGAGGAGTTGGAGAGGCACTTGGCCCAGCTGCTGGGGGCATAGTGGATTCCTGAACAGTGGGGTGTGGGCTGGAGCTTGCATTTAAGCCAGTGGGGTCTTTGGTGCTAGCCAAAAGAGCCCTTTGTAGTGTGGCTAGAGGGCAGTGGGGGTGGTAGGAGGTGACCTGAAGAAGTCTGGATGTGAAGAGGAGCAGGCTGGCAGCTGGGAAGAGGTGTAGGCAGGGGCTTTGGTTCAGCTGGAAGGGCCCAGCCTTTTCTGACCCTGTGTTTCTTTATGGAGGGAATGGCGGGTCTCAGACCATGCAGAGGGCAGTGGCTTCACAGCTTCCTCTGTTCTTGGCACTGGGCTTAAGCACTCATGAGCTGTTCCCCATAAGCCCTAGCCTTGTCCTTCTCCATCCTTTCCTATCCCTTCCTATCTCCTTCCCCCAAACAGGTTTGAAGACTTCCTGGCCCGAAAGTGGTCCTCAGAGAAGCGGTTTGGCCTGGAGGGCTGTGAGGTGATGATTCCAGCTCTCAAGACCATCATCGACAAATCGAGTGAGATGGGCATTGAGAATGTCATCCTGGGGATGCCACACAGGTGAGCCTCTGCCCTCCCAGCCTGGAGACTGAGGTGGAAGTGATGGGTTGGCAGCCAGAGCAGGAGCTTGGTGGGAACTGCCAGCAGCCTGGGCCTGGCCTGCTCCTCCTAGAGCCACACCAGGACAGGACCAGATACTCTTGGGCTTCCTCTGGCTTCCTCAGGCTTCCTTTCCCTCTGGCCATGTTGCCACTGTCCCTAGGAAGTCTAGGATAAAGAGGTGCATTGTGCTTCTTGAGGTCCCTGTGGACATGGACAGACATGGAGAGGCATCTCCCAGGGGAGTGGGGCAGAGCCCTGGTGGCCCTGGGTTGGCCTCCCCTGGAGGGAGGTCTCTGGAGGTGAGCTGAGGGACTCTGACTCGGCTGCCGACTATCTGTACGTTTCCCTTGATCTTGACGAAGGCTTAGAAGGTCCAGTAGTAGGTGTTACCTCTGAGCCAGAACCTGAAGGCCAAGGGGGGATGGAGACCATGGTGACCAGGGGTTCTGCTGAATGGGGCACATGGGGATGTGCCCAGCAGTCTTGGGACAAGGCCTTCGGCTCCCCTGTGACCCAGGGAGCTGCTTGTGGTTGGGCCAGCCCAGGGCTGCATCAGCCTGAGGGATGTCCAAGTGCAGGGGCAGAGCATCCACATCTGTAGCTGACCTGCCGGCCTGTGGGGTTTGTAGTTCTGACGGGCCTGTAAATGTGCAGTGTGTGGTCAGAGGGCAGGCAGAGCTGGCCCAGGGGCCTGAGGTGGTGAGGAGACTCTGGGCTACAGGTCTTGGGCTGTTAGAACAGCAGGAGAGGATGAAATCTGGCGGTCAAGGGTGGCCTGAGCAGGACTCTGGGAACAGAGGGGCTGTTCTGAGCCAGGCGAGGCCACTGGAGTTGGGAGGAGAACCCTAGGGCCAAGGCCTTTCCCTAAAGGGGCTGAGAGTTGTTTTATATCTTCTGTAGTCCCACAGAATGGGGGTGAGGCCAGCCTCCCATTACAGGGCCATATGGGGCTAGAGGTCAGGCCTGAGGTCTGTGTGGCCCTGGGACTGTTGGGCTATGCAGGATGAGTTCTGAGCCATAGCAGGCTGATACTCACACCTGGATTAATTTCCTCTGATGGGAGGTTCAAATTGGGCTAGAGAATCCCTGGTCCCTGGCTCCCTTCCTACCCACTCTCACCCCAGACCTCAGCTACCCTGGACTGGTCCTCTGGTAAGTACTGATCTGAGAGTCAGTTGAGTCTTCTCTTCCCTATCCTGCTCTGAGAGGCTATCAGCGACTCTGATGTATCAACAGATTAAGTTGGGGTTAGGGAGGTACCAAGGGACTGGGTTGGGCTCAGCTTTTGGGTGGCTGAGTGGCTCCCTGCTCCTGAGGGCCTCTGACTGTGGGCCTGCTGGGCTGTCTGCCTGGAGGGAGCTGGCTGGCTGGGACCACTCATGGGCCTTGGAGACTGAGGCAGGGTGGGAGGGCTGGGCTCCTCCAGGGAGGCCCCCACCCCTACCTCAACGTGATTCTGGGAGGTCCCAGGCGGGTACATGGCTTGGCAATTCTGAGCAGGATGGAGAGGTGGCCTTTGTGCTGGGTGAGAGCCTGGCTCACTCTGGCTCCAGGGGCAGGCTGAATGTGCTGGCCAACGTGATCCGCAAGGACCTGGAGCAGATCTTCTGCCAGTTTGACCCCAAGCTGGAGGCAGCTGACGAGGTAGGTGCCCCCCCCCTGGTGTCCCGAGGAAGCCCTGTATTTGGGAGGTGGACTGAGGAGGGCTGGGCTGGGAGCTTCCAGGCTGAGATGGTCCTTGAGATGCACAGATGTGGAGAGAAAGGTTGGATGTTTGTGTGGGGCCCTTCAGGCTTTTTGAGTAAGCGCCACAGTCTGTGAGAGCTGGGAGGGCCCTCAGGTGATCTGGCCCAACCTCTCAGTTACTAGCTGGGGAAACAGGCCCAGAGAGGTGCAGGGGCTTGCTAAAAGTTACTCACGTCAGCTTGTGTGGCCGTGCATCTGTACCCAAAGCCCTGCTCACCAACCTGGAAGGGCCCCCTGGCTCATTTGTTTGCCTAGGAGAGCCTGGGAAGGGCAGGGTGGCTTCCTGCATCCTTTAGTCAGCCAAGGAAACGCTGTTCCTGATCCACACTTTCTTGGCGTGTACATGCACCATGCCCACCTCACACCTCAGCCCATGGCCATGTCGGGCCTCAGCCCAGACTGCTGTCTTCTTTCCTTTGCTCTCTGCCTCTTTCACAGTCCTACTATCTCCTGTTCTGGTGGCTTTCCTGGTCCTCAGGGCAGTGAGCCTGTCACTCCTTCCTCTCTGTGTACCTTTGCTCTCAGGATTGTCTCTCCTTTGGCTGTCTCTAGCCCATCCTGTGTGTATGTGCATGTGTGTGCACTGTGTGTGCACTTGTGTGTGGGCATGCCTGTGTGTGCATGTTTTCACCTCCAGGCTGGTAACCACATAAGGTCAGGGGCCTTGCACCCAGCACTTGGTTTGTTGAACTGAATCACATGGAATGACTGCTTCAAGGGCATCAGGCACACTGGGTCTGCTCCCAGCCCAGAATCTCCCGCAGTCCTGTTTGTTTTGCTCAAGCACCTCATCTGTCCAAGCCTCACTTTGCTTTTCTGTAAAATGGAAGTAAAAGCACCTGCCCCAGGATGCTTATGAGAAATCGAAGGCGTGGTGTGTGTGCAACTGTGAAGTCTGGCCAAAGGTTAAATATAAGATAAAATGACTAATTTTATTTCAATAAAAAAAAAATGAGCATTATTTAAAAAGCAAGCACAAAGTTACAGAATGAGGATACATTTCAGTCGTGAGACCCTGTTCACGCGGCCATTTCTGTCAATGTGCTCTTGTTGGGTTTGGGTGTGAGCTCCCAGCATGTGCCGTGCAGGTACAAGCACCCGAGTCTGCCCAGTGGTAAGAGGCCACAGGAGCACCTGTGACACTATTTGATAGCTTAGTGTTTTCACTTAAGCTGTCATCGTTTCCTGCTAGCCCTCTCTTCCCTGGGCTTCTCACACAGAGTGTCTGTCCCTCCGTGGACATCAAGTTCTGTAATGAGAATCTTGCACACGTGCAAATGAGTCTATTTGTTAGATGGGGTCTGAGAAATATGGCAGCTGGAGCTAAGGAGATGGGACTAAGTGACCCTCCCAAGAGCTAGGAGTTATCAGCGGGCTCCCACACGGCGTGTGCCAAAGCCAGAGGCCTCTCCCACAGCCTCCTTTGACCTGTCCAATTCTTTTGTCTTTGCCACTAGGATAGGTACACAAAAGGATTTTGCTGTAATGTATTTCTTTGTTATGAATCCAATTAAGTATCCTTTCACATGTGTTTGAGCCATTTGCATTTCTTTCTCTGTAATTCATGTCCATTACTTCTGCTCATTTTTCCTATGGGTTTGGGGCTTTGTTGTAACTAATTTGTGAAAGTGATTTGTGTATTGAGGGAATTAGCTCTTTACCTGCAGTTGTCTTGTTAATATTTTTGTCAGCTTGATTCTTTTCCCCCTTAACACCATGCATGGATTTGTTCCTCCCATGACACATTGATTACACTTTAGCTCTCCTATCTTTTATGTTACTTAGATTTTGAATATGGTTTAGAAAGCAGGCCTTCCCTACTCCAAGACCATAAAATAGTTCATGTTTGCTTCTGATGCGACACAGGCCCCATCTATTGTGTGTGGGTTGCTGCTCCTGTGCTGTGAGGAGTGAGGTAGGGATTCAGCTCCAGCGTTGCCCAGAAGCCTGGCCAGTGTCTCAGCATTGGCACCTGGGAGTTCTCCTGCATCCCTTGCTGATGATGGCCCTTCTTCCTGTGCTGTGATCAGTGTGCTGAGAAGATGGAAGTTGGAGGCATAGGGTGGCTCATCATGGCCTCTGAACCAGGGCTTGCCTGCGGCAACTCCCTCAGACTGGCAAGAAGGGCAGTGTGACAAGGACAGGGGAGCCTTTAGGACGGCACAGCCTTCTGAGGGAGCAGGATCGAGCAGTGTGCTGGCCTAACTGGGCTTGTGTGTCTGCCTGTTTGCCTGCCTGTCTGGTGTAGGAGCGGGTGGGTTTGTCACATGCTCATCTCCACCTGTAGGGCTCTGGGGATGTCAAATACCACCTGGGGATGTACCACGAGAGGATCAACCGCGTCACCAACAGGAACATTACTCTGTCACTCGTGGCCAACCCCTCCCATCTGGAAGCTGTGGACCCTGTGGTGCAGGGCAAGACAAAGGCAGAACAATTCTACCGTGGTGACACCCAGGGCAAGAAGGTGAGCTCACCTGGGCTGTGGTGGGGGGTGGGCTCTGGGGACCTGAACTCTGGGCCTAGGGCCTCTGAGGGCTGGGCACGGGGCCCCTCCTGGCTCACACCCTTTACTGCAGGTCATGTCCATCCTGGTCCATGGGGACGCTGCCTTTGCTGGCCAGGGTGTGGTCTATGAGACCTTCCACCTGAGTGACCTGCCCTCCTATACTACCAATGGCACTGTGCATGTTGTCGTCAACAACCAGGTGAGGGTGTGGGCTCCACACTGGGGTCTTGTCAGTGTCGCTTCTGTCCCTCAAAATACATTCTGGGAGCTGAATTGCTACGTATACCTGTGTACACCGAATGCATACACGTATGTTGATGCACAGTGCAGAGAGTGGTGTAAGGGCAAAAGGAGTGCCCGTGTGACAAGTGCCTTGCAGAGGTGGCTGTGTCACTAGCGGGACTCTTAGCTCTGCGTGAATGTGCCTTAAGTGTGAGGCAGCTGGCTTAGTAACAGCTTATCTCCTGAGCCTAGAAAGTCCTGTGCTAACTGTCTCACTTGCAGTAAGTCATTTAATCTTCCTCGAATAATCTATGAGGCATGAATTTAATGAGCTCTTTTTCTAGATGAGGAAACTGTGGCTTTGGGAATCTGAGTACCTTGCCCAAGGTTGTGCAGTTAGTAACTGGCAGGACTGGGGCTCCCCAGGCCCATGTCCCTCACTACCAGTGAATGGCAAAGGGAGCTGGTGGGACTCCCCTGGTGTTGCTACTGTGCCCTGGGAGCTGCTGCTGTGTCTGATCACCCCATGATGTCCCTCGTCCCTCCCTAGCTCCATGACCCACCCAGGCTCTGAGGCCAGCATGAGCTGCCTCGCTCTAATAAACAGAGTGGTCCTGCTGGGTCTTCTTGCCTCTGCAGATTGGCTTCACCACGGACCCCCGGATGGCCCGCTCCTCACCATACCCCACTGATGTGGCCCGGGTGGTCAACGCGCCCATCTTCCATGTGAATGCAGATGACCCAGAGGCTGTGATATATGTGTGTAGTGTTGCAGCCGAGTGGAGGAACACTTTCAACAAAGATGTCGTCGTGGACCTGGTGGGTCTGAGGGGTTGCTGAGGCCACAATCAGGCATGAGCGGCCCATCCCTGCTGTGCTGAGCTGGCCAGCTCTTCATTATCTTCA
>NW_003852612.1:2090947-2106850 GCF_000181295.1 Otolemur garnettii | reverse complement strand
ATAATGGTGCTTTCAGGGGCCCCACAGTGTGGGGACAGGGACTGAACCCCTTTGGGTGTCCCTGCAGGTCTGTTACCGCCGGCGTGGTCACAATGAGATGGACGAGCCCATGTTCACGCAGCCACTCATGTATAAGCAGATACACAGACAGGTGCCTGTGCTGAAGAAGTACGCAGACAAGCTCATCGCCGAGGGCACAGTCACCTTGCAGGAGTTTGAGGTGGGCAGGCAGGCTGCATGAGCACCTGGGACAAGCTTTGGGTCGGGACCCTGGGGTAGTTGCAGATGTTACCCATGTGCCCAGTGCTGAGTATTCAGGATTTAAAGATGTGGCTAATGTAGTCTTTGTCCCCGAGAGCCCCCAATTTACCAAAGGGAGCAAAACACTAAGGATATGGGTGAAACATAGTGAGCACTGCGATGTGGAGAGCCCAGCCCTAGGCGGGAGTCCAGGAAGGCTTCCTGTAGGAGGTGGCCCTGAGCTGGGATCATCCCCACAATTATCTGAGACGTCCTCCTGCCTTTGGGGAGCTCTGAGCAAAGACTGCGAGTCTTTCCTGGGTCTCCCCCATGCCCTTTGCTGAGTACACAGCAGACCTACCTGGCCTTGGGGTACCCGTCCAGATCCCCCTAAACTCTGAGAGTTTGGCCTCTAGCTGTAGATAGCCTCAAGCCAGCAGACAAGCTTCTGTTCAGACCTTTATCCTGACTCTAGGAAGAAATTGCCAAGTATGACCGGATCTGTGAGGAGGCTTACGGCAGGTCCAAGGATAAAAAGATCCTGCACATAAAGCACTGGCTGGACTCCCCCTGGCCTGGTGAGTGAACTGCGTGTGGCTCAGGATGGTGTTCGTGGGCCACAGGGCGTCTGGCACTGGGCACAGGCCTGGAATGGTCCTGGTGAGAGCTGACACTGCCTGGCACAGAGGCTGAGGGCTCTGTATCTGTGACTCCCAGGCTGTGGGGGCCAAGTTCTGCAGGTAGAGGATGATAACACCCTCACAGCACATGTGGCCAGCTGCCTCCTGGAAAGGGGGGCTGAGTCAGGTGGGGGAGAAAGCCCCAGTGCCAGATACTCAGGGAGGCAGTGCTCCGAGAGTCTCTGTGACTCTGGGGCCAGTGGCAGGTGTAGAAGCCACAGATTTGGCTGTGCAGCTGCTGTGGGTCCCAGGGTGAGTCTGGGTGCCAGTGGGGCTGTGAAGCCAGGACCCCTTGGGCCCTGGAGGTGGGCTGACTGGAGGATCAGAGCCTATCATTGCACAGACATGGATGCAGCCTCTCTCCATCTCAGGCTTCTTCAACGTGGATGGGGAGCCCAAGAGCATGACGTGCCCAGCCACAGGCATCCCCGAGGACATGCTGACCCACATTGGCAATATGGCCAGCTCTGTGCCCCTGGAGGACTTTAGGATCCACACTGGTGAGGCTGCTGTACTAGCTGTAGGCTCCAGCACCTGCCACGGTCCTGGTGCTGACACTACCTGGCAGGGAGGGTGGTTAGGATGGCAAGGGAAACGGATAGCGCGTCCCTGCTTGACCCCATGGCAGGTCAGTGGCGCTCTTGGAGCCTCGTTTATGCCTCTGTGATGTGTCTGTGAGAACTCTTCTCAGGGTGTACCCAGGGACTTGGGCAGGCACAGATGCCACACTCCTAGCTGGGTGCCAGTGACTGGTCTTAGGTCAGCACCTTGGATTGTCCAAATGCCTTTGCTAGGGGGATCGCTTGGTCAGGCATAGAGTGGAGAAGGCGAGAGCTTCCTGTGGAGGGTGGGTGAGCCTGGAACATGGGCAGGACTCTGCAGGTAGGGAAGACACAGGCTTGCGGGTACCTGGGTGAATAACAGGGCAGCCCCACCACTCTGGGGCTCCTGGGCTGTGGGTGGTCATTGACGGCTCCCCACCTTAGGCTGTGGCCACTGTGGCCTTTGCTTGGGAAGTCTGGAGGGCTCCGTGTCTGTACTGGGGTATCTGCACACCCTCTGGTCAGCACGTAGGAATTCTAAGGGGGTTCACAATGTGCATGGAAGCCCAGGTACCATAGGGCACCTGCTGGTGGCGTCTGGGCTGAGCGCTTGCTCTGTATGTGAGTTACAGCTGGTTCTGTGTGCATGTGTGGGGCTGGCAAGAGCTCAGCATAACAGCATAGGCCAGAGGACCTGGGTTCAAATCCAAGCACCGTGACAGCTAGGTGATCTTGAATAAATGACTTCCCTCTTCTGAGCCTCAGTCTTCTCTTTTGGAGAACAGAGACAGTTTGTCTCTCCTTAGCGTGACTTTGAGGATGCCTGACTCAGTGAGGGGCGGTGTCTGGCTCACAGTACCTGCTTTTCCCTGCAGGGAGACTGTACTGGCCAGAGGGCCCTCCTGAAGTCAGCCAGGACCCTGCTGTGTCGGGTGTGCACTGAGCACATATGTAGCTGCCGCAGGTGCCATGACTGTCTCAGGTGGGTTGTCAGGCCTCTGTAGCCCTCAGGCCAGCCCTTCTCTCCCGTAGGCCTCTCTCGAATCCTGCGAGGCCGTGCAGACATGACCAAGAAGCGGACAGTGGACTGGGCATTGGCAGAGTACATGGCCTTTGGCTCCCTGCTTAAGGAGGGCATCCATGTGCGGCTCAGTGGGCAGGATGTGGAGAGGGGCACGTTCAGGTGAGGACAGTACTGGTCTTGTCCTTACTGAGCCTGTGCAGGGGCTCAGAGACAGCCTGGGGGATCTGGAGTGGGAGCTGGCCCTTCCTCTTCTTCCTGTACCTGGAGGACCCCAGAAAGGGTCCTTGTCTGGCTGGGGTCTCTCCCCAGCCTCCGCCCCCAGGCTGAGTCATCATAGGGCTGACTTGCCACCTCTGACCCTCTCAGGGGCAAGTATGCAGAGCTGGCAGCTGGGTCCAAAATGTTGACTAATAACAAGCTGTGGTCATCTGTGGTCTTTTTTTGTGTGTATGTGAACTGCCATCAAGGCAACCTTTCCTGTTCTGTTTGTTTGCAGCTGAGTTCTTGAGTCCAGATGACAGTTATTTACTCTTGTCCATTGTCCTGTCACATTTCCTTTGATCTGGGCCCTAAGTGTTTTGAATCCTGACTTGGTCAGCTCCATGGATGTTACCAAGCCCTTGTGGTGTGGCTTCCAGGACGTGACAAGCTGGCTTTCTCATGTCCGGGTAGCTCATCCCTGGTGACCTTGTTCCAGCCAGGGGCCCAGGTGGGCGTTCTGATGTACCCTGAGTTGCTTGTTATCCCTGTCAGGCTTGAGCTTCAGCCAGGTGGCCTCCTTACTGTGCCAGCCTCAGGTACTGCATAGCAGCTCCTGCCTCTTCTCACCTGGGACAGGGAAGGTGAGATGGTAAAAGGACCAGCCCCAGGGACAGTGCCCCAGGGCTGTGGCCTCTTAAGGTCTCAGGCTCCACCCAACACCTAGGAGGTCTCATCAGGTCTTCTCTGTGGGTGAGAAGCTGAGACTCAGTGAGATGGCACTTATACCCCAGTGCCTGGGGTGGGGGCAGCCTGGAGGCAGGACCAGCTTGCTCTGGTGTTCCATGGCCTTCTTGGGTACCCCCTGGGGGACCCCACAGGTTTCCTGGGACGGTGATGAAGGCTTGCTCGCTTCTTGCTGCCCAGCTTCCTGGCTTTGGGTGAGCAGGTACCAGCCCACCTGCCTGGTCTCTCTCTGCAGTCACCGGCACCATGTTCTTCATGACCAGGAGGTTGACCGGAGGACGTGCGTCCCTATGAATCATCTCTGGCCTGACCAGGCCCCCTACACCGTGTGCAATAGCTCCCTCTCAGAGTATGGAGTCCTGGGTGGGTCAGAGCTCTGCCTGCAGGTCAGGTGGGCCCTGGGAGGGACTGGAGGGGCTCAGAGACCCCTGGAGGTTCAGTTCCAGGGATAGTTATCCTCACCGAAGGTCACGTGGATTATGAGATTCTGTCCCATCAGAGCCTTTCAGGATATGAGTTGGGTGGGGACCCTGCCTGCCAAGCCCCTTCTCTTGACACCAGCCACAGTGGGCCTAGACAGGGAACCCAGCAGAGTCCACCATAGGCCGCAGCCACTGACTAGCCCTGATCTTGGCCTGGTCCTCTCCACATTTCTGAGCCCCATCTCGCCTCCTCTGCCCTGCATCCCAAGGGCCTTGTGCTGTGGTCCCATCCCCAGGCTCCAGGCTATCCTGTGTCCCCTGTACACACTTTCCCTTGGCTCATTAGCTGGCTCCTTCGTTTCTTCCCAGCGGCCAGCCCACCCCTCTGGGAGATGCATCTTGGCTGTTCCTGCCCAGTCTCTGTAGCAGTTCTGCCTGTGTTCAGGGGGCGGGGCTTCTCTTTGTGGGTGGTCCATGCTACCTCCCCAGGGTATCTTTGGATACCTTACTTTAGATAAGCAGGAACCTGGTCATGTGTGATGTCAGGGCTGAGGGTGGCATCTCTGGTATGTCATCAGTTCGCAGGAAGGTACATGCTACTCTTTGAGTCCCAGGGAATCCCTGGGCTCTGCTGGGCATGGGCAGGGAGGGGGTGCTGCAATGGGGCTGGGTTTGACAGGAGCCACTACCTCTTAGTGACAGTATAGGTTTGACAGGAGCCACTACCTCTTAGTGACAGTATAGCAAGCTCTATTTTGGTGTCTCCTGTTTAGGCTTTGAGCTGGGCTATGCCATGGCCAGCCCCAATGCCCTGGTCCTCTGGGAGGCACAGTTTGGCGACTTCCACAACACAGCCCAGTGCATCATCGACCAGTTCATCAGCACTGGCCAGGCCAAGTGGGTGCGGCACAACGGCATCGTGCTCCTGCTGCCCCATGGCATGGAGGGCATGGTGAGGGCTGTGCTGTGGCTGGTGGCTTGGTGGGCTCAGCAGGCTTGGGATCCCTGGGATGGACACTTGGCCCTTTGGGTGATACGTGCTTCCCAGGGAGGGGCCCATATGCCTGCATGCTGCAGCTGAGATGGTCATGACACTAGCAGTAGAATTATCTCCAGTGTACAAGAGCTTATTGTGCTCTTGGCACTGCTTACCCCTTCTCTGTGTATTAACTTTTCTAGGCCATACAGCAACTTAAGTAGGTCCTGTTCCCAGTTTCCAGATGAGGAAACTGAGGCACAGAGGTGGGATAGCTTGCCTAAGGTCCCACAGCCAGTAGCTGGGATTTGAACCTATGCAGTGCAATGCTGCTGGTGCACAGCATATGCTCAGTCATGGCAGCCACTGTTCTAGAATGTTCCAGAGGAAGAGGTCTTAGCTTGGGCCTTCTGCTTTTTCCTCCCACTCTTCACATTCACACACCTTGCACTGGCCCTGGCAGACCTCACTGTGAGGATGCCTCTCCTACTCTTATCTATCCCGTGGCCCCACCAGGGCTGGCTCTTTCCTGTGGTTGTTCAGACTCCAGAGTGAGGGCACCTCCCCGAGAAGCCCTCTAGACTCTGCCCTGAGGTTGGGGCCCCTGTGTCTGTCCTGTGGGGAGCCAACCCTGGCTGTCTTTCAGGGCCCGGAGCACTCCTCGGCAAGGCCTGAGAGATTCCTGCAGATGAGCAATGATGACTCGGACGCCTACCCTGTGAGTGTCCAGCACTGCGCCCCGACAGCAGCACGCCCTGCTGTGCCCACAGGGCCAGGGCTCCTGGGTGTGCAGCAGACCCTGCCCCCCAGCCACACCCACCCATCCCCACAGGCGTTCACTGAGGACTTCGAGGTGAGGCAGCTATATGACTGCAACTGGATCGTGGTCAACTGCTCCACGCCGGCCAACTACTTCCACGTGCTGCGCCGGCAGATCCTGCTACCCTTCCGCAAGCCTGTGAGTCTCTGTCCCTGTGCAGGGTGCATGTGCGACCCTGGCCAGGTGGGGGTGGCTGGTGGCTGCATGTGTGTTTCTCTTCCAGCTGATCATCTTCACGCCCAAATCTCTGCTGCGGCACCCAGAGGCCAAGTCCAGCTTTGACCAAATGGTACCTGGTATGTGCCAGGCCTGGGTGTGTTGGGCAGCCTACAGTGGGGTGGCAGCTGATGTGCGGCCTGGTGGCCTGTGACGTGGGTTCTCCTCCTGGGGCTCTTCCATCCTCCCTGCTGTCTATAGTTCTGCCAGCCCCACAGCAGCTCCTGGCACAATCCCTGCCAGTCACAGGGTTGGGAGGTGGGTGTGGTGGCTGGCTGATGCAGGCCAGTTCAGGTCACTTGGGCTGAGCTCCAAGGCCAGAGGAGTGCACTGAGACCCCCTGAGACCCTGGCAGGGCTGGCTAAGGCCTGGCAGAGGTCTGCCGAGTTTGCAAGACACCGAGTGTCATTCATTCATTTGTTGATTTCTTTTTAAATTTATGAGCCAAACAGACATTAGTGACCGTGGGGATCTGGTGTCCCCTCAAGGAGCCTTCAGCCTCATTTGCCTAGAGTCAGGAGTCAGAGAAAACATTTGGAGGTGTTGAAATTGATACATGACTGGGAGACAGTCAGAGAGCAGCAGGTGTGAGCCTGGCAGAGCAAAGCTGTCTTGGAAAGTGGTCCTAAACCATAGGAGGTCCAAGGGCTAACCAGGAAGGGCCTCGGCGTGGATAGGCTTTGGTTTTGTGTCAGTGCGTCTTTGGCTAGACTGTCTGGTATGGGTAGGCAGCTGAAGTGGGCAATTCAGAGCTCTGGCCTTGGTACTAGACTGCCTGGGCTGACCTCTTGGTTTCCCACCTGGGCCCTGGCAGTGTTTGCCCTCTCTGCCTCAGTGCGGGGACATGGGGATGCAGGGGTATGGGGACTCTACAGTGACCTCCTGAGAGAATTTGCAGCATACCTGACCTGGCTCCTGGCATGTGGTATGAGCTCAGGAAGGAAAAGTGGGCAGGCTTAGATGTGGATACTCGGCTGTAGGGCTGAGGGAAGAGGAACATGCAGCGGCCTCCTGGGACAGCTGCTTGGCCATGGGGGTCAGAGTGCCACACAGCTGAAGAGGAGCAGGTTTGGAGCAAAGGATGACACCATCACATGGGTCTATCACGTCACCTTCTCTGTTTCCTTCAGAGGCCATCCCCCTGGTACCCTACCCATTCCCCTTAAATGGCAGTGTTCCCAGGGCTCTGACCCTGGGTACTTCCCTGTCTCCACCCTTTTCCCTGTGACAGCTGCTCCTGCTTCGCCTTTTGGTTCAAGAGATACCCACTGCAGCCATAGTTTTAAACCTGTGGTTAGTCTTAGTGGCCAGGGAGAGCTTGGCAGTGCTAGCCTGTTTCTCAAGCTGGCGAGCCCTTCTGGGTATTGATGCCCCATCCGTCCCCTAGGCACCAGCTTCCAGCGGGTGATTCCCGAAGATGGGGCTGCAGCACAGGCTCCCAAGCAGGTGCGGCGGCTCATCTTCTGCACAGGGAAGGTGTACTACGACCTGGTGAGGGAGCGGAGCAGCCAGGGCCTGGAGGAGCAAGTGGCCATCACACGCCTGGAGCAGGTGTGCCTGAGCCCCTCACACGGTCGGGGTGGTAGACAAGGTCACATTGCCAGCCGTGGACCTGGGCAAGCTGGT
Source organism: Otolemur garnettii (assembly GCF_000181295.1). Classification (NCBI taxonomy): domain Eukaryota; kingdom Metazoa; phylum Chordata; class Mammalia; order Primates; family Galagidae; genus Otolemur; species Otolemur garnettii. Next base: position 2,099,359 of record NW_003852612.1, on the reverse strand, counting down.
AAGGGGTGGGCAGGCCCTGTGGCTGCCCTTTTCTGGCTACAGTTCCCTCATTCCTTTCCTCCCCAGATCTCTCCATTCCCTTTTGACCTGATCAAGCAAGAGGCAGAGAAGTACCCAGGCGCAGAGCTGGCGTGGTGTCAGGAGGAGCATAAGAACATGGGCTACTATGACTACATCAGCCCGCGCTTCATGACCATCCTGAGTCGTGCCCGGCCCATCTGGTACCAGCCTGGGCTGAGCCAGCCCAGGGCTCTGAGACCCAGAGACCCCGTCCTGGCTCTGCCTGCCCCATGGGCTCTGCCACCCAGAACTATCCACTGAGCTACATTTGAAAACCAAGGAGTTACACCACGCAGTCCCTGCCAACTGTGTATGCTCTGTCCATAGTGGGACGATTTCCTCAAGAGGGTCAGAGCATGGTTGTTAACTACTTTTGTGGAGCGCAGCCAGAACTGAATTAGAGAACATGCTCCCAGCCCAGACCCCCTGCCTTTGATCTTAGGCTGGTTACGTAGCCCCTTGGGGCTGGAATCTTTCATCTCTACAACAGGATAATGCTGAGATTAGGCCCAATATGTGTCCTACCCCTGTGAGGCCCTTGGCACATAGTGGGTGCCAGGGCCTCCCTCAGATGTGTGTCCCTGGGGTCAGTGTAGACCTGGCCTAGCCCTCCTCTTAGCCTGTCTCTTCTCCTCCAGGTATGTCGGCCGTGACCCAGCAGCTGCACCAGCCACAGGAAACCGGAACACTCACCTGGTGTCGCTGAAGAAATTTCTGGATACTGCCTTCAATCTCCAGGCCTTTGAGGGCAAGACGTTTTAGAGCCAGGCAAGGCCAAAGAGCAGGTCCTGCTGGCTTCAGTGTTAAGCCAACTTTGGCCTTCATGTTTATTTCAGAACCTATTAGGACTAAAAAAGCTGGAGGAGTTTGATCAAGAGGGGTGTAGTTCTGAAGTGTTCTCAGCTACTCGGATCTTTCTGGAATTTGTGTGATGTCTCCATCTGCATTGGTGTCTCAAGACAGACACCCGGAACCCTGCGTCTCTGGACATTCCCACCCTGGCAGGCCTGGCTGCCACACAGCCTGTCCATGTTTCTCTGTAGATTCAAAGGGATGTTGTCTTTTGTGCTCTTAGAAATAGATATTTCAGCAATAACTAGATGAAGCAAAACCATGCTGGATGATTTATATGTGCTCTGTTTTATGGGGCGTGCCGTATGAGATATGTCAGCTTCTGGGTGAAATACAGCTAACAGTTCATGTGTGCCAAAGTAGAAAACCAAATAACAGAAATAAAAAAAATACTTAAAAGAGATTTGCTGTTTTTATTTCATACTGTAAAGTCAGGAGAGAGGTAGTTGATTGGAGAGGCTAGGAAATGGGGAGAAAATAAAAAAAGAAATCATGGCGAGGCTAAAAGAACCCACCCCCATAGAATAGGTTTTCCTCTGGGCATCAGGTAGTGTTTGCAAATCTGTTGGCTTCTCTATTCTTTCTCCTTTTGTTGGTTTTGCTCCCCTAGGAAGATGCTGGTAAAGCTATAGTGGAGGAGGGATGTTTTGCTTTTGATGGATCATTTGTTTATTTATGCCCTTCTTGGAGTGCTGCTTCTATGCTAGATGTTGAGCTAAGGGTGAAAGACATTGTCTGCTTGCCGGGAGTCCAGTTGGGGTGATGTGTAAATGGTTTAGTTCACTGAGTTATGAATTATGTTAGAAGTAAATGCAGAGAGCTATAGGAGTCAGGGAAGGCTCCCTGGAGGAGGTGGTGTTTGAAGGAAAATGAAAACTGGGAGATATGAGCTTCAGGGGAGCAGATGCAGAAATACTGAGCATGGGGTTGGCTTGGGAGCAACCTAAAGGTATAGTCAGCTTGCAGTTGAACAGGGGAGGGTTACGTTTCATCAGCCTCAAAAATCACTTGTTGGGGTACACATTGAATCTTATTGCAGGAGCATTATAAATGGCATTAAAGTAAAAATCATTACATACCCCATTTATAGTGAGTCTGCTCTGTCCTGGGCCTTTTGCTAGACGTTTGCATATATAATCAAATGCAGTTTAACCTTTGCCATAGCATCTCATATTGGGAATGTGCCCAATTTACAGATGAGGAAATTGAGGTTCATATAAAGTTATTTGTCTTATGTCACTTACCGAGGAAGTGGTGGCTTCTGTCCATAAGACCACATTATTTCTCCCGGGAAATACTCCTCCTGTATCATGCGTTTCTGGCCTCGTGGTGATCCAGTGCAGTCTCCCTGTTGGTATGGGAAGGCTGTGACAGAGGCTGGTGAGTGACCTGGAGGAAGAGGAACAGCCACCAGATGATTGAACTGAGGAAATCCAACCACCTGGGAAAAAACCCTTCAAACCCCATAAACATAAGAACTAACGCTGGGAAATAAAATGAGCTCATGGAACAAACAAGTCCCTAAATGAACTATAATAACTTCAGAGGGCAAGGAAGGTATTGATGCTATGAAATAATGCCAAATTATTTAAAAAAACAGATATTTCAAATATGAAATGTTACCAAAATAATAGATGGACTGAAATGCAAAATTATAAGTTTGGAGATAAGACCAAGGAATTTTCCCAAGAAAGTAGAACAATGCACAAAGATACATTTTTAAAAATTCTTGTGGTGATGGAACGTCAGTCTTTTGATGGTATCAGTGTCAACATCACGCTGGTTGTGATTACACATGATGAGAACTTGCGACATTGGAGGAAAGTGGGTAAAGACTACATGTGATAGAGTTCTTCTAACTGTATTTAAATCTACAATTAGATAAAATAAAAATATTTGGTTAGAAGAATGAATTGTTTGCTCTCTGTTACGGTGAGAGTTCCTTCTATAGTCTGGAAACAGGTCCTTTATCATACATATATTTTGCAATATTGTCAGCTTATGGCTTGTGTTTTAATTTTCTCTGAGGGCAAATAATACTTATTTTCACAAAGTCCAGTTAATCATTTTTAATGGTGTTAAAGTCCAGTTAATCACTTTTAATGGTGTTTCTCTGACTCTGGTCTGCTCGGGTTGCTATGACATCATACCATAAACTTGGTGTCTTGGAAACAACAAGCATTTATTTCTCACAGTTCTGCTGGCCGGGAAATCTAAGATCTGGGAAAGCCTACCCACTCATATGGCAGCTTCTGGTTGTGTCCTCGAAAGGGCGGAGGAGAAAACAAGCCTCTCCCCTTTTATAAGGGCCCTGTGCCTATTCACAAGGGCTCCACCCTCATGACCTAATAACCTCCCAAAGGCCCCACCTCTGAACACCATCGCCTTGAGAGTATTTCAACACACGACTTTTGGAGAATACAGACATTCTGACCATAGTGGTGTTCTAACTAAAATTTTTTTTAATGTGATGTCTCCTTATTTTCTTCTAGCTTTATCTTGTAAGTGTAGGTCTGTAAACATACATTTTGTGTTATAATTTTGTATGAGATGTGAGGTGATGATCCAGATTTAGTATGTCCTATATAATATTCAATTGATCTTGCACCATTTGTTAAAAAGACTATCCTTTATTCATTGAATTAACTTATGGCACCTTTGTGTATGTGTATATATATATCATCAATTATATAGCATTGGATATGATAATATATGCTCAAGCCCTATACATTGAAAGCATAAAATATCAGTGTAGTAAATATCAGTAAAGTATAAAAGAAGATCTAATAAGGTAGAGTTATACCATGTTCACAAATTAGAAGCCTTAATGCTGTTAAGAATTAGTTCTTTCCAAATCGATCTGTAATTCCACCCAAATTACAACAAACCATAGAAACTGACACGTTGATCCTAAAATTTATGTGCAAATACTTAGCATATAAGTTAGTAAAAATAACTTTAGAAAGGAAGAACACAGAAGATTGGCATTACCTAATTTCAAGATTTATTATAAAACAGTAATAAAAACCTGTAGAGATTTTGACTGGTATTGCCTTAAATGTGCATATCACGTTCAGGAGGAATGATAGCCTTCAGTTCATGAATGGGTCCTGTATTGCCATTTGTCTATATCTTTTGAAATTCCACTCAGCAATGTTTTGTAGTTGTCAGTGTACAGAAATAATACATCTTTAGTTAAGCTTATCAGTAAATATTTCAATGTTTCAAGTCACCATAAGCATTATTTTTAAAATTTCAAATTGTTCATTGCTAATATCTAAAAATGCAATTGATTTTTATATATTGGAACTGTGCTTACTGGTTCTAATAGTTTTTAAAAAATAGGTTCCTTTGGATTTCCTGCAAAAATCATTACCATCTGCAAATAGAATTTTGTATCTTCCTTAATCTTTATGCATTTTGTTTGCCTTATTGCTCTGGCTGGGACCTCATGTAATATGTTGAATAGAAATTTGTAAGTAGTCTTTTTTTTTTTTTTAAAGAGACAGAGTCTCACTTTGTCACCCTCAGTAGAGTGCTGTGGCATCACAGCTCACAGCAACTTCCAGCTCTTGGGCTTATGTGATTCTCTGGCCTCAGCCTCTGGAGTAGCTGGGACTACAGGTGCCCACCACAACACCTGGCTATTTTTTGTTGCATTTTGGCCCGGGGCTGGGTTTGAACCCGCCACCCTCGATGTATGGGGCTGGCGCCCTACTCACTGAGCCACAGGTGCTGCCCCAGTAGTCTTTTTTTCTTATAATGTCTTTGTCAGGATTGGAGGTGTTCCATTACATCCTATTTTCTGAAAGAGATTATGTAGACATGTTATTAATTCTTCTTTAAACATTTAGTAGAATTAACCAGTGAAGCTACCTGGTCCTCGATTTTTTTTTTCTGGTCCTTGATTTTTAAAAAATACATTTAGAGCTGTTTTTGTAATCTATTTTCTCTTGAGTTAGTTTTTGTAGTTTTTGTCTGTTATGAGCTGAATTGTGTCTCCTGAAATTCAAATGTTGTAGTCCTTGCTTCTTGTACCTCAGGTGTGGCTTATGTTTGGAAATAGGGCCTTTAAAAGGGTGGTTATATGAAAATGAGGTAATTATGGTGGGCCTTAATCCAAAATGACTGGCATCCCTAGATGAAGAGGAAACTGGGACACACTCAGGAGAAAGACCAGGTAAAGACACAAAGAGAAGACATCCATATGCAGCCCAAGGAGAGAGGCCTTGAAGAAAGCAACCTGCTAACACCTTGATCTCAGACTTCTAGCCTTTAGAATTGTGAAAAATTGTGAGCAATTCAGTGGTACATCATTATGGCTAGAAAACTAATACCAGATCTTTTAAGGAATTTTTCCATTTCAGTAAGTTGTTGAATTTATTAAGATAAAATTGTTCCTAGTATTGCCTTGTTATTCTTTTAAGGTCTGTAGGTACTAAGGTAATGGGTCCTCTCTCAATCTTGCTTTTGGTAATTGGTGTCTTCTCTCTCTCTCTCTCTCTTTTTTTTTTTTTTTTGACAGGTCTGACTCAAATAAAACTCACTTTGAGTTTTATTAATTTTCTCTATTTTTTCATTTTTGATGTCATTGACGTATGTTCTTATCTTTATTACTTTTCTTCTGCTTGTTTTAGAATTCATTTACTTTGCTCACTTTGCTTTCTTCTTTTTTTTTGAGACAGAGCCTCAACCTGTCACCCTGGGTAGAGTGCTGTGGCATCACAGCTCACAGCAACCTCCAACTCCTGGGCTCAAGTGAGTCTCCTGCCTCAGCCTCCCAAGTAGCTGGGACCACAGGTGCCTGCTACAACGCCTGGCTATTTTTTTGGTTGCAGCTGTCATTGTTGTTTGGTGGGCCCGGGCTGGATTCGAACCTGCCACCTTGGGTGTACGTGGCTGGTGCCTTAGCCACTTGAGCCACAGGCGCTGAGCCACTTTGCTTTCTTTTTATAATAATCATATCCCATTAGTTTCTCTCTACTTTTGGTTGATTTCCAGTGTCTCAAACATTGTTCTTTTAATATTTTGTCCAAAGTTTATAAATGGTATCAGCAGGAGATTAATCCTCTCATTACAGGAAGCTGTTCCCTAAAACTACCATCTTTGAAGGATGACTTGGAAATACTTATTAAAAATTTAAATATCTCCATTTCTTGGTTTCTATCCTAGAGATATTGTTTTACATGTGCACATAGAAATGAGTACAACGATTTTTCATTTCAACATTGTTGAGAATAATGAATTAAATAAAAATCCTATAATAAATAAAAATCCTAAATGTCCTATAGCAAAGGTTGGCAAACTTTTTTGTAAATAACTAGATGATAAATAATTTAGGCTTTGTAGGACATATGATCTTAGTAGCAATATCTTAGTCTTTTCATTCTGTTACAACACAATACCATAAACTGGGTACCTTATAAACAACAGAAATTTCTTTATCACAGTTCTGGAGGGTTTGAAGTCCAAAATCAAGGAGTTGGCAGATTCAATGTTTCATGAAGGACCTGCTTCCTGGTTCATAGACATCTGTCTTCTCACTGTGTCCTTATGTGGCAACTGGGGCAAGAGAACTCTCTGGGGTCTCTTTTATAAGGTCACTAATCATTCATGAGGACTATACCCTCCTATTTATTATAGAATGTAGGATCTAAAACATCCCTTGGCCTGGCTTCTACTTCAGTTTTCCCGTCTTCTGCCTAACTGCTGGCCTGATTTTCTCATACTGGCATCTCTTGTCCAAATCTCCCAAGGTGCTGGGGGGTGGAGGTGAGCGTCCTGAGGAGCCAGGGGAAAGGGTGACCCAGCTGCAGGAATGACAATACTGTCCTTCCACTCCCTGTGAGTCTTTGTCACTGGACTCCATGTTTGACACTCAGTGGGAAAACCACACTAAAGGCGGGGAGGGACTAGATCCCCCAGCAAAAGCCCGCTGGAAGACCACACCTGCCACCCTTGAGGAATTTGCAGCTCCTTCTGAACAGTGGAAAGAAAGGGACTTTCTCTGAATAGAGACAAAGGTCTCTGCTTGGCTGAACCAGATCCACGACACTCCATTTCTCCTCCATCCCAACCTGCCAGCCTCAGCTGAGACCCTGGTTGGGATGGGGCAGTGAGCACTTGCTCTCTAGAGGGGCGATTAAGGGAAAGACTTGGGAATCAAATGGGTGTGTATTGGATCCTGCTATAACATTCATGGTGCTTTCTAGTTCTTAAAATAATTATGAAATATTTAAAATACACAGAAAGGTAAAGAGGATATGAGAAGAGACATTGGTACATCCATCAGCAACTCGTCTTGACCTAATCCTGACATACACACTTTACCTATTTTTAAAATAATAAAGCATAACAGAGTTGAAACTGTTACATTTTTTTCATATTGAATTTTAGGGGTTATTTATACATTCTGGAATCTGATCCTTGATACATGTGTTACAATTATCCTATTTCAAACTGTAGTTTATCTTATCAATGTCTTTATCCTATCTTTTGTTGAATAAGAGTTTTAAATTTTCTTATAATCCGATTTATCCTCTGCTGGTCTGAAAGTAATAAATGTTAATATTTATTCAGTGTGCATTCTTAGGGTATGATTTTATTAAAAATGTGTTATTTGGCATTTCTAAACCTTAACAAAGAAACTTTGCGAATTTTAACTACTCATTGAAAAATTGCCATTTTAGTCTTCTTAGCTAAAAATATTGTTAAACACAAAAATTGTATTATTTTATTATTGCTATGTTATTATTTTAATTACATCTAATGACATGTTCTTTTTCATCCCTGTGTTCAGCATTGTATTTTGAATCCCACAACTTCCCTCTCACTTTATTTTACTTTGGGCTGACATACAATCTTGTATTTATCACATTTTTAATTCTGTATTTTCTGATACTTTGACATTTGGTGGCCTTGTTGCTTCTGCAGAGACCCCCCCTCCCAGGGCTGGCCAATTCTTAGAGACAGTGGACAGCTCCCCTGAGTGCTTGCTTGTCCCATGCAAACCAAAGTCAGAGACTATACCCTCAGCCACCTGCCCTGATCACCCCAGGGTTGGGTGCCAGACTCCTAGGGACAACCCCGGTCCCTATAATGTTAAAAACCTTCTGAACTTATTCGGGTGAACGAATCCTGAGCCTGTTCCCCCTCTCGTGTCCTTTTCTTTCCATGGAAACCATAATAAAAAGGCTCCGGCCTCTACCCTACCTCCTTGCTCCCTCTGCCCCCTGACGGACCCTGGGCTTGCTCCTGTGGCCCTGCCTGGCAGTGTTTTGCCTCCTGTGTCTATATGAAGCCACAGGGATAACAAACTTCTGCCTTTAGACAGTCATTTCTGTGTCTGCAGGTCTTACCATACCCAAATAAATAAATCCCAGTTACCCTTAAAACAAGTCATTACTGGGCAGTGCCTGTGGATCAGTGGGTAGGGCGCTGGCCCCATATACTGAGGGTGGCGGGTTCAAACTCTGCCCCAGCCAGCCAAAACAGCAATGA
>NW_003852612.1:2086302-2090723 GCF_000181295.1 Otolemur garnettii | reverse complement strand
CCAAGTCATTACTTACGTGAGAATCCGTAGAACGTATACCCTCTCAATCTTAGGTATGAAACTCATGAATGGTAGTTTACCTGGTATAAAGCTCCAACTTGACGGTTTTTTATCCTCAGTCCTTTTTAAAGATATTAATTACTTCATTGTCTTGGCTCTCATTTTTGCTGATTTCCATCAGTCTAACTGATTCTCCAGAAGCAATCTGTTTTTCCCTTCTGGGAACTCTTAACATTTTCTTTTTACTTTTAAAGTTCTGCAGTTTGTTACAATTTCTGGCGGTATAGATTTATCTTTCTTTGTTCTGCTCAGTACTCATAGCGCACTCTAAGAACCCTTCCATCAATTCTGGAAATTTGTCGGCTATAATCGCTTCAAATATGTATTTTTTTGCAATTTTCCTCATTCCCTGCTTCCATAACCTCTGTTAGATAGATGTTAGAACATCTCTAAGTAGACTTTTTCAAATGTATCTTTTACAGTTTTTTTTTTTTTTGGCTGGGGCTGGGTTTGAACCTGCCACCTCTGGCATGTGGAGCTGGCGCCCTACTCCTTTGAGCCACAGGCCCCACCCTCAAATGTATCTTTTAATTTCTGTGTCTCTATCTTGTGTGATGAGTGAATTCTCTATTACTATCTTCCAATTCAATAATGTTCTCAGCTACTTTCTATCTAGAATTTATCCTATTTAGTGGGTTTTAAAAAGTTTCAGTGATTGTACTTTTCTAAGATTTCTAAATTATTTACATATACTTGATATTTCACTTTAGTATGCATTCTTCATTCCTGCTTGCTTAAAAGTATTATTTTTAATGAATACTATTTTAAAAATTTCTTTGAGCAGCTTATAATAATTTTTTGTGGGCATGAAGTATGGGATTTTATTTTATTTTCAGATGAATATGAGGGTACAAGTGATAAGGTTACAATGTTTGCATTTGTTAGGTGAAGTCCTTGTTGTAGTTGTGTCCTGCACCCAGGAGATGTGCCTTATACCCTCACGTTGTGGCCATTAGGTGGAGCACACCAATCCCCCTTCCTCATTCCCTCTTCCCTCTCCCTCCAACTTGAATTAAATTGAGTTTTTCTCTTGTATGGGCTTGTATTAATTTGTCTACTGGCTTCATATTAGTATTGAGTACATTGGATTCTTGCTTTTCCATTCTTATGATACTTTATTAAAGAAAATATTCTCCAACTGTATCCATGTTAAATACAAAAGATGTAAAGTCTCCATCTTTTATGGCTGAATAGTATTCCATGACCTACATATACCACAGTTTATTAATCCATTCATGGATTGATGGCTACTAGGTTGATTCCACATCCTGGAGATTATAAATTGAGCTATGATAAACAATCTGGTGAGAATGTTCTTATGAGAATGTGATTGTTTTTTTTCTTCTGGGTAGATGCCTAGTAATGGGATTGCAGGATTGAATGGGAAGTCTATTTTGAGTTCTTTGAGGATTCTCCATACTTCTTTCCAAAGAGGCTGTATTAGTCTGCAGTCCCACCAGCAGCATAAAGGGTTTCCTTTTTTTGACATCCACATCTGCAGCTTTGGGACTTTATGATGTGGGCTGTTTTTACTGGGGTTAAGTGGTATCTCAAGATGGTTTTGATTTGCATTTCTTTAATGATTAGGGACAATGATAATATTCTCATATGTTTGTTGGCCATTTGTCTGTCTTCTTAAGAGAAGGTTCTGTTCATGTCTCTTGCCCAGTGATAGATGGGATTGTTTGTTCTTTTCTTGTTGCTTAATTTGAGTTCTCTGTAGATTCTACTTATCAACTCTATGTCAGATTCATAACATGCAAATATGTTTTCCCCTTCTGAAGGTTATCTATTTGCTTTACTTGTTGTGTCCTTAGCTGTGTGGAAGCTTCTTAGCTTAATTAAGTCCCATTTATTTATTTTTATTGTTGTTGCAATTGCCCATGGGGTCTTCTTTATAAAATCTTTCCCTAGGCTGACATCATGGAGAGTTTTCCCCACACTTTCTTCTAGGAGTTTAATCTTTTCATGTCTTAAATCTAAATATTTTATCCATCATGAGTCAATTTTTGTGAGTGGTGAAAGATGGGGGTCCAATTTCAGTCTTTTATGTGTGGTTATTCAGTTCTCCTAGAACCATTTATCAAATAGTAATTCTTTCCCCAGTGTATGTTTTTGTTTGGTTTATCAAAGGTCAGATGGTGATGAGAGGCTGCTTTCATCTCTAGGTTTTCTATTCTGTTCCATAGCTTATAATAATCTTAAAGTATTTGTCACACTGTTTTATAAACACTTAATTTAATCAGAAGTGAATTTGTATTCTCATTGTTGATTATGTTGGCTGTCATTTTTTAGCATTTGCGTTCTCCCTCATATTTAGGAATACTGATTTGATGGCTTATTTTGAGTAGGATGTATTTAGGCCTTTGGTTTGGGTTCAGCGTGTTTTCTTCTCTATCCTGCCTTGTCTATCAGTTTTTTTATTTTCGTGGTTGTCTTCACTAAGCCACATCTAATCCCGTCTAGGATTAAGAATTATAATGGAATTATACAGATTCTATGCTAGAGAGATCCCAGGTATAGACAAGAAGCCAGCAGGGGGCCTTGATTAATTCAGGCTCTTTATCCAGCTTCCTTTTTAGGTACAGAACCTCAAAGAACCTGGTGTTCCAGGTAGTGGGTCTGAGTTTATTTCGGCCTCATCTCCTGACCAGCACCTTTGCATCCTAGCACCTCACTGCACTCAGAGACTGGTACTAGTCCTCCATCTTTGATGCATTACCCTGTGAAAGCCAAACTCCCAGCTTCCTTCCCTGCTCCAGCATCAGTGCTCAGGGGCTCATGTATTTTATACCTTCTCCTACACTGCGCTCCTGTCCTGTTTCTGGCTCCAGAGATTATTTATCATTTTTGGAACTGACCATATCTTAGAATGCTCTTTTTGAAGTTTTTTTTGTTTGTTTGTTTGTTTTTTTACTTCTTCCTCCTGTAGTGATTCTCTTGCCCCCCATGTAGCCGGGATCACAAGGTCAGGCTGGGTTTTTTTGGTTGTTGTTGTAGAGACGGGGTCTCACTCTGGCTCACTCTGCCTCACGCTGGTCTTCCGCTGATCTCGAACTCGGCTGAGCTCAGGTGATCCACCTGCCTCGGACTTCCACAGCGATGGGACAACAGGCGTGAGCCACTACACCTGGCCTTAGAATGCTCTTTTTGAAAATTTTGTCATTGTTATTATGTATTTGGAGCAGAAGAATATGATGAAGTAGGAAAATTTCTTGAAGGATGTGTTTTGAGTTCTTTCACTGCAAGATGAAAACTCCTCTGGAGTTTGCAGGCAGGAAGACTGGGAAGTAGCTTGTGGGCTGGAGATAGTTGTGATCAGGATAGATCTGAGGATCTGAGCAGCAGGAGCTTATGCAAAACCTGAGCCAAAAATGGATTCTCAGATTTCTAATCAGTTTCAGTCATTTTGTCATCATCCTTAAGTGTTGGGTTCTAGGAAAGATATTTGATTGACATTTCTTGGGTCATCCATAACTTTTGTGGGGTAGTTTGATTGACATTTCACTCAAGACTGTGTGTAATGAATAGAGAAGGGACCCTCAAGTAAAATTGGGGTCTGCTTTCCAGAAGAAGGGGATATGGATGTTGAGGCATTACGATGGTAGACATCCATTCTACTTTCCCACTGGTTAGGCATGAGAGTGATAATAACGGCTGGTATTTATCTAATACTTTGAAGTCCTTACTAGGGGTCAGCCATTATTTTTGGTCTGGTCCCTTCCACATAATAACACCTCTAACCCTCACTATCCCCCATGGGGCAGGTCTTACTTTCACACTACTGATTAAGATGTTGAGGCTCAGGGAGGTTCAGTGACTTTGCTAAGGTCACATGCTTAGGATGGGTCTAGAATCCTTATGATGAACCCCTGGGCCATGCTTCCTTGGGACTCAGGTGCTTCTTCATGAGGTTGTTGTGAGAATGAAGTGAGCAAGGGAGAGCCTGACATAGCACCCAGGCTGTGGTAGTTGCTCAGTGCCCAGCCAAGCTGGTCAGCATGGGTTTGACTGGGGCTCACTGTGTTTCTCCATGTGTAGGGGCAGGAGGGAACGAGGTGAGCAGTTTTCTCAAAATTTGGAGGCTAGCATGGACCTATGTTATGAGGTATCCTCCTCTGCATGCCATCTGTCACCCCTCTTTCCAGCCTAAGAGCAAAATGAAAATGCCCTACAGTCATTTCCTTCTCAGAGCTGCTGGCCCCAGAGGGAAAGGCCAAGGAGAACAGGGGCTGCTGCTCTATTCCTCATGGGAAAAGCAATTTATGTCCTTTGAGCAAAAAGGAGAAACTACAAAAAAACAAACAAAAATAAAAATAAAAACCAAACCAAACAAAACAACCAGAAGAATCATCTTTAAC
>NW_003852612.1:2083464-2084588 GCF_000181295.1 Otolemur garnettii | reverse complement strand
GTGGTTATCCTAGCACCATTTGTTGAATAGGGATTCTTTTCCCCAGTGTATGTTCTTGCTTGATTTATCTAAGATCAGGTGGCTATAAGCTGTTACTTTCATCTCATGGTTTTCTATTCTGTTTCAAATGTCAGTGTCTCTATATTTGTGTCAATACCGTGCTGTTTTCATCACTATAGCCTTGTAGTATAACTGAAAATGTGGTAGAGTGATACCCCCAGCATTATTTTTATTACTAAGAATTGCCTTGGCTATACAGGGTCTCTTCTGGTTTCATACAAAATGAAGAATTATTTTTTCCAATTCTTGAAAGTATGATGACGGTATTTTAATGGAGATTGCATTGAATCTGTAGATTGCTTTGGGAAGTATAAGTATAGGGATTTTCATAATGTTGATTCTTCCAAGCCATGAACATGAGTATGTTCTTCCATTTGTTAATATCTTCTGTTATTCCTTTTTGTAAGGTTTTATGATTTTCTTTGTAGAGGACCTTTACCTCTTTTGTTTTGTATATTCTTAGGTATTTCATTTTTTTGAAGCTACTGTGAAGGGAATTGTATCCTTGATTAGCTTTTCATCTTGGCTTTTATTGCCATATACAAAGACTGATTTATGGACATTGATTTTTATATCCTGAAACATTGTTGTATTTTTTCATCACTTCCCGGAGTCTTGTGGTTGAGTCTATCATTTTGTAGGCAAAGAGTGAGAGTTTGACCTCTTCTGTCCTCATTTGGATGCCCTTATTCGCTTCTCTTGCCTGATTGTGCTGGCTAGAACTTCCAGCACTATGTTGAATAGTAGTGGTGATAGAGGACAACCTTGTCTGGTTCCAGTTCTACGTGGAAAAGCTTTTCGTTTTATTCCATTTAGTAAATATTAGCTGTGGGTTTGTTATAGATGGCTTTGATCAGTTTAAGAAATGTACCACCTATGCCTATATTTTTCAGTGTTCTAATTAGAAAAGGATGCTGAATTTTATTGAATGCTTTTCCTACATCTATTGAGAGGATATATGGTCTTTGTTTTTGGTTCTGTTAATATGGTGAGTTATATTTATGGACTTGTATATGTTAAGCCAGCCTTGCATCCGTTGGATGAAATCTACTTGATTGTGATGA
>NW_003852612.1:2064867-2066163 GCF_000181295.1 Otolemur garnettii | reverse complement strand
CATCTCCAATTCCTGTCCCCTATGTAGCTAGGCTTGGCCATGTAGGTGGAGGATAATGTGGAGCTTCTGAGAGTTCTTCTCAAAGGGGAAGGAGCAAACCCTTCTCTTGTTCCTTCTCCTACCAGCTATCTGCAGTGCACATCTGGTGGCTGGAACTCAGTAGCCAACATGGATCCAGAGACTTCATGCTAAGACGGCAGAGCAGAGAGGTAGGTGAAGTCGGACTTCTGGGGACTGAAGAATGGCCGGTTCTGCATTTCTATTAATCATGGTGCCCTAGAGAAACAGAAGCAATAGAAGATCTATGTCTAGCTCTAGATCTGTCTATACCTATGTGGAATTGGCTCCTATAATGATGGAGGCTTGGAAGTCCCACTGTCCACTGTGCTCAAGCTAGAGAACCAGGAGATCTGGGAGTGTAGGTTCAGTTCAAGTGCAGGAGAAGACCAATGTCCCAGTTTTACAACAAGCAGGCAGAGGAAGCAAGTTCTCCCTTAAGGCATCTTTTGTTCTCCTCGGGTCTCCAGTGGATTGGATGGAGCCCACCCACACTGGGGAAGCCCATCTGCTTAACTCAGTCCACTGATTCAAATATTAATCTCATACAGAGACACCCAGGGTAATGCCTGGCCAGGTGTCGGTGCACCCATGGCCCAGTGAAGCTGATACATGAAGTTAACCATTACAACTTCTCACTTTTGACTGGGTTCAATCACTGTTATTTTGCTCTTTCCTTCAACATGCAGCTGAATTTGTTCCTATTCATCCTGAGCACAGGGCAATGAGAAGTGAGCGTCTTGACCGGGGAGCTCATTGCCAGCAGGCAGCGTGGGGAGGGGCCTGTGCCTTGTACCTGGTGCTGTGGGGGATGTCAGGCTTCCAGGCTTCTCCTAGGAGGGAACAGTGACTTGAAGGCTGAACAAGATTTTATCACCCAGGGACACAGCATAGGCATTCTAAGAGGAGGCAGCAGCACAAGAAAGGGATGGGAAAGGAAAGGCCATGGTTTACTGAAAGGAACTGTGGGAAATTTGGGGTAACCATATTGTATGTGTGTAGAATAAAGTCTGGCTCAGTGATTGGACTTAAAAGGTCTGAACAACCGTAAGTTATTGGGGAACAACTTGTAGTATACATGACAGCAGTTCAGAACCTAAGTCTGAAATAAAAGATAATGGAAAAAGTAAAAGCACGTCATACAAAACTTCTAGCTGTGGTTCTCAACTTCATGTTCCCCATTCAGCATAGGCTCACATCAGTGACAGAGGCTCAGGCAGGAGCAGGGTCACTCCGTGC
>NW_003852612.1:2063249-2064570 GCF_000181295.1 Otolemur garnettii | reverse complement strand
TACAAGTCAAATCTGTGAAGTGTAGAACATAGATGTTTTGGCACAATAATCAAGTAAATGAGGTGAAAGCTACGATGATTGGTTTAATGTTACCATGTCAGATTGCATAAAAAAAACAGTACATTGTACCCCACATATGCATAAATGTATTCATGTCTATGTGTATTTGACTTAATAAAAAAAATAAAAAAAGAGAAAAAAAAAAGAATACCTGCCTGATCGCTGCCCTTTGCTGGAGCATACTCTGTAAAGGGAGGAGCGCCTGCATAGCTTTTTTTTTTTCTTCTAAATAGTGTTTTGCTCTGTCACTCATACTGGAGTGCGGTGGTGTCATCATAGCTCACTGCAGCCTCAAACTCTTGGGCTCAAGCCATACTCTGGTCTCAGCCTCTAAAGTAGCTGGGACACAGGTGTGTGACACCAAACCTAGCTAATTTTTCTTTTTTCTTTCTTTTCTTTTCTTCTTCTTTTTTTTTCTTTTGTAGAGACAGGTCTCACTGTTATACGGGTTGGTCTTGAACTCCTAGGCTTAAGCTATCTTCCTGCCTTGGCCTCCCAAAGGGCTGAGATTATAGGTGTGAGCCACTGTGCTAGGCCTATATTGCCTTATATTCAAGGTAAAAGCAAAATATTGCTTTATATTCAATGTCAATGTGGATTTTGGAAAACAGAAATGGATAGAAAGACAATAAATAATTTTTATATGTATAACCTCAATGCTGCCTGGCTCTGCTTGGTTTAGGGGTACAAGTGACAGATTCACAATGAAATCCCAAGTTTTCTCCATGGTTAAAGGAAAACCTTTCCTTTGCCCCTTTCCTGGATAGCACTGATGGGGGTTGTGTGCCCCAGTGGTGTCCCTGACTGTGCTGGGGTCTGGGGGTCCACACTGCCTGAACTCATCTCCAGCAGGTCCCAGGGCCAGTGGTTTTATAAGCCACAGCTGCTACTGTGCTCACCTTGGGAGCATATTCCTTTCTTTCTGGCCCTTCTCTCCACCGCAAGAGTAGACAGACCTAGCAGAAGAACAGACCTCTCCACATCAGCCCAGATGTAATGAGCTGTCAGCAAGATCTGGGTGAGTGGCCGTGCTCCTGTGGCACCTGCCATATGATACTTGCCAGCCAAATTTCCAACCTACCTTCAAGCTCTGGAGGCAGCGTCTCCCACACCCTCCCCCAGGGAGGTTTCCAAGCCTTTGTAGGCTCCCTGGGATTCAGGTCCAAGAACGTGATGTTGAGAGGAACGAGACATCCCATTTCACCTGTCTAGAGGTGGCCTCCCTCGTCCTTCCGGGATGGCTGGCAGAGGGCAGCTCCAC
>NW_003852612.1:2062464-2062697 GCF_000181295.1 Otolemur garnettii | reverse complement strand
CCCCTTGTACTGGAACATGGGTACAATAAGGCTTTTCAAGGTCTTGGCTTCTCAAATGTCTTTATTTCAGAGATCCGCAAACAGAGTCTTTGCTTTTCATTTGCATAACCAAATGCCTGGGTCAAGTGGTTTGCTGGGACAAAGACGAGTCTATACACTGTGGACAGGAGGGCCACGGGCCTCCTGAGAAAGGTGGCTGTGGAATTTAAGGGGAAAGTTGCACCCAGACCAAG
>NW_003852612.1:2058630-2062178 GCF_000181295.1 Otolemur garnettii | reverse complement strand
AGGCCAGGAGTTTGAGGCCAGCCTAGGAAACATAGGGTCCCAACTCCATCCTCCATCTCTAAAAATAAAAAAATAGAAAAACTAGCTGGGCATGGTGGCACACACCTGTAGTCCCAGCTACTCAGGAGGCTAAGGCAGGAGGATGTCTTGAGCTCAGGAACTTTAGGCTGCAAGGAGCTACCGTTGTGCTACTGTGCTCTAGCCTGGATGATAGAGTAAGACCCTGTCTCTAAAACCAAAACAAGCTTCAAATAGAAATTCAGATTTCCTAGCTGGGCGTTGTGGCGGGCACCTGTGGTCCCAGCTACTTGGGAGGCTGAGGCAAGAGAATCGCCTAAGCCCAAGAGATGGAGGTTGCTGTGAGCTGTGACACCACAGCAGTCTACTGAGGGCAACAGAGGGAGACTCTGTCTCTAAAAAAGAAAAAAATCCAGATTTCTAGCTTTCCTGGAAATATTCAGAAGAGTGATACCAGCAGACCTGCCTTGTGCACAGAAACTCACCGGAGCTGAGTGGTGGTCACCCCTGTAATCCTGGGTGTCTGCTCCCCACAAGGCAGCATCTCCAGCACTCACTACTCTGTCTGCGCTGTTGACTTCCCATATGAGCATGGTGGCTCCTAGCCCGCTGCTGCCCGGATGCTGTGTGGGCTCCAGGCTGCTTGGGATTGAGCTCCGGTCTCCCCTAATTGCCTGACTAAACCACTATCTGATAGGCTCTTTTCCACTTGCCTTTTCAAGCAGTTTGGGAAGAATATTTCTCCATGCCTGATGTCAGAGACCTGGACTGGCATTTTCTTGTTTTTATCTGGGTTTGGCCAACTCATATGTTTTTCCTGGAAACTTGGCACGGTCAGAGCAGTTACAGACTGGGGGTGGGGGAGGATGTGGACAAGGGCAGGGGGGCTGACGAGGGGAGCACTCACTACAATTCAATGTCAGGTTTGCAGAGTCAGAGGAGATGGAATTCTGGTCCTTGGAGCTGAAGTTACTCCGCAGATTGCAGACAGGGAAAGCTAGCAAGTTCTCGACAGAAAAAGCTTTGGCAGTGAAAATAGGAATCACTGCTCAAGGAGGCAGAAATTTCCTGATTCGAGGCAGACCGCTCAGATTGTCAGCCAATGCTTTAGGATCATAAGAAAAGGCTCAACATACAATGTTGTTTCTAAAAGGGTACAGAATTGTGTACAGATAATGTGACCTCGAATGGGTGAAGTTAATTTCAGTATATGTTGATCCTTCTGTGACTATTCATACATATGCAGAAGACACGCAAACTCAAAGATACCAAAATGCTATTGAATTTGTATGTTATCATTACCTTATTTTTTTCATCGTTCTTTAATGCAAATGGATCTCTCCATTTCTTCAAAATCTTCATATTGAAACAAGGATAGAATGTTACTTCTATAGTAACTTAAGCTGGCCTGTGACAAAAAGGGACTAAATTTAGGGCTACTGAAGAGGTGTGAAAACCAGGGCCAGACACTGGGAGGGAGAACTCGTATAAACCTCAGTTTCTCAGTAGGATGATGATTCAATATTTCCAAAGAGTTCGAAGTGATTCACAGTCTCCAAGTCAACTCTGAAAAGTGACGCTTGAGAGAGGGTTTTAAAATCCTGTATTTCATCACCAGTGAGAGACAACTCGTATTAATCTAAGTGGTTTCACCTTACCCCTGTTGGCCTTTGAGGTTCTAGGGTGTAGGAGGGTTTGAGGTTGCCTGCGGGGTGGTTAGGATTGCTCCCAGGTGTTGCCAGGCAGCTGGGGCCTCTCAGAGCTTGCCTGAAGCCCTGCCTTAGAAGGCTCTGAAAGGCCTACTTTCCACACAGGTACCCAGGACTCCAGGGTCTGGTCTTAGGGAGGATGGCTTTCTTCCTAAAAGCATGAGGACTTCTCACCTTGACCTCACATTGAACTCATTGGATCAGTATTTGCATTTCTCCCTCTCCTTTACCCTGTAGTTAAGAATTTATACTGCCCAGCAGGGACTCTGCCTAACAAACGCAAACATTGTAACCTAATTGTACCTTCACAATAATCTGAAATTCATAAAAAGAATACATACTGCAGTTTCGTGCATAGGACCTGAAAGTATGAAAAAAATTATCTTGACACAAATGATTTTGACACTGACTGTAGCTAAAGGCATCTTTAACTCTACTGGACTCTGTTGTCCTCCAAAGGGACGGGGGAGCCATTCTGTGTTCTGCCCAAGGCACTTTCGGGTCCTTCTTAGTACATCCTGTTGGACTGGCTAATGCCGAAAAAGGCAGGTCACTTTCTCATTTTAAATGAGAATAACTGAGAATTTAATTTCAGCAAATTTTATATTAGTAATTTTAAATATTTTTCCATCAGGAGCCAGAAATAAGTGTGTAGGAATAGCCAGCTTTTTAAATATTTTTTTTCCAGCTTTTCAAATATTGATACTAACTTTTGGTTCAATCTTTCAAAGGCCTCTAGTCCCACCCCTCCCACCTACCTCCTCCCCCAGCCCCTCTTTCATCTCACCTGTTGCTAGCTCTTCACTTACTGTAGAATGGACTCTAAACGCTCCTGGCAACTATGTGTTATTAGTAAAGGATGGCACCTTGTTATTAGATTGCATTTTATTATTTCCTTCAGCTCAATGTGTACCTGATATTGGAGGACTCTCCCTATGGATTGAGATGGATTGATGCTGCAAATTATGTGGTTTTATTATTTCTGGGCCCCTGTGCAGGCAGGTGAGACCCGATGCTATGTAAGTTGGAGGACAGGCTGGCATTGCCCTGTCATGATCGGCAGAGCCTAGTGTCCTTGCCCCAGCACGGCCACTTCTGTCTGCGTTACAGAACGGTTGGGGGCAGCTGCTGTTCTGCCAACTCGAGGCGGCTGTTCCATGAGGAGATCAGTAGGCCTGCAGCACGGCTATCCTGGCCTTTTCACACAGTGGATCTAATTTACCATCACCTCCTAGGGGGACAGACACAATTTTCTTTTGGCCAGCTTTACGTACAATTTAATGTCTCATTAGAAGATATACATATATTTCCACCCAGAGTGCATGTTCAAGGCCCACAGGCATGTAAAATGTTGACTAGCCTCTGGCAACAGAGCGTTAGTGGATTGAAAAAGCTTTTACTTCTGAGCACGGGGAGGCATGCCTGGTGCCAGCCTGCCAGAAACTCTCCAGACCAGAGAAATCCCCTAGAATGCTGCTGATAATGCCATGCCCTGCTGGCATATGGACTGTAATTGTCTTAGCAAATCCAGGCAGAATAAACAAATGGAACAAAAATAGCTTTGAAAGCAAATAATATAACATACATTATCAAAGGGCCCAAACCCTATTATCCTTAAATTCCATCATCTCCCTAGAAGTCTTTCCTCTTTTGTTTCTGGAAGATCAAGCAATCCCCTCTCCCTGGTTTAGGATGCTCTCCTGTCTGTGCTGGAGGGCATAGAGCTTTCCATATGAATTTAAAACTCAGAAAGAAGCCCAGTTTGAACCCAGACACAACACATCGACCATTACAACTCGCTGGAGGAGGCAGAATGCTGGC
>NW_003852612.1:2052384-2058559 GCF_000181295.1 Otolemur garnettii | reverse complement strand
TTCCAGTCTTCTATCTTCTCTAGGATGACCTGGTGTCCATCATTGGCCAGCACAGCTGCAAAGACAGAGAGGGAGGTGGGTAACCTAGGATCAGACTTCCATATAGGCAGCTGTCCTCAGGATGAGTGTAGCTTGCCTTCCCCTAGGTGCTTATGGGTATAACTAATCACCTTGCCAGGCATTTCGCTGGTGCTGGCCCTGCTCCCTTACCTTTGATGGGTGGCAGGGCCAGAGGCCTGGGAATTCAGCTCTTGATTGTTGTTTGCCCCAGAACCAGATGATCTGTTAAGAACTTTCCAGAGGCTTGATCCTATAGAGACAAGCCTGAGCCATGAAAGGGACTGGGGGATCACCCTGCTGATGGAAATGCAATTGGTCACCTCTCTGGAGGGCAGTTTGGCAGTACATACCTCAAGCTTCAAAAAACTATTCTGATCTCTGGTACAGGAAATTGCACTTAAAAGAAGCCTTCCTAAGGAAAAAAAAATTAGCAGGTACAGGAAGATTTTTCCAACAAGGTGTCTTTTCTGGCTCAGTACCCATAGCACAGTGGTTACAGCACCAGCCACATACACCGAAGGTGGCGGATTCGAACCTGACCCAGGCCAGCTAACCAACAATGACGACTGCAACAAGAAATAGCCAGGCATTGTGGCAAGTGCCTGTAGTCCCAGCTACTTAGGAGGCTGAGGCAAGAGAATCACTTGAGCCCAAGAGTTTGAGATTCTTGTGAGCTGTGATGCCACAGCACCCTACCCAGGATGACATAGTGAGACTCTGTCTCAAAAAGAAAAAAGAAAAAAGCCTTTTCTGTATTATTATCATAGAAAAATAATATTTTCTAGGGCTTGGCCCCCATTGCTCAGTGGTTAGGGCTCCAGCCCAATACACTGAGGCTGATGATTTGAATCCAGTCCAGGCTTGCTAAACAATAATGACAACTACAACAACAACAAAAATAGCCGGGCGTTGTGGTGGGAGCCTGTAGTCCCAGCTATGTGGGAGGCTGAGGCAAAAGAATAGCACAAGCCCAAGAGTTTAAGGTTGCTATGAGCTGTGACGTCACAGCACTCTACTGAGGATGACATAGTGAGACTCTGTCTCCATAAATAAATAAATAAATAAAGATGCTCTCGGAAAAATACTATTTTCTATTATCATAGAAAAACTTACAATAATAAGAAGATGATATGTCCATATAATGAGATTTTATTTGAACATTTAAAAATGTTCATGAAGTGTTTAACACTTATAAGCAAAATGCTTCTAAGCAAAAAATCAAGATACAAATATACATGACATATTGAAATATATATTCAATATTAATTAAAATAGGTATGTATGGGAGAAGAAAATACGGTGATTTTCTATGTTTATATGAAATGTTTCCCTTTTTAAAAATAATTTCAGAGGATACAAATGATTACGTTGTTTGCATTTCTTAGGTAAAGTTCAAGTTGTAGTTGAGCCCTTTACCCAGGGAGTGTGCTGTATACCCTTACATTGTGGGGGAGCTTACCAATTACTCTCCCTCCTCTCCCATTTGAATTCACTGTGTTCTTTTCTTGTGTGGGCTAAGGTGTGGCATGTTTATCTATTGGTTTATATTCGTATTGAAAACACTGGATACTTGCTTTTTCATTCTTATGATACTTTGCTAAGGAGAATGTGCTTCAACTCCATCTAGGTAAATACAAAACATATAAAGTCTCCATCTTTTTTTTTATTGCTGAATAATATTCCATGGTGTACATATACCACAGTTTATTAATCCATTCATGAGTTGATGGGCATTGGGGTGAATTTGGAAAAAAAAAAACAACACACCATTTTACCATAAGGATATTTGCACTAGAGTGTTTATTGAAACTTCCCCCCCCCTTTTTTTCTTTTAACATTTTCCAGATTATCTAAAATACAAAATAAGTTTTTTTAAAAAAGTCTAATGAATTAAGTTTTTATTCTCACCTTTGGAATCTTCATTTTAGTTGTCACTTCCATTCAATGGCTCCTTCCCTTGACTTCAGCTATGGAAAGATTATTAGGCATAATGTCTAATGTGAAAATGCCTAATAATGTCTAATGTCTAATGCCTGGGAAATGCAAGGCCACGTGGTTCAGAAGAAATGATGTGCATTGAGTAAACTAGAGCTCTATCCGCTCCAACTAGTTTCTCCCCAGTTTTCTTGGTATGTTCACCCTATAGCATTAACCTTAGAGTAGATATGCTCTCTCTCCCTGGTTTCTGGATATGTTCACCCCAAGGTATAGATACCAGAGCGGATGGGCTTATAACCACCCTTGGCAGTCTTCTGATGGTGGTGAGAATTTCGGTGAGGATGGAAAGAGAATAGGTGGCATTGTTTTTAAAGTTTTAGCATTTCAATCAAGTCTTACTGATTGGACTGGAGAAAAGCAGACAGTTATGTCAGTTAATTGCATTTAATGACAGAGACAATTGCTGTTTCAAAATGCTGGCGTGTCCACTTCATCTTACAATCAGTTCAAGAACATCCAGCCCCAACTGTGAACATTTTAATTGTGTGATTTTAATTTCACTTCTGGAAAGGAACTTCAGAGGGAGACGCAGCAGAGGTGCTCCATTAACAAGATAATGTTCTCTGGGCACCCAGTGGTGGCCCTAATTGACCTGTATCAGCTAATGCCTCTCTCAAGGACACCTGCATCTTTTTCATTGGCATATTTATAATATTGTATCCTATTTAAGTGTCTTGCTCTTAAACATCTTTGAGGAAGGCACACAGCTTGGGCCTATTACTTGTTTATTTATTTTATTTTTAAAAGAGTCCAAACCAATTGGAATTGCATTTTATTTATAAGTTAATGTTGGAAGAATTAATATTTTATAATGTTTAAAACGTCCCATCCAGTAACTGGTTCATTTTTCTTGCTTTTTTATTTAAAGTAAATTTATTTCAGGTTAATGTGAGGGTACAAACATTCAGGTCAAAATATTTGATTTTGTTAGGTAGAGTTCCTCTTGTGGTTATGTCCCCCACACAAAAGGTGTGCCCAACACTCCCCTCCCATGCCCATTCAGTGAGAGCACCCTAACCCCTTCCCCTCCCTCATTACCCCTCACCCCAACTTGAATCAAAATGAGTTTTTCTCCTCTGTGGGTATGCATCAGATAATCTACTGGCTTCATATTAGTATTGAGTACATTGGATAATTGCTTTTCCATTCTTGTGATACTTTACTAAGAAGAACTCCATCCAGGATATTACGAAAGAGGTGAAGTCTTCCTCTTTTTTATGGCTGAACAGTATTCCACGGTGTGCTTGTACCATGACTTGTTTAAATGAAGTGGCCCAGCTGGTCTGCAATGACTGTGAACCCACTAGGGGACATAAAAACAGCCTGGAGGCAGAGATTTTGGGGATCCCAGGCTCCCCGAGCAGTGCCCTCTCAGCGGGAGAGGCTGCAGCTATGTGAAGAAACTCCTGGGGAGTGGACTTCAACTTGATAGGAAGAAATTAGTAGCAGGACAGCTTCTCCATTCCCACCTTCCGCCTCTGCCTCGTGGGGCCAGGTGCCGCCGCTCTCCTGCTCACAGCCAAGGCCAACTCTCTAAAGACCAAGGGGTCTGGAGGGACTGTCTCAGGTAGGCAAGGCACGGTCCCCCCCGAGGCCAGCACCTTCAGCCCACCATGCCCGGCCTGCAAATCAACCACCTGCTAATACTTTGCAATCCTTCTCACTAGCCTTGTGGAGTTGGGGGTGCTGGGTAATGGCGACCCACCACATCTGTAAGCAAATGAGGGGCAATGGAAAGAAATCTTCTTAAAAGACCATATGGCCCCTTACTTCACCTTCTCCAACATCACACAGCACAGGTGCTTGCGTCCTTCAGGGCTGTCCCTCATCCCAGCTCCACCCACAGTCCTCCAGCTCTCAGGCAGTAACACAGGCTCCCTGAGTTACCAAACTCAGAATGGTGCTAGGCACTGCCTGCAATTCTTTTGGTCCCCAAGTGACCTCACTCTGATTCTTCATAAAGGAATAAGCTGCCTCAGAGTCTATGTCAGTGGTTCTCAATCTTCCTAATGCCATGGCCCTTTAATACAGTTCCTGTGGGTAGCGACCCACAGGTTGACAACTGCTGGTCTATGTCATCTATTCAGCCTCAAGATGCCCGGTCCCTTCCCATCCTCTGCGAGGTGCTGAGCCCAGCTGTGTGGAGACCAGTGCAGCCTTAAGGGATCAAACACAGAGAAGGCCCAGAATTCCTGCAGCTCATCCAAATGCCATCTCTCTACATGGAGGACCCATTTTTTCCTATGAGCTGCTATGGGGTTGTCTATTCAAAGAAAGGTCAGATAAATATACTCCCTGAAACAAAGTCTCTACAAAGGCAACGGCTAAACTCCAGCATAAATCAACCAGAAGCTGTAAGGCCACCCACAGAACACCTACCTCTTTGAAGTGGCACCTCATTCTTCAAGGGGGATCTAGATAAACCGAAGGGATGCAGATAAGCCTCTGCCTTCTCAGTGCAGGTGGAATCCTGCTCCATCTGCGAGTGATTTAAATGTGACTGGACAGGAAGTCAAGGTACACAGACCCCCTCCTTCCTCTACAGGCACAGAAGCCATGCTAATCACCATTAATTCAGAGCTAGGGACAGGAGAATGGTACACAGGGTGTCTTAGCTAAATAAGAGTGGGTATGATTTTTAAGAGTTGGTTTCAGTTGCTTCCAATTCCTTAGAGGGGGTCATTTGACAGACGTAAGCAGTGGGCCAGGAGCAACCATGGCCGGAGAAATTACTCAGAACTATTTGTTACACATTAGTTTAGCTTCATCAGTATTGAGACCATAGTGGAGACGTTTTTGCTGAGCTCTTATAATGTGTGGTTAAAAAAGAAAGAAGAACAATTTTCTGTTTGCTTAAGGCATAGTAAGTTCAGAAAACATCAGGCATATTCTCAAAGCCAGCAGGGCTTCAGGAAAGGATAAAGGGATATAATTTTTAAAGAAATACACAGAATTTGGATGGAGATTTTGCAGAGGAGGTCCCACATCTGAGGGCTGTGATATTAGTGTCAGGTTGAAAGTGTGTGTGTGTGTGTTGGACAGATGTTCCCTGCTTTGCGGCTAACACCCTGGTCGTGGGTAAATGTTGGCTGCCACACACAGCTTACTTCACAAATCAACCACCTGCTAATACCTTGCAATCCTCAAGTTTCCTTCAACCATAAAAATGTTCCCCTTGGTCTTATCGAAACACTCCTTCCCTCCCCTGCTGCAGGAGCGGCCTCTGCCTGTACCTGCAGCCTTTACTCTCTGCCACCTCGTGCCCACCACTCCTTTCCTCCCGTGGGGAAGCCTGCAGCCCGGCTCCACAGACGCCCTTCCAGAGGTCAGGAAGCATCCACATATTTGACGGCCTCCCTGGCTCACATCCCCACCCCTCTCTGACCTATCTTCTGTTTTGCTTCTAGAATACACTTTTGTTGGTAAGAAAATATGTGTATTTCACACTCTAACATTTTATCAGATTGTAAATGTAATACAGACTAGTAACTTTTTAAATACTTTAAGAATTATACAAGAGGGCAGAATTTTAAAAGTCTTCCTCTCTCCATCTCTTTTCTCAGTGGCAGTGGGATCGTGGGGCGCCCCTGCGCTGCGGCGCCCCAGCCCTGCGCATGCCCGGAGCTGCTGCGGTCCTTTTCACCCGCCTACTGTGCTTAACGTTGCCCATGTGCTGCCATTTATTCGCCCGTTCCTTTTTTCTTATTGTTTCCAATTTTTCACTGTCAGGAAACTATTGTAGCATACCTCCTTTTGCACGTGTGAGGTTTTTCTTTCTTTTATAAGGAAAATGCTGAGCAACAGGAAGCTGGATTCTATAGTCTGTGGTTACATTTTATGGACACTGCTATGTTGCCCTCCAAGATCAACGCTCAATTTCCCCTCCCATAGAAAGGGTACCAAGGTATTATGTTTCTAAGCTCTTTGCCAGCCACTAATTTATCCCTCTCTGGAGATAACTCCTACTTAATTCTCTTGAAATCCCACCTCACTTGCCTCCTGTGCCTCCGGGTACTCTCCTCCTCTGGCTGCCCCTCTGAACTCTCTCTGCCCCTCAAAGGGACCCCCTCCACCCTCCCGCCATCTGTCAGCCCTGTCTTCCCTTGCTGCCTCTGTG
>NW_003852612.1:2037469-2051903 GCF_000181295.1 Otolemur garnettii | reverse complement strand
AGGGGAAATGTACATTTTGTTAGATACCAGTGAGCACTAAGAAGAAATGAGGGGGAGGAACCAGGCTACAGGTGTGTGCCATGATGCCAGGCTGATTTTTCTACTTTTTGCGTAGATGAGGTCTTACTTTTGCTCAGGCTGGTCTTGAACTCCTGGACTCAAATTCCTAAAGTGCTATGATTACAAACATGAGTTATACCACACATTGCCATCAATATTTCTTAATAGTTTGTTTCTTCCTCACTTCCCTAAATCCCTTCTTTCAGAATTGGACTCTGAAAGCACATGCCTGGTCTTATCATTCTTTAGCTCAAGAACCTTTGCTGGGTCCTTGTTGCCAGGGGTAAACCTTGTTTGCACACCATTCTCCAACCAGACCTAAATGCTTGCTGCTCCTTAGATGTGCTCCAAGGTTCCCCCTCTTTCCCTTCCCAAAGATCCTCCCTCAGGAATAAAAAGAACTGATGTAGTGTGGCCCCCACTAAGTGTAGGCATGGTGTTTATTGCATGGATCTCCTCATCAGAATCTCATATCATTGAGATAGGGGTTCATATTTCCCTGTTAATGACAAGGAATCTGAGGCTCATAAAGGTCAAGATACTTGATTTTGACTTTGGCCATAAAACTACCAAATGGTGGAGTCCAATTCAAACCAGGTTGGTTGGACTTTAGAGCCTTGAGCTTAACCTGTGCTCATGGCTTCTCCTTGCCACCTGTGCCAGGAACAGGCGCAGGAGGCAAGTGACCAGGGAGAGGTGATAAGTAAAACTGACAGAAGCTGTGGACAAACTAGATGGGGGTCCCCCCAAAAATTGCAAGATGTATATCATAGCAAAATGTTCATTTATGCATCCTGTTTACTGTAATTTTGAGTGTGTGAATGATCTAATGGAACTCCTACCATCATGCTGACTGTAGCAGCAGTAAGGAACGTAATTATAAGTGTCTGCAGACATCAGCAAGATGGCAGGGTGGATAGCTCCAAACTCCCATCCCTCTACAGAAACACTGATAAAATAAAAAGAAACTGTCAGAACCAACTCTGACAAAAGTCTAGAAAACAGTCAAAGGTCTGCAGCTACCAAAATAAAGGAAAAGGCACCTTTAAAATAGCAGAAGAACTCTGTGGAATTTTCTTTTGTCCTTACCTACCTTCTCCCTGACTTGGGGGGCAGTCTTAGTGACGGTGCCCATGTTCCCAATATGGGACCCTGGTTATTGATTCCAGAGGCAACAGAGCAGACTTTATTTGCAAAGTCTTGTGCTTTTCTGTTCTAACCCATATAGGGGCTACCTGAAGTACTGAAGCAAAGCATTTGTCTTTCTCTAATGTAGAACTCACACAGGGTGGAAAAGACGTGGGCAGTGCTTAAAAACATTGTAAGGCAAATAAAGAACTTTACAACTGCCTGGGCAAAAAATTTTTTTAAAAAGTTGAAACACATAATAGATATCATAAAGCCTAAGAGGCAAATCTGGGGAGAGAATTTCTTTAGGCAATTAGGACATTCAAAATCATTCATGTATGTATATTGGGGAACTCAGAAGGCCAAGGGCAGGCTTAGAACATGATGATGCAAGTTCAGAAAAGACCGTGAAGATCCAAACCTTTCACCACTGGCTGATCTGAAGGCTGAGGCACAACTGTAAACAGCCTGGCTGAGTGTTAAAGGAATACCTCAACATAGAGCAAATACACAAAGAATGGGAGAAGTTGTTTTGTTTGGTTTTAAAGCTCCCGGCATTTGAAGAAATTTTACTCAAAACACTGACCACGAACTGAGCCCCCTGCAAGAAGGAACCACAAAATCTGGGGAAAGAGGAAGATATGATTTCCAGAGATAACACACTATAGTATCTGGATGTCCACTTTTCAACAAAAACAATCACAAGGCATATAAAGAAATGGGAAAATACGGACTGGCTTTTTCCAAGGGAAAAAATTAATTGACAGGAACTGTCTCTGAGAAAGCCCTGACAGTGATTGGGCTTATGTTAAATCAACTCTCTTCAAAATGCTCAAAGAACCAAAGACAAATAACTAAAAGAAATCAGAAAAATAAATGATGTATGTACAAAATGAGAATATCCTTAAAGAGATAGAAATTTTAAAAAGGAACCAAACAAGGTCTGGAATTGAAAAGTACAGTAACTACAATAAAAAATTCACTAGACAGATTCAACACCAGGTTTGAGTAAGGATAAAGAAAGAATCAGCAAACTAGAAGACAGGATAAATGAGACTGCCCAGTCCAAGGAGCAGAAAGGAAAAAAATGAAGAAAAGTGAACAGAGTCCCAGAGTCCCAGAGATCTGCAGACACTTTCAAGTATAACCATGTATTCATAATGGAATTTTTGGAAAAAGAGGAAAGAAAGAGAAAGGGGCAGAAAAAATACTTGAAAAAATGACTGATACTTCCTGAATTTGATGAAAGACATGAAAATACATATCAAGGAAGCTCAACTAACTCTAAGCCGGATAAACTCAAAGAGATCCACATTAAGACACATTGTCAAAAGATAAACACAAAGACAGAATCTTGAAAGCAGTGAGAGTTAAGTGAATCATCATGTACGAGAGACATTTAATAATATTAGCAGATGATTTCTTATCAGAAGCCATGCAGGTCAGAGCTGGTGGGATTCTTATTTATGTGTTTTTAAAAGTGCTGAAAGGAAAAAAACAAACAAAAATACCCTCATAACCTGTTGTTCTGGTTAGAGTTCTCCAGAGAAATGGAACCAACAGGAGATCTGTGTATTTGTATATATATACACACAGATGATCCACAACTTACTATGAGATCATGTCCTAATGAACCCATTTTAAATTGGAGATATTGTAAGTTGAAAATGTATTTAGTATACTTAAACAATAGAAACACCATAGCTTAGCCTAGTGTACTTTAAATGTGCTCATAACACTTATACTTACTCAGTTTATAGTTGGGTAAAATCATCTAATACAAAGGATATTTTGTATAAAGTGTTGAATATATCATGTAATTTATTGACTACTTTACTCAAAGTGAAAAACAGAATGGTTGGCTGAGTGTGCACCATTAATGTACATAGCTGAAAGCATAATTAGATAATCAAAAAATCATTAAGTTCAACCATTGTTAAGTCAAGGACTATCTGTATATATGTGTGTGTGTACAGAGAGAGATTTTAAGGAATTGGGCCAAAGGTCAGGCTGGGGACATAAGTAGAGTTCCTATGTTGCAGTCTCTTTCTTTCTTTCTTTCTTTCTTTCTTTCTTTCTTTCTTTCTTTCTTTCTTTCTGACAGAGTCTCAAGCTGTCCCCCTGGGTAGGGTGCCATGGCGTCACAGCTCACAGCAACCTCCAACTCCTGGGCTCAAGCGAGTCTCCTGCCTCTGCCTCCCAAGTAGCTGGGACTACAGGCACCTGCCACAATGCTTGGCTATTTTTTGGTTGCAGCCGTCATTGTTGTTTGGTGGGCCTGGGCTGGATTCGAACCCGCCAGCTCAGGTGTATGTGGCTGCGCCTTAGCCACTTGAGCCATAGGCGCCGAGCCCAGCCTTTTTTTTTTTTAACAGTAAATTCTTGGTATTGTTTCTTGGCTTTCTGTAAACATTATTTTTTTTGGCCAGGGCTGGGTTTGAACCTGTGACCTCTGTCATATGGGGCCAGAGCCCTACCCTTCTGAGGCACAGGCGCAGCCCCCTATGTTGCAGTCTTAAGGAGAATTCCTTCTTTTGAGAAGAACTTCAATATTAGTTCTAGGAAGCTCTTCAATTTATTGGATGGGGTCAACTGAAAGTTTTCCCCCTAAGATCAGGAACAAGGCAAGGATGCCCACTTTTGCCATGTCTCTTCAACATAGTATTAGAAGTACTAGCCAGAGGAATTAGTCAAGAAAAAGAAATAAATAGCATCCAAATTGGAAAGGAAGAAGTAAAACCACCTGTATTTGCAGAAGGCATGATCTTATATCCACAAAACTCTAGTTTCTTAAAAACCAAAAACCTGTCAGTGCTAATAAAATAATCAGCAAAATTGAAGGATGCAAGATAAACACAGAAGAAATTTTAATTCTATGGACCAGTAATGAATAATCTGAAAAGGTAGTAAAGAAAATAATTCCATTTACAAAAGCATCTAAAAGAATAAAACACTTAGGAATAAACTTAAACAGTGAAATGCAGTCTTGCACACTGAAAACTACAAAATTTGCTAAAAGAAATTAAAGAAGACCTAAATAAATGAAAATATATCCTGTATGCATGGACTGAAGGACTTAATATTGTTCAGATGACAATAATACCAAGAGAATTATGCATGTTTAATACAATCTCTATCACCGCCCAAATGGATTTAATGCAGAGATGAATTCCCTAAAATTCATAAGAAATTTCATGGGACCCACAAAAGTCACAGAGAACACAGTCTTGAGAAAGAACACAGTTGGGGGACTCACATTCCCTAATTCCAAACCTTAATATAGAGGACTGCTTGAGCTAAAGAGTTTGAGACCAGCCTGAGCAAGAGCAAGACCTTGTCTCTACTAAAAAGAGAAAAAGTAGCCTGGCATTGTGGCAGGTGCCTGTAGTCCTAGCTACTTGTGAGGCTGAGGCTGGAGGATTGCTTGAGCCTAGGAGTTTGAGGTTGCTGTGAGCTAGACTGATGCCACAGCACTGTAGTCTGAGCAACAGAGTGAGACTCTGTCTCACAAGAAACAAAACAAAACAAAAAACCTTCTAAAAAGCTACAATAATCACAACAATGTGTTATTGGGATAAAGATAGACATACAGAACAATGGAATAGAACTGAGAGCCTAGAAACGATGCTTCACACTGACTAATGTGAATGAAAGGCCAATTGATTTTTGAAAGGAATGCCAAAGCCATTTATTAGATAAAGAACAGTCTCTCTTAACAAAAGGTGGTGGGAAAATTGAATATCCACATGAATATTTTTTGAATGAAGTTGGGCCCTTACATTATATTATATACAAAAATTAACTCAAAATGAATCAAAGACCTAAATTTAGAAATTATATTTGAAGGAAGTTTCACAAAACAACTTAGAAATTCCAAAACTCTTAGAAGAAAACATGGGGGTAAATCTGTATGATCTTAGATTTGGCAAGGGTTTGTTTCTTAAACAGTAAAGCATAGGCAACACAAGAAAAAAATGGATGAATTGCGCTTCATTAAAATTAAAAATTTTGGGCTGGGCATGGTGGCTCACACTTGTAATCCTAGCACTCTGGGCACCCAAAATGGGCGAATTGTTTGCGCTCAAGAATTTGAGATCAACCTGAGCAAGAGTGATACCCCTTCTCTACTAATAATGAAAAAAACCTGGCTGGGTGTTGTGTTCCATGCCTATAGTCCTAGCTACTCAGGAGGCTGAGGCAGGAGGATCACTTAAGCCCAAGAGTTTGAGGTTGCTGTGAGCTATGATGATGTCATGGTGCTCTATCCAGGGTAGGAAAAAAAATTAAAAACTTTGTGTATCAAAAGACATTATTAAGAAAGTGAAAAGATAATCAACAGAATGGGAGAAAATCATTTAGCTGATAAGGGACTAGTATTCAGGATATATAGCTGGACACAGTGGCTTGTGCCTATAATCCCAATTTGGGAGATTTATCAGGAGGATCCCTTGATGCCAGGAGTCTGAGATCAGAATACAGTGAGTTCCTGTTTCTTAAAAAGATATGTGTGCGTGTGCGTATGTGTGTGTGCACATGCACTCACACATGAGGTCTGACAATTAAGGTCACCAACTTTCCATCATGCACTTTCATTGGAAGCACTGTACAAATAACTTGGTAAGGTTTCATAACCTTGGTATATCAGTGTCTCACAGCTGTGTTTGTGTCTTGCCGAGTAGTGTTCATTATTGTATATTTTTGTGTGCCATCATGAGAATGTCAGAGCTTGAATTAGAGCAACAAACAAACATTAAATTTCTTGCTAACTTGGCAAGAGTAGAAGTAAAATCAGGGAACATGTTAGTCCAAGTTTATGAGGATAATGCCATGATGAAAATGGCAGTGTACAAAACGTGTAAAAATGGATTAAACATTTTTTTCTGAGAAAAGAGAAAGCATCACTGATGAAAAGCAGTGGTGGCCAGTAAGGAGCTGAACTGATAAAACATTGTGTATCAAAATCATCAGTTGACTGTGAGAAGCATAGCAGGCCAAGTAAACATTGAGAAACAGTTAAGAAAGTCTTAACTGAAAATCGTGGCATGAGTAAAGTGTGTGCAAAAATGGGCTTGAAGGGGCTCAACAATGAACAAAAAAGAGTCAAAGTTTGCCAAGACCTTTTGGAGAAGCAAGACAATGTTTTGGGCCATGTTATCACTGGTGATGAAACATTGGTGCACAAATATGCCCATGAAATATGGGTGCACACCTTAAACCAAGTGTGAAAGTGCACAATGGAATTCATAATTCTCCATGACCAACAAAGTTTCATCTGTCCAAATCAAGAGTCAAAACAATGTTGCTAACCTCTTTGGATTTCAGAGGGATTATTCATTACGAATAATGAATTTGTATCAACTGGATAAACAGTTAACCAAGTTTACTATTTGGAAATGTTGAAAAGGCTATGTGAAAAAGTTAGACAAAAATAACCTAAAATTTTCATCAAGTCACGGCTCTTGCATCACGACAATGCACCAGCTCACATGGCACTGCCTGTAAGGGAATTTTTTGCTAGTAAACAAATAACTATATTGGAACACCCTCTGTACTCACCTGATCCAGCCCCCACTGACATTTTTCCTTACTGGAAGATAAAGGAAATATTAAAAGGAATACATTCTGATGGCATTCAAGACATCAAGGGTAATATAACAGATAGCTCTGGTGGCCTTTCCAGAAAAAGAGTTTCAAAATTGCTTTGAAGGGTAGACTAGCCCTTGGCGTCCGTGCACAGCTTCCCAAGGGGAGGACTTCAAAGCTGACCACAGTGATGTTCAGCAACAAGATATGTAGCACTTTTTCTAGGATGAGTTTGGGAACTTAATTGTCAGACATTTTTAGATATACATATACATGTATATTGAGGTCTGAATTTATCAGTATATACTGATAGACTTTGTTATCTTGTATAGTGTACCTTTTATCTCTTGTAATTTGCAGAAGTCAAATGTGAATTAAGTATTACAATTTTAATACAGTTTTCCCTTTCTTAAAATGTGTAAACATTTTCCAGCACCCTCTGTGTGTGTGTATGAATATTCTTCAGTCACAAAAAGAAATGGAGTACTAGATCTGCTACACATGGATGAACTTTGAAAATATACTAAGTGAAACCAGCCAGACACAAAGGACACACATTATATGATTCTACTTATGTATCTAGTCTGGGCAAATGCATAGAGGCACGAAGTAGATTAGAGGTTACCAGGGTTGGGGGTGGGGAGTGGAGAGTTACTGCTTAATGGGTACAGAATTTCTGTTTAAAATGGTAACAGTGATGGTTCCATAATACTGTAATTGTAATTGCAATCATTGAACTGTACACTTGAAATGGTTAAGATGGCAAATTTTGTTATACATATTTTACCACAATAAAACAAATAGTGAAAATAAAAAGCCAAGAAAGAGCTGAATTGACAGAAAATGTCAGAGTGGGTTGTGGAGGAGGGAAGCTCACATATCCTAAGTCTGGGGCACAGAAAGGAAAGGTCAAGAGGCTGGGGACAGAAAGAGGATGTGAGAAGGCTCAGAGATCTCTTGAGTGCAGGTTGGTTTTTTTTGTTCCTCAGCAGGCTAAGTTCCTTGTTATTTTTAAAGAATGTGAACATAAGCTAAAGGTGAATTATGAGGTGACAGTGGGAGGGGCTCATTAGAGGGGAAAGAAAAGAAAAGGCATTTATTTAGGTGGCATCCTTAGCTGAGACTACAGAACATTTTAAGCATCACCACACAGCACAGCTGTGCTGTGCCCCCTGATGTGTGTTGAAGCCCTAACCTCCAATGTGATTATATCGGAAATAGGGACGTTAGGAGGTAATTAAAGTTAAATAAATTCATAGGATGGGGCCCTAATCTGATAAGATTAGTGTCTTTATAAGAAGACACACCAGAGATCTTGCCCACTCCCCCTACACCCTCCACTTTGTGAGGACAAGCCAGGAAGAGAACCCTCACCAGAAACCGCCCCTGCTAGACCTTGATCAGAGTATTCTAGTCTTCAGACTGTGAAAAAAACAGATTTCTATTGTTTAAAACCCTTAGTCTGTGATATTGGTTATGGGAGCCCTTATAGGCTAAATTCAAATACTGAGTTAGTTACAAAAGGAAGTTTTATCAACTGTTCTCCCAGAGAAGACAACATTCTCTGCCAATTGAAATCCTACCCATCCTTCAAACTTGAACTCAAATGCCATCTCCTCCAGGAGGCCTTCCCTGATTGGTGGGTCAAAACTGATTTTTGTGTACTCTGGATTCCTACAGCATTTTACCTGGAAGAGTCTCAGTTTGGGTCATCTAATGGACTTCATCAGTGCTCAGTCCTGGGCTTTTTCTCATTCTATATGTTCTCTGCAAGTCAATGACTCGTATATTTCTGAGCCTTCTTACATCCTCTTTCTGTCCTCATCCTCCTTGACTTCACGATGGGGCTACATCCCAATAAACATATTGTGAGTCAAAAATGCATTTAATACCCTGATAAACCCATCGTAATGCGGAAAAATCCTAAGTGCAACCACTATAAGTCCAGAGGTACCTCCATTTATAACGGAGTTGCCTTCCAATAAACATATCGTAAAGTTGAAAAATCATTTGTTGGGGACTGTCTGTATATAAAATGGAACATATTCCTCCAAATTGAGGTCCATTTTTGGTGTTTTCAATTTTAGTGGAGAACACCTCCATCCATCAGCACTGTTTCGAGCCAGATGCTGCCTGGATCTGGGTGACACTTTGCTCACCCTTGCCTCCCACCTCTGTCCTCTCAGGGAAAAGCATTGTTTTTACTTTGATCCCTTAACCCCTTTGTGGCTTTCCTGGTCGAAGCTACTCTCATCTCAACCCCGGACCATGCCAACCATAGCCTTTTGACTTGTCTTTCCTGCTCCCAATCGTGGCCCCCTCTGGTCTGTGATTCTCAGGGTATCCGGGCTTTCATCTCCCTGCCTAAAACTTATTCTTGGCTCTGCAAAATCTGGCCTCTGTCTACCTCTCCAGCCGTATCCCCCCTTCAGTTCTGCAGATACATGCCTCCAGCCTTTACAGGCATTAAGCTCTCTTCCTGGAAGGCTCTTTCCTTTCTTTACATGGTTAGTTTTTACTCATTTCTTTAAAGCTCAACTCAAATGTAATTTTCTCAAATGAGCCTTTCCAGACCTCTTCCTCCTATCTAATTATGGCCAGTCACAGGTTGCACGATAGTGACATTCCCACGGTGCTCTCTACTCTCAGAGCTTTGGCCCAGCTGTGGCTTAGTGGTCAATAATGAGAAGATCACTTCCAGGACACACGTCATTTTCTCACAGTGTGTCTTTGATACCTGGAAAGGTGTCTGACACATACCAGGTGCTCAATTCATGTTGGGTGCATGAATGACTAAAAGAATTTCAGTGCTGCTGTTTTCCAGCCTTTTGAGATGTGAAAATCACCTAATATTCCCGATCCTCAATTTCCCAATTCATAATTCAGGGTGATATGATGTTTTCTACTGGGAAAATTTGTGTACACTGTTCCATACTCAGTGAGCCTACAGCTCATTTGTGCCCGCTCTTATATCCAAATTGTGGAAGCTGGAGGATGCTGTCATCCTGGGTAGTGGGGACTCTGGAAGGACTTCCCGGAGGAGGTGGCACTTGGTTGGCGACTGAGGAAGGAGGCCCAGAGCACAAAGCGCATGGATGCTCGGAGGCGGGGGAGCACAGGGGCGCACGCAGCAGGGTGGCCCACCTTGTAGGCCCTGCAGACGGAAGGTGCGGTGCTCCACAGACAGGCCCACCGCGCTGTACGGCCCATAGCGTAAGGTGACCACCGCCTTCTCCGGCATGGCCAGGCGACTTGCCACCTGCAACCTGAAGCCGGGGCAGGGAAGCAACACTCGTTGCCAGGCAACTGCTCTTCTGGCCACTAGTTGAGGTGGGCGTGGCCATTGCGGGGTAGGGGCGGAGCTCCGGGATCCTCCCCACCCTGCACCAGAGTGGCTCTCGTGACCCTCACCGCTGGGTAAACACGCGAGTTCAATCCGGTGTGGAAAGTGTTAATGATCCATAACAAAAATAACCAACATTTACGGGAAGTTACAGCAATTTTGTGTCATGTGGCGTGCTTGGGAGGCTGAGGCAGGAGAATCACTTGAGCCCGAGAGTTTGAGGTTGCTGTGAGCTGTGATATCACCGCACTCTACTGAGGGCGACATAGTGAGACTCTGTCTCAAAAAATAAAATCAAATTAAAAAAGAGAAGATTCAAAAACAGATATATGCCAGATTCTAGTTTCTAGTCTGCCATTACCAGAAGCAGAAGTTTCCTGTTGAGAATTTGGCTTAAGTCGCCTTAAATCTAGAGGTCAGGATGGGGAATCTGACACCTTTCTGGGCCCTTCCTATTGGTGAACTTGGAATGCCTCTCCTCTATTTAGACTGGCTCCAATGTCTTTCAATACAATTTATAATTATCAGCACACAGTTCTTCATGTCTTTTGTTAGATTTGTTCCTAGACGCTATCGTAAATATCTTTTAAACTGTCATTTTATTGTTTATTGCTGGTGTATAAAATGAAGTTGACGCTTATATAGAGAGCTTATACAAGCTACTTTGACTTCTAAAAATTATTTTTGTTAATTTATTTATTCTCTTGAGTTTTCTGT
Organism: Otolemur garnettii; assembly: GCF_000181295.1. Lineage (NCBI taxonomy): Eukaryota > Metazoa > Chordata > Mammalia > Primates > Galagidae > Otolemur > Otolemur garnettii. Next base: position 2,041,072 of record NW_003852612.1, on the reverse strand, counting down.
GTAAACAACCACATTGTCTGCAAACAGTGGCAGTTTTATTTTCTTTATCAAGCCTTCGTCTTTCCCCCCTTCTTATTGCACTGGCTGGAATCAGTGCAATGATGAATAGAAGTGATGGTAGGACCTACCCTCTGTCCTGATTCTAAGGGGAAGGGAACACCTCTAACATCCTTTAGGATGATGTATATTGCAGGGGTTTTTGTTCATGCTCTTTGTTAGGCTAAGCTGATTCTTTTCTAATTCCATTTTATGATGCGTTTTCTAATTGGTAAATAATATTTGTATATATTTGTGAGGTACATGGATATTTTGTTACACTTATAGAATGTGTAATGAGGGCGCGGCGCCTGTGGCTCAAGTGGCTAAGGTGCCAGCCACATACACCTAAGGTGGCGGGTTCGAATCCAACCCCTGGCCCGCCAAGCAACAATGACGGCTGCAACCAAAAAATAGCTGCGTGTTGTGGCAGGTGCCTGTGGCCCCAGCTACTTGGGAGGTTGAGGCAGGAGACTCGCTTGAGCCCAGGAGTTGGAGGTTGCTGTGAGCTGTGATGCCACAGCACTCTACCAAGGAGGATAGCTTGAGGCTCTGTCTCAAAAAAAAAAAAAGAATGTGTAATGAGTATGTCAGAGTATTTAGAGTATCCATCACTAGAAGTATTTATCATTTCCATGTGTTGGAAATATTTCAAGTCCTTTCCTCCAGCTATTTTGAAACATATAATACATTGTTGTGACTGTAGTCATCCTACTCTGCTATTGAGCATTATAATTAATTCCTTCTGTCTAACTGTATGTTTGTGCCCATTCAATAAAATAAAATTAAAAAAAGGAAGATTCAAAAACAGATATATGCCAGATTCATCCCAGCCCCTCCTCAGCACTCTCCCAGCCTCTGTACCATCCTATCATTCTACTCTGTACTGCCACGGGATCAACTTTTTTAGCTCCCACATATGAGTAGGAACAGGCAACATTCGTCTTTCTGTGCACGGCTTATTTCATTTAACACGATGATCTCCTGTTCTATCCATGTTGTTACTAAAGACATGATTTCATTTTTTTATAGCTGAATAATCTCTCACTGTGTATATACACCACATTTTAACATCCATTTGTCCATTGAGAGATATTTAGATGGATTCTATATCTTTGCTCACAGGATTGCAGCAGTGGGATTGCAGGATTTTTTAGTAGTTCTATTTTTAATTTTTTGAGACATCTCCATACTATTTTCCATAGTGGCTACACAATTTGCTTGCCATTATTGGTCTGTTAATATTTTCTATTTTTTCCTGACTCAATCTTGGTAGGTTGCATGTGTCTGGGAATTTCCAGTGTATAGGATCTTTTCTCCAAATCCTTTCTATCAGCTGTTATTTTTTGTTTTTTAATAATGGACATTCTAACTGGGGTAAGATGATATCTCATTGAGGTTTTATTTCCCTGATGATTAGTGATGGTGAGCATTTTTCATATACCTGTTGGCCACTTTATTTTACCCACTTTTTAATGGAATTATTTGTTGTTGTGTTCACTATTGAATCATTTGAGTTCCTTGTATATTTTGGCTTTTAGTCCGTTGTTAAATAGTTTGTGATTATTTTCTCCCGTTCCACAGGTGGTATCTTCTTGCTACTCAGTGTTTTCTATGCTGTGCAGAAGCTTTTTAGTTTAATACAGTCCCGTTTGTCTGTTTGTGGGCTTGTGGCCTGTGCCTTTGAGCTCTTAGCCATAATAGCTTTGCCTAGACCAATAACCTGAAGTTTTTTCTGTATATTTTCTTCTAGTATTTTTGTAGCTTTGGATCTTACATTTAAACCTTTAATTCATCATGAGTTAATTTTTGCACATGCTGAAAGAGAAGAGACTAGTTTTACTTTTCTGCTTTAGGATATGCAATTTTCCTAGCACCATTAATTAAAGAGAGGTCCTTTCCCCAATGTATGTTCTCGGTGCCTTTGTGGAAAATCAGTTGGCTATACATGGCTTTATTTCTGGGATCTCTATTCTGTTCCATTTGTTTATGTGTCCTTTTTTTATACCAATATCATGTTTTGAACGCACTATCCTTGTACCATGTACATACTACAGATATCTTGAAGTTAGGTAGTGTGATGCCTTTGTACCCCAGCTTTGTTATTTTTTTCTTGGGATTACGTTAGCTATTTGGGCTCCTTTTTTGGGTTCCATACAAATTTTAGGATTGTTTGGTCTGTTCTTGTGAAAAAATGACATTGGATACGTTGATAGGGATTGCATTGAATTTGTAGATTGCTTTGGGTAGTGTAGTCATTTTAGCAATACGTTCATTAATTCTTCTTATCCATGAGCATGGAGTGTCTATTTGTTTGTGTCCTGTTGTGTCCTTCATCACTGTTTCATAGGGTGTTATTTTATTTGTTTGTTTTACAGAGGTTTTTCACTCCTTGGGTAAATGTATTCCTGAGTATTCCTGAGTATTTTTTTTTTGGTAGCTATTATAAATAGAATTATTGATTTCTTTCTTAGCTAGTTCCTTATAGGTGTATAAAATACTGCTGATTTGTGTACATTGATTATGTGTCCTGCAACTTTACTGAACTTGTTTATCAGATCTAAGAGTCTTTTGGTGGAGTCTAGATATAAGACCATGCCATTTGCATAGGGGAACAATTTGTTCTCCTCATTTCCAATTTGGATGCCTTTTATTTCTTTCTCTTGCCTGGACTAGGATGGACTATTTTAACACAGTATTGGACTAGGATGTCCAATATTGTGTTAAAAAGGAATGCTGAAAATCAACATTTTTATCTTGTTATAATTTGTACAGGGAAGTCTTTCATCCCTTCCCTATTCAATAATTTATTGGACATGGGTTTTTCATATAGGACCTTCATTATGTTAAGATATGATCCTTCTATGAGTGATTTGTTAAAAGTTTTTGTCATGAACCTATACTGAATTTTATCAAATGCTTTTTCTGTATCTATTGAGATGGTCATATGGTTTTTATCCTTCATTCTGTTGATGTGAAGTATCACATTTATTGATTTGCATATACTGAACTATCTTTGCATCTCTAGGACAAATCCCATTGATCGTGGTGTGTTATATTTTTGATGTGTTGTTGGGTTTGGTTTGCTAGTATTTTGCTGAGGATTTTTATGTTGATGTTCATCAGGAATATTTGCTTGTAGTGTTTGTGTGTGTGTGTGTCCTTGTCTGGTTTGGGTATCGGGGGAATGCTGGCCACATAGAATGATTTTGGGATAATTTCTTTCTCTTCAATTTTTTGGAATAGTTTGAGGAAAATTGATGTTAGTTCTTCTTTGTTAAGTTTGGTAGAATTTGGCAGTAAAGCCAAGTCCTGGGCTTGAATTTATTGGGAGAATTTTTATTACTGATTCAATCTTGTTATTCATTATTGGTCTGTTAATATTTTCTATTTTTTCCTGACTCAATCTTGGTAGGTTGCATGTGTCTGGGAATTTTTTCATTTCCTGTGGGTTTTCCAGTTTGTTAGTGAATAGTTGTTCATACCTCTCTGATGATCCTTTGCATTTCTGTAGTATCAGTTGTATTGTCTCCTTTTTCATTTCTAATCTTTTTTTTTTTTTTTTTT
>NW_003852612.1:1983033-2036527 GCF_000181295.1 Otolemur garnettii | reverse complement strand
AACTCCTGGGCTCAAGTGATTCTCCTGCCTCTGTCTCCCAAGTAGCTGGGACCACAGGTACCCGCCACAAGGCCCAGCTATTTTTTGGTTGCAGCCATTATTGTCATTTGGCCAGCCCAGGCTGGATTTGAACCCTCCAGCTCAGGTGTATGAGGCTGGTACCTTAGCTGCTTGAGCCATAGACACCAAGCCATCTTACTATTTTTTTTAATGTAGGTATTTATTACTATTAAATTCCATATTAGTATTGCTTTCTACTCTGTCCCAAAGGTTTTGATATGTTATATTTTGATTTTTGCTTCAAATATATTTTTGTTTACTCCTTAATTTTTTCTTTGACCCAGTGGTCATTCAGGAGCATGTTGTTTAATTTCCATGTATTTGTATAGTTCCAAAGTTCTTCTTGTTATTGATTTCTAGTTTTCTTTCACTGTGGTCTGAGAAGATATTAGATGTGATTTTGATTTCTAAAAATTTTCTAAGACTTGTTTTGTATCTTAATGTATGGACTGTCCTGGAGAATGTTTCATGTGTTAATGAGAATGCTGTGTATTCTGGTAGATGTTGGATGGAATGTTCTGTAAATTTCTGTTAGGTCCATTCTGGTTAATGTGCAGTTCAAATTCAATGTTTCTTTGTTAATTTCTGTCTAGATGATTTGTCTAATGATGAGAGTAGGGATGTTGAAGTCCCCAACTATCATTGTATTGGAGTCTATCTCTCCCTTTAGATCTAATAATATTTGCTTTGCATTCTTGGGTCCAGGAGGGCTGATTCTTTGATCTCCAAGTAGCTTGCTTGGGTGCTCGCAGTGGCAGTGGTGGACTGGGCATGTGGGAGAGTCTTCAGGCTGCCACACAGCAGGTATGGTGTGGGTGATGGGAGTAGTAGTGGCAAGACCCTCACACTTCCACATGATTTGCACTGATGTTGGCAGTGGTTGCCCCAGATCCACAGGTGGCACATGTGGGTAAGTGCCAGGATGGGTGGGCCCATCCTCAGACTCTTGCCATGATTGCCAGGTGCTAGTGGTAGTGGATAGGACAAGGTATTCCCTGAGCCCTTGGATGGCATACTTGGGTACTGAGGTGAGTAGTGCAGCCAGGATGAGTAGTCCTGTCCTTCAGGCCCCCCAGTGGTGATATGGGTACTGATTATGGTACATAAACATGGGGCATTCTCCAGGTCCCTGGCAGAGTGCTCTGATGGGGGGTGCCAGCTGCCGTACTGCAGACTTGTTGCTGGGGAGGGTGGAGTTGCTTTCAGAGGCAGCAGCGATAGACAAGTGACTGAGGTACACTTGCTTTGGCTGTTGGCAAAAGAACCTGTCCTCCAGGTGCTTGTAAATGGACTGTAGTCCCACCGCTGGAGGCAGCAGGGTCACTGCCAATGGCTCATGCTTTATTTAGCCCTGGTGGCAACAATGGCTGAGGGTGGGGGATGTCAGTGGCTCCGGGGATGTGGAGATGCAGGTGCTATTGGTCCCCAGGGCAGGAAGCATTCTGGTGGTGCTAGGCTCTCAAAATGGCACCTGACTGTAGCTGCTTAGGAGTTTGTAGATGTATAGGACCCAGTTTGTGCTCCATCTCTGGAGCAATGGTACTGTGTGTTCTTCAGTCAGATTCCTGTGTTGGTTTCAGGGCCCATGAAAGTCACGGGGCTTTCCCATGGCGAGGATTGCAGGAGTCCATGGTGGAGATGTGAACTATTGTGGCCTCTCACCTACCTTTTCTGTACACTGGGAAACCCAGCAGGCTGCCCTTCCCCACTCTCCTCCTTGCTTTGGTCGTTTGCTGTCACTTCTCTATTGAATTCCAGTATTCTCTTCTACTCAAAGTATGATTATTTATTTGGTATTTTGGTTCTTTGTGGAGGAGGCAAGCACTAACTTGCCCCACAAGCTAGTTCTGACGCTGTGGATTTCTTGAAGCCCCACAATGAGTTTTTTAAAAAATAGAATTATGAATGACTGTTAGATTTTACTCAATACATTTTAATGATTGGAAAGAGCCTGTTATTTTTATGTTGTTAATGAGTAAGTGACAGGTAGCTATTTTCTAATAGTAAACTCTTTTGCATTCTTGGATGAACCAAACTTGGTCATAGGGGTCTTATTTTTTTTATATATTATTAGAATTTGTTTGTTTATATTTTGTGTAAGATTTTTGCATATATATGCATGAATGGTATAGACCTGTAGTTTTTTTGAAAAATTGTATGTCCTAGTCTAGTTTACGTATTGAAGTCAAACTAGCCTCAAAAGAAGTATAAAAAAAAGAACATTCGCCCTTATTTATTTTGGATATGATTGAAATGATCACTTCCTTGAAAGAAAAGTTTGGTAGAACTTGTCTGTAAAACTTTATGTTCCTACTCCTTTTATTTTCTCTGAGGGAAGATTTTAAACTACTGCTTCAGTTTATTTGAGATTTATAAGACTACCCAGAAATTTTATTTCTTTCTGCATCAGTTTGATAAATTGCATTTCTCTAAGAATTTTTTCCATTTGTATTTATATTTTTAAATTTATTGGCATAAAGTGGCTAATGTATTCTCGTTTTAATGTCTGCTTGATTGAAGTTATGTCAACTTTTTTTCATAATAATATTTATTTCTGACTTCTGTTCTCCTTTCTTTCCTCTTCCCTTTCCATTTCCCTTCTTTCTTGACTGGTTTTACCACCCTTGTCTATTTTGTTAGTCTTCTGAAATGACCAGCTTTTGCTGTTTTTTTTTTTTTTTTTCAGAGTCTTACTCTGTTGCTCTGGATAGAGTGTTGTGGCATCAGCCCAGCTCATGGTAACCTCAAACTTCTGAGTTCAAGCAATCCTCCTGACCCAACCTCCTGAGTAGCTGGGACTACCAGCTATTTCCATTTCTAGCAGAGACAGGGTGTACCAGACCCTGCTCTCAAACTGGTCTCAAACTCCTGAGCTCAAGCAATTCCCACCCCTGTCTTGCCTCCCAGAGGGCTAGGATTACAGATATGAGCCACTTGCCCCTGACTTTGCTTTGTTTAGCTTCTATATTGTTTTTTGTTTTCTCTTTTATTGGTAGCTGTTTTTATCATTATTATCTCCTTCTTTCTACTTTCTTTGAGTTTACTGTTTGGTTCTTTTTCTTACTTTTTAATTTATACTTAGCTCATCAATTTTCAGTGTTTCTTCTTCTCTGATACTATGTAGACTTATTGAAAGCTATAAAATATAAAAGCTATAAAATATATAAAAAAATAAAAACTCACCACTTTTGCTATATCTCAGAAGTTTTGATATATCTTTATCATTCTGCTCAAAGTATTTAAATTTCCATTATAATCTATTTTTTGACTCATGAGATTTAGACTCATGTGTTTCTTCAATTCTGGAATATTTGTAGCCACTTTCTCTTTGAATAGCACTTTCTCCCAACTCTCTCTTATCTCTCTGCCAAACTCCTACATGTATGTTGGAACGCCTCAGACATGGGTCACTACAAAAGTTTTGAGACAGACTGTCCATTATGTCACTTCCAAGAAACACAGTCGATGGCAAAGTTCAGCTTGCTTGGCTTATCAGTGTTGCCAAGAGGGCTTCATTTGTTTCTGTCCACCCGGATTTTATGTTTCTTAATTTTTGAGTATCTCAAAACTTTTGTCATGACTCAAATATAGTCTTCCCTATATTTCTTTGATAATTCCTTTAATAATATTAGACATATTATTAACATAAAATAGGTAGAGATAAATTTCTAAGTAAAAATGTTTGGGGGGGAATTATATACAAGAAGTTAGATTGCACTCTAAGATATATACATAGACGAGGTGACTTCTCGTATGCCCAGAGAACAAAGGAAAAAGATTTTGTTGGGGAAAGAAGAGGTTATACCAGTTGCTGTGAGAGCAAGTTCTTTGGCCCTGACAGTATCTAACAAGAGCAGGTGAGCTTTGGCGAGTGTCAGTGGTTGTTGGGTAGGAGACATGGTCTTGGGGCTTTAGGCTGGGCTTGAGAGACAGTGTGCCAGGCAAGTGTTCTCATATAAGGCGCTGGCTGTCCTTGTGCTGTGAGTGCTCCTTGTGGTGCTGGGTATTCTTGTTCTTATGTGACATATGTAGTAAGCTGCAATTTGGAAAGATTTTTCGTCATAGTTCCTGTCATTAAACGAATTTTGTGTGAGAGCTGCCCGTTGGTGTCCTTCTTCACTCCATGTTGCCAGGGTTTGGCACGAGAGACTCTATTTTGAATCTCCTAACTCTCATGGTCCTATTTGATAATTTCTCTCTGATCTAGCTATGTGATACTAATTCTCCTGTTTGCTTTACTTGGCGCTTTCCCTCAGTGTGAGTCATTTCTTGTGTTGTTTGTATTTTCTGACTGTCAACTCCCCTTTAAGGAAGCATTCTCCCCCTCTGGGTGTTTGATGTGTCCAGGGTGGAAAGTGGGTTTGTATTTGATTCTGCTGAGATCCTTTGTGGTCTTACTGACACAGACCAATTTGGCTTTTAAAAATTATTGGCTTGGAGGTCCTGCTTGTGTAAGTTGTATAAGTTCAGACTCTCCCCCACACATGGTATTAAATTTCTGGTTTTAATTTGTGATAGATGTATTTCCCCCTCTCTACAGCCCTAAGTGGATGGCAGCTTTCCTCAGTCCTCTCCTGGGCTGAAGAGAAAAAATTTTCTAGTCCTCGTCATGTGGCTGTGACACCTTTGGAAGGTCCTGGTTTTGTGCAGGAAGTTGTGCCTCCCCCTCCTTGCATGGGCTGTTATGCCTTCTCAACTTGCATGGACAGTAAAGGCAGCTGGGGCCACTAGCTCCTGTGCCTGGTTGGATATACCTTTGCACATCTGTTGTGTTTTGGACATCCGTCTTTTTTTTTTCTGGAATGTGAGGATTTGTTCTCTTTCTTTTGAATTTGACTATATATTTAAGACAATTTCCCCTTTGTGTGTATGTTTTTGTAGGGAGAGGGGCCCTTCTGAATCATCTCAGCCTGCCATTTTGCTGCTCCTTAATATAAGAAATAGAGACCAACGACAGATTCTGAGGTCCACTGGCATATAAGGGACAGAAATAAGAGAAAAAAATCCCTGAAGAAGTTGGAAGAAGCAAATGGCAAGAGAAGAACAAGGAGAAAGCTGGTCCTTGGGAACCAAGAGAGAACAGAGCTTTTAGAAATGTCCTTTTATGTGCTATGAGGCCAGCTTTTCCCAGGGATGGCACGTTGTTTAGCCTGCAGACTCAAGAAACTTCTTTGAAAGGAAAACTTAGAGAAACACTAAAGTAAGAGATCAGCTAAATTTTCTCTCTCTCCCCACCTTTCTCCTCTCCTTTCCAAAGAAAATTGCTTTAAAAATTGGAAAAATTGCTAAAAAACTTGGAAACTCCTAGTTCCTCTTGAAAACATAGGAGGGACTCTTTCTACCTTTGGCCCCAACATCAACCTCACCAAGAGCTTTGGTGACCACAAAGCGGGGTGGCATTACTTGTGTTGGTGGTGGCTTGCCTATTTATGCCCCTCTCTCGTGGTGTCTGTCTTTTCATATCTGGTTATTTGGGGGGCCACCTGTAATATATGTGATACATAAGAGCAAACCTCATTGCTTTGAGCCTGTTCTTCCTTTTCCCCTCCACTTTTTCTGGGACGTTCTTAGCCATTATCTCTTTGAGTGGTGCCTTTCCCACATCCCAGTCTTGCGAATCATACACTTTAAGGGTCTTTCTAGGCTCTAGTTGAAAAGCATTTGGGTTTCCATTTGGAGGAACCTCAGTTCTGACGCTGTAGATTTTTGTGGCTTTGCAGGGCATCTTGTAGCTTGGAGTATGTCTGTGAGCTGAGCCGTACAAAGGAGCCTATGTGTACCTGTGTCTGGGAGCCTGCAACTAGAATGCTAGGTTTCCACCACTTCCTAAATTTTCAAATAATGACCATGTCATACCATCTCTCCACAATCTTAGAAGTGAGTAGTGCTGATGTCAACATTCCCATTGAAAACCAAGGACTAGAGAGGTGGAGTGGCTTCCCCAAAGTCTCCAGCAAGCTAGAAATAGAGCTGGGTTTGTTGTCCAGGCCTCCTACCTTTGAGCCTGGTGCTCTCCCCTCCATTCGATACTGCCTAGGCATGTTTGTACAGGCTTAAGAGGAGATGCCCATCTCTATTCCTAGATTTCTGCCAACCTGATCACAAATGTCCCATGACACTTCCCTGCTCCTTACCCTGCCCGTGGGGGGATACCATACACTGAGGGAGACTTAGTTCTCTCCTCTCTTTTGTCTGTATGTAGGCCTCTGTATGTCTTAGACATCGGCTGCTCTTGCTCGCAGACTCTAGACAAAGACAAATGAATTGTTGACCCAGCTCAGAGAATTTACAATTTACATTTTATAGTATTTCTGGGTAGAAACAATGGCTAACATCAACTTTCTTGGCATTACTTTTTATTGAATACAGACTTATAGTCTTTAAATAATTTATATAATGCTTTCATTACATAGGTCTTTAATCATACATATATTTATTCAAAGCACAAAACTATAAATTAAAATTGAAAGGCTATACACAAATACATATTGCCATAAATCTAGAACTATTTTATAAAAATAGAACTCAAATATTAACTTTATATATTTTAGCAACTTAGCAGTATTGTAAGGTGGCCACATACATTTTTATTAAGCATCACTGTTCCAAATGACTGTCTCATTTTCCATCTCTTTGGGGACACCTGGAGCTGACTCCTTTTCCCAGGGTCCCCACAGAGAAGCCTATGGCCATGGCTCAGTGTTGCCTTTGCATAAAGTCTCAGGGCACCTATCTCTTTTTGGAAGGGGAAGACCAGCTTCCAACCCCTCCTTAAGAGAGAGGAGATGTTGCTTACTGCCAAGCATCTGCCATTCATGCTTCTTGACACCCTGACAGTGCATGGCTTAATATCTGAGTGTACACACAGTCGGTTACCTTTCCCTATGCTTGGAGAATAACAGGTATGAATTTGGGTCTGTCACATCAGTGTAAATAGTTTAAAAGAAAATCACCCCAACAATGCCCAATAGGGTAATGTCCTCTGGAAGGGGGGCACTGCTGCCCACCTGCACATGCAAGGTCCTTTACAATCTCTCTGACCCTCATAACCTTGCGAGGTGGGGACATTCTTGTTTCTATTTGACAATGGAGGGAATTGTATTCCTGGGCATTTAAGTCATTTGGACAAGGTTAACAGAGCTGTTTGACTCCCAAAGCCAGAGTTCTCTGCTTGCCCAGAAATCCAGAGGAACACCTGGATCTGCACTGTGGTTGTTTGGGAAGAACAGAAAAGTGGCTTTGGGAAGGGGTGAGCTGCCTGTCCCCAGACACCCTTGGGATCCCTGGGCTGCAGCTTCCCAAGGGAAGCAGGAAGGAGGCTGTGGGAGGGAAGGAGCGTGAACCTATAGACCAATGACTTGACTTTGTTTGTTGGAAGCCCGTGCCAACATTGCCCACATTGTCCAGGAATCCTCCATCTAAAACCAGAGCTCAAGGAATTCACTGCTTGAGACTGCTTGTGTTTTTGTAAAGCTGAGCAAAGGTCAGCTCCTTGCATACCACCCCCCACCAACCAGCTCACCCTCACAGCGTGAAGAGCCTTCAATAGTGCCCCCAAAGAAGGGATACTTGCAGGGCTCCTGGGCCAGAGTGGAGTGCTTAGAATGGCTGCTATCTGCTTTTTGTGTTCCCTTCTCCTGCCCCTGCTACCACAGGCTGCAAGATGCTCTCAACTCCCACCCTGCTGAGCTGTCCGTCCTGCCCAGACAGGCTTGCTGCCAGCCAGCTGTCCCCCTGATCCCCAGGCCAGTGGAAAGCCCTGCTGTGGGGCCTTCTATTTGGGGTTTACTCATATCTCTGGCTAGCATCCCTTAACTCAAGGAGCTCAGCTGTCTAATGGAGTCCTGCTTGGGCCACTGAGATTGTTTTCTGAAATTAATCTCAGGGTGGTTTTCTTCAGAAAACAAAACAAAGCAAACAACACTAGAAAAACCAAAACAACCCTTCCTCCACCTATTGGGGCACCTTCAGTAGGGAGGACAATGGGAAAGATGCAGAAAAATGCAAATAGTGGGAGCCCCGGGAACTGGCCAGTCCTCCCACAGCCACCTGTTCTAGGTGACCAACCTGCTCCAGGCTGTGTGGTTTACTCACCTTCCCTAATGCCGCCTGGGAAGTAGAGAGTGACAGCAATTCCAGGATATTTGCAAATAAATTTTCTCCCCTTTCAAAATTGTTGGACACAGATTTCTGAACTCAAGAAGGCTGCCCCTGGGAGCAAAGGAAGAAACAAGTTTGGGGCCAACCCATTTTAAGTAACATGGGCTGTGCCTGGTGTGTGTCAGGGAGTGGGTGCTGGCAGGACTGTGTGGCTCAGTGGATCAAAATGCTTTGAATCTGAAAGCAAAGCCTCGTGCTCCCCACAGAAGGAGAGGTGATGGCCTGGAGCTAGCCTCTTCCTTCATGATTCATTAGGTACACTGCATGTCAGGGTGACTCATTAATCCATTGGGCAGAAACATCACCTGGACACGCCAGGTCTTGCTAAGGAAGTGAACATGAACAGTAAGCTTCTGAGATTCTCAGAGGTAGGTCCTCAGCACGGCTTTCCCACCTCACCCAGGCCACCTCTGAGCCAGGCTGGTGTCACCCCCAGTGCACCTCCTATGCATAGCAGGGGACTCTTTCCTCTCCAATCTCCAGCCTCCACACGGTCTTTGGGTTGGGCCCTGAGGTCGGGGAGCTGCAGAAAGCTGGGATGAGGGGCAGGCCTGGGGAACTGGCAAGATGTAGGGGTGCAGAAGCTGGGCTTGGGAGAAGAGCCCTAGCAGCAAGAGTCAAGGTCAGTGCCCCTGGCTGGGCCTCACGGCTTTTTCCTTCGTTGCCAGCGGCTTGCCCTGAGCAGGCTGTGGCAGACTGCAGAGGTCTCGCATGTCTACGAGGCTCTCTTGCACAGCTTTTGCAAACTTGGTGGAAGAGGTTTCTTTGCAGCTGTGAAAACTGGAGATGCAGAAGAGGATGGTCTCTGGCTGGGGGTTGTAGCAGGCACCATACCCATTGGGGACCACAGGACCGTAGCAACAAAACATCTCCATGGTTGTGGGGACCTGGACGGAGGAGAGGACAGGTCAGGAACTGCTTGCTTCAACACGCACCCCATGAGCCTGTTACAGCGGGGAGTTCCAACACCCAGGCCTTCACTGTGGCTTTGCTTCCCTGTTTTTCACCAGGGGGGTTGACTGAATTAACCAAATTGACCAATTGCTTCAGCATGGATGGCCACAGCCAGAATCATAATAACAAACTCTTCCAACTGCAGGTATCGGAGGGAGGAGGGTCACAAGTTCACTCCCAGGTGTGCAATCCGCTTTACTTGTGAAGTTAGAAGCTCCCAGAATGACCATGTGCTGGGTCTCAGGCTGAGTCTCCCCTTCACCTGGGGGTAGTTTGAGGCATGGAGGCAATCAGAGTAATTTACTAAATGGCACCCCTGGTGGCACCCAACACTTAGATGCATCCCAGAGGGAGTAATTTATGAACTGAAGGAAATCTGGCCCATCCTCTCTGTTGATTTTCCCCAGATCCTTAATTACTGTCAGTATCACCTGGATGCTCTGATTTGCTCCCCACAGCCTGGCCATGCACAATTACCCAGCATTGTGCGTTTCAAAGATTGCCGTCAACTGGAGTTTTAGTTATGTGCCTAATATGTTTTGAATTCAGAATGCTGAGATTTTGTAATTTGAATCTTTGGTCAGGAAAGTGTGTTTCTAAAGGTATTTGAGATATAAATACTACCTTCCGGTTGGAAAACTACAACAACAAAACCTCTATACCCCAAATTAATTTTATTAGCTTGTCCTAGGGGAAAAATAGAAAGGATTCTTGTGCAGGTGCAGAGCCTGATTTGTTTTAAACCCACAGGTTTCTGGTGCTATGTACTCAGGCCTTCGGAAGTGACACGGGCCATTTTAATGGGATAGAACAAACCATTAGTTTTACTAATAGAGTCATTGCATTGTCAGATAAATTTGCCGTGCAAATAGCCGAAGGCCATAAAGCCATTCCAAAGCACTTTTTGCCCATGGATGGTTTCCTGAAGAATTTATGTTGTTGTGTTCTGTCCTCGTTTATTCATGTCTGCACGCTCACTGCCGTAATGACAAAATCAAATTACTGAGTGGGCTTTTATCCTCACACACGGCTTTATCAGCCCCTTTTATTGCCTGTGTCCGGCCGTTCACAGATGAGGTAGAGTTTTAATAAATTGACAACGGTGGGGTATTTCCTCCCCTAAGCTCTCTTCTCTCTGGTGGATTTTGCTCTGTCTTTGTGACTGCGGTCCTCCAATGGAATGAGTAGTAATAGTTAGGAGACATTAGGCTGGTAGCTAAGCTCCTGCTGCTGGCCACTTGGCCCTTTATAACACCTGTGACCTATTTGGAGAGTCGGTCCATGCCAGGCCCTGGGCTGGGCTTTTTCCCTTCCGCATCTGGTTTAGCCAAGATGCCACTCCCACCTGCTGGGCATCACAGCCCATGGTCCCCATGGTGGAACACCACCTCTCAGGTGACAGATTGAAAGCCAGAATGGGTGTGTTCCCATGCTGTCTCCACTTGGGCTAAGGTGGAGTCTGTGATTACTCCCACTTAGAAGATGGGAGATCACCTTCCAATGGGCATTTAGATCATTTTGGTGAAGCTTGTGAGAAGCAGAGGCTCTAGCCACGAGCTCTTTAGAAAGGTCAGTGGTCGGGCTCCTCCTGGGTGATGACCACGCACGGGCTGTACCTGGCTGGTGGAGAGGACAAACCGGTTGCTCATCAGGTACGTTTCATCTGTGAACATCTCAGGCAGCTCCTTGCACAGGTCCCGGGCCAGCTCCCGCAGTGCCAGCAGGTGGTTGTCGATGGCCATCCCTGTTATGGCCTGGGTAGTTGGGGACAAAAAATAGGAGATGAGATGTGGGCTCCCCCACATCTCCTATTCCCCTCCTCCCTAGTCCACAAGACTAGTGGTGACTCCAGTGGCCACAGCTCGAGCTTTCCCAGTGCCTGCCATGGTCAATATGTGTGAGGGGCCACTCCGGTTTTCTCAGGACTGACCACTCTGTCTCTGCCTTTTGGACTCTTGTGTATTTTCACATGCATAGAATAAGGCCAGAGCAGGTTGGGTTCTCACTGGAGACGTCTGAGTTAAAGGCCGGTGAGTCTGAGTGCCTCCTGCATACCCACACCATAGCCATACTGTGCGGTAAGTAAGAATGGGGCTGGCATGGCCATCCTTGTTACAGCCTGCTCAGGGAAGGGTCAGGCTCTGGGCAGGGGCTGAGTGCTGAGCCCAACATTCCAAGCATCAGAAAAGACATCCCAGGCTGTTCTGGGCAGATTCTCACCAACCAACACTTTATCTTCCAGCAGGAGCCTAAGAAACAAGGGATAGAGAGCGTCATGCCTGTTCATCAATCTTGGCCGCTATTCTGTGGGCTCAGGATCAAGTTGATTAAACTGGATTCATAATTTGAGAACTGACTTAAAACTGGAGCTAGACATCTTAGCAGAGGCTCAGCTGATGGTTTCAAGGGGAAAGAGCTAGTTGGATGATGAAGGGTCTTTTTCTTGTGATCATAAAATATTTAAATTCTTATCAAAGAATAAGTCCAAGGATTATACAAGTATTCTAGCAGTGAAGGCTCCAGAATTTCAGTGTAGGAGGGACTTACGGGGGTTGGTGTGTCTGGGAGTGGGGCCAAGGTCCCCATGCTACATCTCCCTCATGCACATCTGGGCATGTAATATGCACACTGATTTTTTTGGACTATGTATTTATTTGGAGCAATCTTGGGGGCTGATGGGACTCCGGGGCCCACCCCTGATCTATAGCAATAATTTTTAGGTGAACACCAGGGTAATTGGGAGTAACTCTTGGTGTTTCACAGTTACATAAGACGGCCATGTCGCTGTTAAAGCCCCACACTGGAGTAAACTGCCTATCACAATGCACTTGGCTTTGGTTTACAAGGCACGTCTCGGGATTTGACAGCTGTTCTCATTCAGTTGAGAATAAATGCATAAAGTTAACTCAGAGGCCGCTGTCTCTCTGAACGCACCTAATTACAGGCTGGAAATATCTAGATGTGCCCTTTTAGGATAGAGGAGAAGAACCGTGAGTCCATGTATGAAGTAGACCACTCTGTTAATTTCTCTGCTTACTTCTATTTGATCCCTGATTTGTGTAGGTCCATGGAAGCAGCTGCTCTGTACAGCGGTCAGCTCATCCCTGTCTTCACCATCTCTGAACTAACTGTAGCAAGAGGGCTTGCTTTAACAGATCACTTGGCTTAGAGCTATAGGAGTAATGAGTAAATTGACTCAGCCTTCAGTCGTTCTATATTCATTTAGGGAATCTCGGTTGAGTTCCTATTATAGGCCTGATGCTGCCAGGTCTCTGGTTTCTGCCACAGCAGAGAACAAGGCATCATAGGCTCAGTTCTCAGTGGAGCTTATGGTGTAGTTGGGGGCAGATTCTCATCAACCAAGCAGATAAACATATGATCATTAACAGAGGTAAGTGCTAAGAAGGAAAAGTGTAAAGCTAGGGGGGTCCACAGGGCATCTGGACCACCCTGCCTGCCCCTCCTTCAGAATTTCCTTTCTCCAGGACCACGACCAGATATACTTGCTAGTTATCCGGAGGTTTTCTTTGTTCTTTTCCCTTTCCCTGACCCCACAGTCAACCAGGCACCAGATTCTTCTGAGCAAGTTCGTATTTCTTCTCTCCCTTCCTCATCTCTCTGATTCAGTTGTTCCCAAGTTAAAACCATTAGTACAACAGAACCCCATAGTAATGCCTTGGAGGATATTTTCCCATAAATTTTCATATATTTAAATTTGCTGTGAAAGTTATGTATTTATATGGTTTACAAATCCAAATAAGCCAAAGGCTTGGGTCCCTTTGCCAAGCACTGATTCCTACTCCACAGAGGCAAGAGACAACTACTTGTAGCGCTTTTTCGCTGTTTCTTTTTGGCATTTACTTTCATTGTTCCAAACACCCGCTTAGACTGTCATTCCTGCATTTCTTAGTTTCACCTGTAACCTTCTTGTCACGGAAGGTGAGACTTTACCTCTTTATGCCCTTGCTGCCCCCAAACGCATCTACTCTCCCATCCTCCCAATAGAATTCTGGTTTAACTTTTTCCTGTTTGATCAATATGCCGTATAATTACATACAGAGGTCCATAAACATGCTTATAATTAAGCCAGTGTTCATAGCTGGATCATGTAGTGTACTAGGATTAGATTTCCGTTCTTATTGAATTTTTTGCTTTCCCTAGAATTAACAAACTTTAAATTATGCAATCATGTCTTTTCCACTTGCTTAGCTCCCTGTGTAATCTATTTCTATTTAATTCCTGACTGGTCAGCCAGAATTTCATTCCTCCTCTTACTTTTTACTCCTGTAAGAACTAATTGCTCCCTAAGTCTGCTGAACAGTTGTCAATGTCTGATCTTTTACTGCCATCTGGGGAAATCCCACTACCTCTTTCTTTTAAATCTTCTGGTTCAGGGAGCCTTTGACTTCCTCTATTATGTTTTTATCTTCTCACTTTAGCAGTGTACATTCTCCGGTAACTTTGTGAGAAACAGTGCTTAACAAGAAAAATTTTTGAGACCTTCTTTGTCTAAAAATGTCTTTTTTCTACCTTCAAGTTTTATGACCATTTAGCTAGGTATGTAAATGTGTGCCGAAGGTCATTTTCCCTCAGAATTTGAAGGCATGCTCTCCTATCTTTTACCTTCCAATGATGTTATTGAGAAGTCAACTACCATGTTTATTCATGATCTCAAAATAGTAAACTCCCTGTTATCCTGAACTAAAGCAACCGGGATGCAACCCAGACAAAAATGAAAAATCAGAGCTTAAACTTGGTACCATACTGTCAGGAAGCCAACACTTTGTGAATCACTCCTGCAGCTGCCATGTGTTCTCTTTAACAGTTTTTTTTTTTTTTTTTTTTTTTAGAGAAAGAGTCTCACTTTATCACCCTCAGTAGAGTGCTATGGTGTCACAGCTCACAACAACTTCCAACACCTGGGTTTAGACAATTCTCTTGCCCCAGCCTCCCGAGTAGCTGGGACTACAGATGCCTGCCACAGTGCCTGGCTATTTTTTGTTGTTGCAGTTTAGAAGGGGCTGGGTTTGAACCTGCCACCCTCGGTATACAGGCTGGCGCCCTACTCACTGAGCCACAGGCCCCGCCCTCCACAACAGTTTTACATGTTCTGAGTTACTTGAAGTTAAAAAAATACAGTAGTGAAGTTGAAAAGTATGCTGACTGCCATTTAACTAAAATATACACTGCATTTACAAAGCTCTTTATAATACAGTAAAACTGTATTGCAGTAAATGAGGTTGGTCTTTGTGTTAATTTGCTTTTAATTAGTACATTTCAAAATTAATATCAAGTCAATACAGAGTTTATGGTATGGCATATAGAATTAGTTAGACCTATTTTTAATAATAACTCTCAAGCAACCAGAAACCACATTTATCTGGAATCTTCCAATCCCTATGGGTGCTGGATAAGGAGGGGATTATTGTACCTGATGTTTTTTTCCTCTGAGAGATTTTAGAATTTTTTTTTTGTCTTTAGTGTTATGAAATTTCCTTTGGTATAAGTATTTTCCATCTACTAAGCAAGGTACTTGGTGAACTCTCACAATAGGAAAACTCATATTCTTTAGTTCTAGGGAAATTTCTTGAATTATTTTGTTAACGATGGCCCCTCTACCATTTTCTCTTTCTGAACATCTATTATGTAGAATATTGTTCTCCTGGACTGATAACTCTTTTCTCTTCTGTACTTCGTCTCTTTGTTCTGATGGTTTTGGGGGGATATTGGTCCTGCTTATCTCCCAATTATTCCATTGAAATTTTTTCTACCATATTTTCCTTCAGAGTAAGTTTTATATCCTGAAAATTTTTATAGAGTTTTCTATTCTTTTTTTCTTTTCTTTTCTTTCTTTCTTTTTTTTTTTTTTTGAAACAGAATCTCATTATGTTGCCCTAGGTAGAGTGCCGTGGTATCACAGCTCACAGCAACCTCAAACTCTTGGGCTTAAGCAATTCTCTTATCTCAGCCTCCCAGTAGATGGGACTGCAGGCACCCACCACAATGCCTGGCTATTTCTTTTGTTGTTGCCATTGGCCCCGGCCGGGTTCGAACCCACCAGCCTCAGTGTATGTGGCTGGGGCCATAACCACCATGCTATGGGTGCCAAGCAGAGTTTTCTATTATTATATGAAAACAGAGTAACTTCTTTTATCTTTCAGAGAGTCCCGATGATCATTTTAAAAATATGTTCTCTTTTTCCTATATTTTCAAGTTTCTTTTAAATTATTTTATTTATTTACTTTTTCTGAGACGGAGTCTCACTCCACTGCCCTGGGTAGAGTTCTATGACATAATAGCTCACAGCAACTTCAAACTCTTGGGCTCAGGTGATCCTCTTGCCTCAGCCTCCCAAGTAGCTGGGACTACAGGTGCCCACCACAACGCCCAGCTAGTTTTTTCTATTTTTAGTAGAAATGGTGTCCCATTCTTGCTCAAGCTGGTCTCAAACTCATGAGCTCAGGCGATCACCTGCCATGCCCTCCTACAATGCTAGAATTTTAGGCATGAGCCACTGCACCCGGCTTTAAAATGTTTTAAATTAAGAGCTTTTAAAAATTAACAAAAGTGCCTTAGTCTTTTATGTCAGCAGCTTTCCTCATCGTCTGGTGATCTATGGCTCTCTGTCTATACTGAAGAATAAAGCACTGAAAATATGACTAGATTTGTGAGAACCTGTTGGTTAGCCTGTGTGCTTCATTTCGTGTGAGCTGACGGGGCTCTTTCACTGGGCTGTTATTTCTATGTTTTCTCTCTGGGCTTGCTCAGTTTCACCACAGAGGTAATCTAATCTGTGCTTAGGGAGGGGTGGTAATGAGGTGGTTCCCAGTGTCTATGGAGCTGAGTGGCTGGAAGCTTTGCTATGGAGGAAGCAGACGTTGATTAATGCCCCTATTTTTAGTATAGTATCATCTCCCTCGGCTGTGCCTGGTATCCTCAAATCTAGAATCCTTCTGCTTCAGCCTCTTCAGAGAATAAACTTTCAGCCCATCATTGGAAATGATGACGGGGTAGCAGTCTGGCTACAGGGGGTGTTAGAAAGGGTCTGAGGGTCTAACTGCTTCTTGCATAGATCATCAACTGCTATGGTTTGAATATTTTGGTCCCTTCCAAAATTCGTGTGTGGATGCTTTATGCCCAATGTAATAGTATTCTTGGGGAGAGGGGCTTTTAAGAGGTGATTAGGTCACGAGGGCTCCTGCCTCATGAGGGGGGTCAAGGCCCTTATAGACGTAAAAGAAGCTTCATATAAGGAGGTAGGGGATTGGGGTCACAGGGTGTGACACACCTCTTGGAGGTGGGACGTAGTTATAAGAGGGACTTTACCTAACAAATACAATCAGCATAACCTAGTTCTCTGTATCCTCAAAGAACCCCCAACAATACAAAAAAAAAAAAAGAAGTTTCACATAGCGTTCGGCCCTCTTGCCTTTCTACCTTCTGGCAGATGAGGACACAGCGTTCGCCCCCTCTAGAAGACACAGCATCAAGGTACCATCTTAAAGTGGAGATGAACAGCTCCTACTCCCAGACAGTTACGGTCAGATACCTTCTAGGGCCTTGATCTCGGACTTCCAGCCTCCACTCCAGAACCGTGAGAAGTAAATTTCTGTTCTCTGTAAATTTACCCAGTCTCAGACGTTTTGTTACAGCAGTACAAACAGACTTAGACATCAAGCCAACTGTTTTCTTTGCAGTCCCCCACACCTCCACTCTTTGGCCCAGTGCCCGGGCCATCCTAAGGTTCTGCAGTGTGGCTCACTGGGCTCCCAAGCTGCTCTCACTGTTCCCTGTGCCAGTCGCTGTGTGTTCTACTTGCCTGCTCTGGAACTTCGTGGTCACCTCTTTTCCCATGCTCTTGGCCCTAGTATGAGTATGGTTTAGAAAACAATTCCTTGGTTATTGTCTTGGAGAGTCTCAGAGTGCTGGTGACTCTGTGCTCTGTTCATGATGTAGAGTAGGAGTTCTCTTCACCCCTGCCCTGTTCTACCCCAGTCCTACACTGGCTCTCCGGCAGTATCAGGAAGGTTTCTATTAGTGGCTCTGCCTCTCAGCAAACCATCCAACCAGTCCCTCTTGTACCCAGTCACTGGAGTGTGCTGTGTGATGGGGAAATCCGACCTCTGCTCCCCTCCTTTGTGAGCTGTACCCACTGCGCTACGTGCTTTTTCTTGAATGTGTCCTGTTCTCTCAAGACTCTTTGCCTTTGCACATGCTGTTCCCTTCTGGGCCACGTCTCCCTTCTATGTGTGCCTGATAAACCTCTCTACCCCTCTCCTCACATCTCATAGTAAACACCACTTCCCCAGGGAAGTCTTCCTGGCATTCCTAACCTCAGAAATGAGCTTGTCTATCACATTCTCTGCTGCTTCCTGAGGGCTATTTTCATGGAGTTGGGCTTCATGTCAGTGGGCCCCTTCTCCCGACTACACAGTCAGCTGCCTAAGCATAGGGCTTACTTACCGCATTTTTTGCTTCTTAGCACCCAGCACCTTGCCTGGCATAAAGCAGGAAGGCAAAAAATGCCCACTGAATACATGACAGAGTGCTTAATTTTTCCCAAGCAGAAAAGCATGTATCTATTTAGATGAATTAGGACCCTAGCAATGGAGTTGGAGAAAAGTCTACATTGACTAGTTCTAAAATTTCAAAATACACTGTACTTACTTATAAGTATAAAGAGTGAATTTTGGTCAACTCCTTTTCATAGATTATGTGATCCTTCAAAGACTGTATTAGAATGATTTGCACTTACTGTATTGCTCACTGGCCAAGTAGTTGCTTATTCTCTATTGTTTGTATGCTGATGATGGCTTTGCAGTGCCAGAAAATAAACGATTTCCCCAAGCCAGGGAAACATTCCCCTTACGATTTTGATTTCACTATTAATTTTTAGCAAAGACTTTTTATTCATAGGGAGTATAAATAAATACACAGAGAGCAAGAGGCAAAACTAGCCCCAGGTGGGAATAACTACCACCATGATTGAGATCGGACACATTGACTTCTCTTGTTTAAACTGTAAAGTGCTGTACATATTAGATGCTATCATTATTGTTATGATTGCTTCAGAGTTTCCAATATCACTCATCGTATTCTTATAAAACTCATAAAAAAAGCAAGAATGGCCTATTACTTGGGTTCTAAAAATAATAAAAAGGAGGCTGAGAAGTGGGGAGGCCTTGCTAAGTCACCAGGTAGCTAGCAGCAGGGCCCTCACACAGGGTCTTGTGCTGGGGCCCCGACTCTGCAGGCCCTGGGCACGCTAGGATGCTGGGGTTGTGAGGCGGTGTGGCACCACTCACCATCACTGTGTACTCGGTCTGGGACCGGATGGCATCCTTCAGAAGCAGCAGCCTGTCCGAAGCCTATCAAGAGAGCAGAACGGCAGTACACAGGGCTTCCAGAAGCTGCTCAGTGACAAACAGATGCAAAGGAACCCATAGTGGCCTCACTGGCCTCCTGTGGCTCGTCAGCAAGGGGCAGGACTTACTGGCACGGCGGCCTTGTGGTCAGTCATGGCCTTCACAAAGGTCAGTGCCTCTGGAGTGGCCGATCGAATGTTGTCCACTCGTCCCTCCTGGAATCGGCGAATGGACGCACTCTCGTAGGTGGGCACCAGTTTTCGGTGGATCCTGCATTATGATGAAGGTTGGGTGGAAAACCATAATTTATTCTCAGGGAATCATTAATGCTGAGAGAAAAATAGCCTCAGCAGCCTTTCTTGTCCCAGTCCTGGCTTTCCTTGGCATAGTATTTCATTTTAATGCTAATGGAGTTCTAGAGAGGAATTCCCCAAGATGGACGCAGGCGTCTCTAATATGGAATGCCACGTGCACTTTGGTACACTGGGGACACTGCGTTGATAGAAAATAAAGACGACACTGGTAGCTCTTAAAAAGAATTCCCAGTCTAGGGGAAACCTAGACTTTTCTGTGAGACTGGAGTGTTTGATTAATAGCACAGAATGGAATAATTGTACAATTAATCATTCACACCCTTGAGGGGAGCCTGTTTTATTTAAAACCTTTCACGCATGACCCCTGGTTGGAGGAGGGGAGGGACCTTAATGGTGGTGGGTTTAAGCTGCCGCACAGGCCACCCTTCCAGGAGCGGGCTCCCAATAGCCCATGGGCACTCCCTGACGTCTGACTGCCTGGCCTGGCAGGGGAAGTCCCTTTTCTCGCGCATGGAAACAGGGTAAAGAGGTGCCTGCTCCTGAGTGAGACTCCTCACCTGGCAAGTCTAGGCTTGTACACCTGGCTGGTGCATCCCCTTTCTCACCAGTCAGTAAAGTCTTTGGTGCAGCGATAGGGGAAATAAGACATAGAGCTCAGAGAGGGGGCAGTGACCGCCCAGAGTCACACAGCACATCGTGGCCCTGCGTCTCAGCTCTCCAGGGGCACTGGGTGGGCTCCTGGAGGGGGAGGCCGGGTCTGACTCTGCACCGTTCATGCACCATCGTGCTTGGTGAACAAGGAAATAAGCTTGTCATATTATTTCCCCAACACCAGCTAGGAGCTCCCTCCTGTGTCTCTATGGTCCCCAGAGGTGACACCATTGCTGGCCAGTCACTGACCAACCCCTTCAATTTAGGTTTCTGCTGAATCTAGAAGCAGATCAAAGCAATTGTTCATGTTACAATTTAGACTCTTAAGAATGCTATCGTGGGCTTAGTGCCTGTGGCTCAAGGGGCTAAGGCGCCAGCCACATACACCTAAGGTGGCGGGTTCGAATCCCCAGCCCGGACCCGCCAAAACAACAATGATGGCTGCAACCAAAAAATAGCCAGGCGTTGTGGCAGGCACCTGTGGTCCCAGCTACTTGGGAGGCTGAGGCAGGAGACTCGCTTGAGCCCAGGAGTTGGAGGTTGCAGTGAGCTGAGATGCCATGGCACTCTACCCAGGGGGACAGCTTGAGGCTCCTGTCTCAAAAAAAAAAAAAAAAAGAATGCTATCGTGGGAAGCAGGTCCTATTTGGCTATTCAGTGAGCCCAGGATCTCTGGCTAGGTCCACTCTTGGCCTTGTCCAGTGACAGTGTCGGAGGTGAGGAGGGGAGCGCTGTGCAGGCCCCTCCAGCTGTGGATCTGATCTCCCCTCCCAGCTGTGGATCTGAAGTGCTCACAGCAAAGGGTCTTGGTGTTGTCCTCAGTCAGGGCTCCTGCAGGACACTAGCATCATGGCCCACTCAGCCTGGTGCACTCTGAGGGTCATGAGTATTGATCACAGCTCTAGTGGCAGGTAGTGTCTCAGTGTTGGTGAGGTTTCTACATCTGTGTCTCCTGCAAGCCCAGTTGTCCTCACAAGGGGTGACATCAGCCTTCCCCAGAGTATCTCGATAGGACGATTGCCCAGAGTGGCTGTGTTCACCTCCCTGAAAGGCCCAGTCAGTCCCACAGGGAACCCGGGGCGCAGTGTTTGCACTGGCACTGCCTGGTCCTGAGTGAGACTCCTCACCCACCTAGCTTCACTGGAGGATCACCTGGTTTGCAGTCTGCCATGGATGCTGCAAAGTAAAAGCAGGTTCCAGGGACAGCACTGTGCTCTCTGAACAGGGCAGTTTATGAGCCGCTGCTCCTGGAGCCCTGGAACCTGGCAGGGGTTGGGGTGGGGGGAGGAGGGCATGGAAGATTTATTTTGCATTTTGGGGTTTCTTCACCTCCTAGGAAGCTGACTGGCCCCTCCCCCTGCCTTCACCCTGGTCTCTCTACTCTAACACATGGAGAACAGGACTACCTCTGGACAGCTTTTTCTAAATCCCAGCCCTAGCCAGGCTGGCCCCGGCTAAACCTCACATCTATGATTCAGTCCCAGGGCCTGCTCTGTACCAGGCATGGTTCAGGCACTGGAGACACTGCCAAGATACCCAGAGTGTTGGGGTTGGTTGTGGGACTGTGTAGAAAATAAAGTCAACAAATCCATCAACAAAGTACTTCATGGGAATAACAGCTGCCTTGAAAGAAAATGAAAGTACAGTGGGAAAAGTAGAGGACAGAGTGGCTGCTTCAGACCAGGGGGTCAGGGAGGGATCTGGGTGAGACTGGGGCTGGCAGGAGCCTATGGGGGAGGTATGGGGGGCGGATGTTAGCAGAGGCGGGGCAAAGGTCGGGAGGCCCCAGGTGTGGCCAGGGCACAGGGGCACTGCTCAGCCCGGCCCTGCTTTGTGTGTGTTGTGAAGCCACCCTGAGGTTGGCTGTGGTGAGTGATCTAGTCGCATTTGCATGTTTCAAAGTTCAAGCTTCCTGAAGTCAGGGCAGTGAGGGGACATCCTGGGAGTGTGTTGCAGTTGCCCAGGCACAAGATGAGGTGGCTGGGGGAGGGGCTGATGGTGGTGAAGGTGGAGGACTCAGGACAGTTCCAGAGCCCTGGGGAGAGAGCTGATGTGGAGGCTGGGGGATGAGAGGAAGGGGCAGGTCAGGAGGAGGCCAAAATGTTTGATTCGGCCAGTCAAGGGCTGCTGACCCATTTCCTTGGCGGGTTGGGAAGAGTAGGGAGGAACAGGCTACAGCCACAGGGTTCTGGTGGAAGGAAGAACAACCTCTTCCCCCTGGAGGTCCTCACGGTGGCCCTCCCAGGTCTGTGCTGCAGCCCCTCGGAGCTCAGCGCTCCTGGCCCATCACTCAGGCAGTTCCCTGAGGCCACACCCTTCCGTTTCCTTCCTGAGGTTGGATTTATACTTGAAACCCAGTTTGAGTGGCGCCTCCTTCCTCGCAGTCTGCCTCACTCCCTCCCCAGTCCCCTCGGTCCAGTGAAGGTCATACTTCTGTCCAGGGAGCCTCTGGACTCCGGAATGAGAGCACCTGTCAGCCAGCCCAGCTGGGCACAGGTCCACGCTGCCTTGGCTCACCTGTAGAAGGCCAGCTGCAGGGCCACCTGGATGAAGGCATCAGGGCTGCATTTCTGCTGCTTAATGAATGTTTTCCCATAGCTGTCAAATTTATAAACAGTGAAGTCGAGATTCTTTACTATTCTGTGGGAGGACAAAAAAGAAGCTTTTACTGCATGTAAAATAGAACGCCTGCACCACAGAGTCCAGCGGGTTTCCCGAGGCTGGTCCATGTCCCTGCCCTCCAGGAGCGCACCGTGGTTTCAGAGACATGTCTGGGCCCACATAAGTGGCGGGAAGTACGCCAGCCCTGGTCTACTCTATGCTGAAGATGAGCTCAGTTGGGCAGGGTGACCACATTCTGATGGTGGGTGGGGAGGCGGGCCTGCTGCAGCAGTACGGGGCAGGGAAGGGCACAGGGGTGAGAGGCATTGGCACGGAGGACACAGGGAACGCTGCCCACAGACAAAATCTGAGCCCACTGCCCGTGTAGCAGGCCTGACAGAGGCCATTCATCCAGCCTGCTGCAGATGTGCCTAGCTCTCCATGGGTTCCTTCAGCATCTGGCTCTCCCTGCAGAGCTCAGATGGCCACAGCAGCATCTCCAGAGACTCAGCCCTGCAGTGCTGGGGGAAGAAAGGCCTGGGACCTAGCCATTTGTCACCATCACCACAGAGAGAGTGGCTCATCTGGTCCTTTGCCAGTGGCTGGAAACCCATTTTACCCAGAAATTGTTGATGAGCCTGTGACATGAGGGCCTTTGTCATTGTCAGAGCGAGAGGAAAACCCCGAGTCCATGCTGAGGCTCTTGAGCACTGGCTGCCCCCATGCTGACAGATCTCCTCCTTCAAAATGAGCTTGGAGTCCGTGCTGACTGCCCATTACAGCAGGGTCCAGCAGGGTCTACCTGTCTGCCTGCCAGCAATGTGGGAGTGCAGAGCCCTGGGTGGACCCTGAGCCCTTCCCTCAGGACTCCATGCCCCTGCCTGCCTCTCATTGAATCACTCCTCCTACCTCACAGGAGCTCAGCTCTCTGTAGGCCACACCAGGTGCTAGGGACCCAGGTGGGCTCAGAGGGGGCCTAGTTCTCTTAGTCCCACCTGCTAACAGACTCCTTGGACAGACTGGCTGTCACCACAGCCCTTTGGAGACCTCTTCCCAGCTGTGTCTGCTCAGACTCCACCCCTTTCCATGAATGTTCAGCACCCCTGAGGCTCCTCCTGTGTCCCCACCTGCAGGCCTCTTGGACTCCCCTCATCACTGGTGGCCTCTGAGCATGTGGGGTCTGCTGAGGTCCCTGAAAGTGACAGACTCCTTCCTCCCCCAGGACTCCCCAGCCCACCAACTCACTCCTCTAGCAGCTGACTTTCTCCTGAACACTCCCATAAAATGTTGATGCCAGCTTCACTTTGTAGAAAAGCCAAGGTGTCTCCCTCCCCAGCAGCTGTCTCCCCAGCCTGGCCGTACTCTCTCTGCTTACCTGAGCTGTCCCCATAGTCTCCTCACTGGCTCCCCCCAAGCCCTGGCACAGACTCCTCCAGGGGCTCTGCACCACCCACAGGGCAGGCTCTAGCAGGTCCCATCAGAGAATAATGAAGCTCTTTACAGTGTGGCCCCCAACTTCCCTTCTGTGCCCCAACTCTGGCCATTCTCTCACTTGCTGGTCTCCAAACCAGCCTGGATAATTATGAACTTATACAGACTTGAACAAGCTGCTCTCTGCCTCTTGCCTATCAGCCTGCACCATGAACTCCTATCCAGCCTACAAGGACCATCTCTGTGAAGCCCTCCATCATTCTCCTGGCAGAATTCAGCTCCTATCTCTCTGTGGATTCAGATCTGCATGGTTTTCCCTGGTTTGGGTTATAATCTTACTGCATCATATGTTTTGGTCTGGGGTCTACTCCCATTAAAGCATAGAGTGATGGCCCCAGGTACAGACATTGCTGTGAGGCTGGCATGTGTTTGATGAATGAATGAAAGATAGTATTCATGCTCACTTACCAAATGAGGGAATGAAAAACCACAGTCCCTCAGCTACCACCACAGCTGGATACTGCCCCAGCACCTGGCCTACCCAGACTGGCTCCCACTCATTCCAGGTCCTTCTGCCTGGGTTCCGTTAGGGCCTGAATGGCACCCCCTCCCCTTGGGGAAAAAGGACCCCTTGTCAAGTTGCAGTGTAAATTCAAGCAAATTGAAATAGCTTGGATTCAAATGACCTAGTCAAAATAGTTGTTTATTACTCCCTGAAAGCAGGGGATGATTTCTTGGCTTGACTCTGCTCAGTCAGGTGGAACCTGCCAGAAAAAAAATAGCTCCACGTTTGCATTTTATGGAAATAATAGATACTTCAGCAAGGTTATTTCCCCGAGAGTTCTAATTCTCCTTTTGTTTGACTACATTTCCATGAGGGTGGGGATGGGGTGGGGGTGAGGGCTAGCAGAGGAGCTGGGGTCTTTGGAAACTTGCAGGGTGCCTCTGCAGCTGGGGGTGGGGGGCAGGTGGCCCCCAGAGGACCACCTCAAGGGAGACTTTGGCCTGTCCTTACTGTTGAAGTTTTTCTGCTGAGGAGGCTAAGTGGCCTTGAATTTCCGGGGAGCATTTCCACCTCAGCCTCCGGGGTGCAGGGAGCTCACTGACGGAGTCTGCTCGGATCAGCTTCTTGCTGCTGTTCATCCTGCGGGCACAGAGAGGGACCCCACGTGAGGCCCCGCCACCAGAGAGCCAGGGGTCTGCACTGATTCTGCCCTCTGCAGCCATCTGAGCTGTCGATGCGTGTGGCTGTGCAGTTTCAGGGGGGCCAAGCTGCCCCTGAGCCACTGCACAGATGAAATAGACCGAGGTTCAGAGAGGCCCCCACTATTAGTATGTGGTAGAGACAGGGTCCATCCTATTCCACCTAACTCCAAAAGCAATTATTTCTTTTCATTTTTTTTTTCCTGTTAAAGCACATTAGAGCACTAACACTTATATAACACTTGGAAAGACACGAGAGCAAGCTGTGTTGTGTCCCCCAGGTGGGGTTCAGTTTCAGTGACCCTAAAGAGTCATGTGGAAGAGACGGAGTGAGGACTTGGGTGCAGGGAGAAGATACTCGGAGTGAATGGGCACATTTGTGACTGGAGGAAGAACATTGTGTGTTTACGGCCCAGAAAAGCTTCTGTCAGGCCAACTTGGAAGCTAGAAAGTGACCAGCCCTGGGGACCCCCCATGCTATGTCAGCAGTTAGCCCAGTTCTGACTCAGGACAAATAACAGGTACCAATCTTGGCTTCCCCTCTGCTTAGGCAGAGGTTCCAGGGAATTCCTCGCCACGCCTCTCCCTGATGGCCTTAAGATCTGTGCCTCCTACCCATGGCCCATGAACTGCATGATGTCTCCTTCTAGCTGTGTTTCAAGTTTACCCTTCACTAAGACACACTGTAGACTGACACACCCCCAGTGGGCATCCCGATTCTTCCAGGCCCAGCATGGTGGCCCTGGCAGCCAGCCCTGCCCCGACTCACATGTGCTTGAGCAGGTGCTCCGTGCACTGCACCAGGACGATGCCATCGAATGGAGAGTGCTCACACACCACACCACAGGTGCCGTCTCGGCCCACCACAAACTGCAACAGGGAAGAGGGAGTGGGTGGACCCTGGGACAGCCAGCATTTCAGGTCAGGTCCCCTAGATTCTCAGGGGCACCCTTCCGTAAGGACAACAACACACTTGTATGTGACTGCAGCAGCCTGAGAACATGAGAGTCTCAAGACAGCTCTAAAAACTGTGCCACCTCCTCCCATGAAGGTCTGGGTGGTGAAGATGGAGGCCCAAGTTCCCTGGCTGAGGCAGTGCAGGGATTCCTGATGAGCTCAGTCCGAGTCTGCGCACAGCATCCGAGGGGGCGTGGGCAAGCTCTTTCCACCTCTCAGCCCTCTGTCCTCTTCCCAGCCATCATCCTGCATTGGTGCTTAGGTGACTGTCTGTTGCACCCTGTCTGCTTTGGCCACCACTGGCTTTATTTGCAGGACCTAGACCAGAGTCCACTCTATAGTACGTGCTTAATAATTTTGCTGAATGAGTGAAAATAAAAAATAATGACCTGATTTTGAATGTTAAGCAGATTCCTAGGGAGAGCTAAAATGGCCCCCACAGGTAAGTGACAGTTGCTCTGTGAGGTGCTGCCTGGGCTTTGAGTCAGGGACCCAACTCCTAGTTCTGCTCTTGGTGACAGGCACTGGGAAAGTTTCGAAGATACTTTAGCTCTCTGGACCTCAGTTTGCTCTCCTTGAAAATGGCCCAATGAGGCCCAGTGCATAGGCTGAGATGAGGAAATGGGGGGAGTGTACAAGGACCCACAGGACCAGTAGGGATCACGTATGACTTTATAAAGACTATTTCTAGAATAGGAAAAGGAGCATCCACTGTGCATGAAAGTACTGGGAGAAAATAACGAGAAGGACAAGATTTGGTCCCTAAAGTGTAACCCAGATAAAGCAGGGCTGTCTTGTAGCTCATCACACTCAAGAGATCCTAGTTCTCACACCAAAAGAACAAAACAAAACAACCAGCCCTTGAGGTCTTTACTAAAGTCTCTTCCAGGGCATTGCACCACCCCTAGCCATGAGCTGCCTCTCCCCACATCCGCCCCCATCTCTCACATCACATACCAGAGGCCTGTGATCTTTACTCACACTCTTAAAACAAACAGACTTCCAACAGAGCTTCCCAAACCCAGCCCTTGCAGGCTCTTTCCTCTCCCCAGCGTCCCCTGCCCTTCTGTCCCAAGACCAGCCTCCATCCTCTTGAATTCAGGTCCATGGCACCTTGCTGGCTTCTCCAGCTCAGCTCCAGAGTAATCTGTCCTGTCCTTGGAAAGAGCCTGGAGGTCAGTACGGACTCACCCACAGGAGGTGGGGACGTGGAGAAAGCGTGCCCACTCTACATACATGCTTTTCTGACCCTGTCTCTAAAAGGAAGGGAGGGAGGCATTGTCTTTTGGAAATGGCTACCCAGGCTCACCATTCTCTGGGTCTTGCATGCGTCCCTTACATCATTAACCCCCACAGCTGCTCCGTGAAAGATGACAAGACATTAGCACCACTGTGGAGGCTAAAACAGTTGGCACGGCAGCAAGAGAGCTCGTCAGAAGTAACAGAATCAATACGGAAGCCAATAAAAAGGAAAACCTGCAGATCATAGGGACAGATGGGGGGAAAATGAGGTGCTGCCTAGACGTGCTTGTCTATGTGAGCTAAGCGAACTCACAGTGGAGAGACAGTTTGCTATGCTTTTCTGTGGTCATTGTGAAAGTGCAGTGACTTTACAAATAAACAAGGCTAGATTCAGGAAGGGCATGTTGAGGGGAAAAGGATGAAGGAATGGAAATTAATGGCCCGACTGTGATGTCATCTCGTCTGATGGGTATCTTTCTATAGATCATTGTAAATCTTGTTTCTAGGCTTCTGTCATGTGAATGAAAAAATATGAATTATTTCATTTCATTTTAGGACTTTTCTTCTGCAGAGATGTGGGGTGCCTGACTCAGGGACTGAGGGAGATGTATTGAGGTAGCCAAGCCTGGGCGGTAGGCAGTTAGAAGGCCTGACAGGGCTGGTCTCTGTCCTGCTAACAGAGTGATTGCTTTTCCCACCTTCTGATACCAGGTGTGGGAGCATCAGATGTGATTTCTGGGCATCAGATGCGATTCTTGCCAAATGTGTTCAGGACGCGTTCAGTGGGCTGGTGCATGCTCTCGCCCTCGGCATGTCCCCACCTTCCAGTGTGACCTGGACCTTCCTGGCACAGGCTGCAGGAAGGCTAGGGAGTTTGAACTAGGTTTGCCCATTTGCTCCTGAGAAGAGTTCTGGCCAGTCAGGAGGTCGACACCAATAGCATCACTCTGACCTCCTTTGGCTCCCCTGACCCTACCAGATCCCAGGCACCTGACTCCAGCCAGAAGCAAGCACGTGCTGGCTGTGAGCGTGACCATGCTCTTACGGAGCCTCCAAAGTGGGGCTTACCTGAAGGGACTTGTCGTACCAGCGGTTTGCCCCGTTCTTGCTGCAGCCTCCACCGTGAAGGAGCTGGAGCGCCCTGTTGGTGTCGCTGAGCTCCACACCTCCCGGGGCATCCAGGCACACGAGGCAGATGCAGCGCTCGATCATGTCCAGCGAGTCCCGGTTGGTGGAGTCTGCAGGGCAGGCAAGCATGGCCTGAGCACCTGTCCCACCCCAGGCCATGCGGTCCCCTCTACAGAGCCCCACACATGACAGGGCAGCCCTGTTTTCTGGGAACACACACAAAGACTCAGATCTTGAGCCAGCCCTGACCTGCTATGGGTGGGCAGTGAAGTCAGCCAGACTGTCCTGAACCTGGGTGCTACCCAGTGGCCCAGCTCACTCTCAGCATCCCTCCAAGAGTCCTGCCCTCTAGCTGCCACCAGTTCTGCCCCCAGACATGTGAGTCATTGGTCCTTCCCACCAGGATGAAGGGGGATGCTTGGATCCTCAGGCCAGCCCACGTGAGCAGAGGGCCCCCACTCCCCCCATGCAGCAGCACCCTGCATTCTGGCACCTATGAGCCACATCTATGAGTAGGAATGTGTATTTGTTCTGAACTATGACTTTCAAACATTTAAATTAGCTATTGAAATAAAATTAGGCAATTTCACATGAAAATCTAAAAGAAGGGCATTACTTGCCCCACCCCAATGTTGTTAGCTTAGAGGCCAAGTTGCAGGCAGAAGGGATGGGCTACCCTGGACACATCTGGATGAGCTCAGAGGGGCTGTTTGAGGCACAAGGAACTCATCAGCACAAAGACTACAAGCCACCGAGGTGGGCAGGGACATGTCACAAGGGAGCCCCAGGCCTGGACCACAGCTTGCTTCACACGTTTACCCACTAACAAGTCCCAGGCTCAGGATCCTCTCCTATAGGAAGGGGGCTTTGCCCAGTGGCACTAGAGGAATACAGACAAGGATGGCTTTTCAGGAGGGGAAGTTAGGTACAGAGGACTTGGCTCCTCCACTGGGGCCACACATTATTTCCTCCAGGAAACAGTCCTGCCATCCCGCCAACAGGATGCCCCAGATAGCCTCCTCCCCAGGCTCGGGGAGGTTTGCAGACCCCAACCAGTGGGGCCTGATCATGAACAGGGCCGTTCCTGGTGTGTGTTTCCTCTTCTTCCAAACAGGGATCTCTGTCCTGCTAACAGAGTGCTTTTCCCATCTTCTGATACCAGGTGTGGGAGCAGACAGCTTGCCTTTTGGCTTAAAGTTCATTAAAAGTTAAATAGTCAACCAAAACCAAAGTAACATTTTAGCTTAAAATTCCAAAGAGTCACATGGAGACCAACTAGTGATGGCTTCACGTTACCCAGAGATCCTGACCTCTGGGCTAGATGCTGTGACAGGATGATGAGGCACAGTTACTTCCCAGCCCAGGGCAGGGGTGTGAGTGTCCTCTGCCTGGGAAGATGGGGCACATGATATTTGCATCTGAAGGGGTAGAGACTGGTTGCTGCATGCTGAATCCTCCCTCCCCTTGCTCATAGGACCCCTGTTTTTTATCTTGGTACATACACAACAAACTAAAGCTCTATCTCCCATCCTCCCTTACAGCTAGGGTAACCAGGTGTCTAAATTCTGCCAATAAGATCTAGAAACACGATATGACAGCTTCTGGGGGAACCTCCTTAAAGATGTGATAACTAGCACATGCTATTGTTCTTTCCACCTTCCACCATCCTGCTGCCTGAAATGCAAGTGTGATGGCCAGAGCTCTTGCCTTCCTTGGGCACGTGGAGAGCTCCCCCTCTCAGTGTGGTCAGCCAAGCCCCAAGATGCTTTTGTGTGTCTCATGAGTGCCTGCTGGGTACACAGATACTAAGGCACCTGTGCTGGTCTCTGTACCTCCCAGGTGATTTCTCCAGGTCCACGAGAGATGTCTACTGGTGCCACTGCCTGAAAGGACCCTCAGCCCCAATCCGTTCCCTTCCTCATACTTATTGCAAATCCTGGGGGCAGGAGGTATCTCCCATAGCAGGCTATCCACTCTGGGGGCCAGCCCAGCCTTGGGACATCTGTTCCTCCTTCCTGTCTAGGATGAGGCTGTGAGGAGTCTTGTACTTTCAGGACCCCTTCAGGTCCCTTAGGAGGCCAGGAGGCCGTCTCACTTCTGCAGAGCCTTTTGGGCTTCTCTGCCTCAATCTGACCAGCAGCAAGGCATTGGCCATGCCCTGAGGGTCTAAGGTAAGTGAGAGTGAGTCCCCTTCCTGTAAGCTCCGTGAATGTGGTGCCGTCACCATGTCAGAACAGCTCCTACTGCCCACAAGGGAGATTCCGAACTTCCAAACACAGCACCCTGGGCTCCACAACTCCTTCTCCACTGCCCCTCAGGTCACCATCTACCCTCCCCGCATCCCTGCATCCCTTCTTGAAACCTCCTGCCATCCCCTGATACCTGTACGCATTTCTCTTCCTGTTCCCAGGACGGGGGCCCTTCCCCTGCTCTGCTTGTCAAAGCCTTCCCAGAGCATGGCACCTTCACAGGCTGCTCAGCACAGATGGGGAGCCTCACTCTGTCCATTAGGCCTCACATAGAACCTGAGC
This sequence comes from Otolemur garnettii, assembly GCF_000181295.1. NCBI lineage: Eukaryota > Metazoa > Chordata > Mammalia > Primates > Galagidae > Otolemur > Otolemur garnettii. Next base: position 2,005,930 of record NW_003852612.1, on the reverse strand, counting down.
CCAAAGCTGGACATGCCCCTCTCCACCCACCACCCTATATGCACAGTGTGTGACCCCACCACAGTCCCAGACACACACGCTTCAGGTAGTCACTGCCTGTCTGGCACCTACAGACCTTACAGCCCTGATCTGGTGCTCTCCCCTGATGTCTATGAGCTTTCTGAGAGCAGGGCCTGGGTCCCCGGCACATGGTGGGCTCAGGAAAGTGTCCATGGACTTCAGTGTGTTTCTGTTGGCGTGGCCTAGGTGAGGCTGGGGTTGGTGTGCCCAGCTTAGAGATGGGGCTTAGATGTGCTCACTGGCTAATGGGAAAGGCCCATGCCCTTCTGAGGGACAAAAATCCACAACTTTTGCAGCCTTGAGGTGGGAGAGTGGGGGAGGATGTGAGACTGGGACAGTGCTCGAATTTCTCTGCCTCTGCAAGGCTTCCTACTCTGCCCCTCTCTCCTGCAGTAGGTATCCCTGCAGATGACTGATGCTCAGCCCTGCACTGTGCTAGGGGTCCATGCAGATGCCAGGGCTAGCTGGCACCTTCAAGGAATGGAGAAGTCTTGGCCAGGCCTGGGTCGGGTTCACATCAGCAGCAAAGAAGGGAGAAGCATAGGGATGTTACAGTGCAGGGGAGGGGAGGCTTGAAGGACCAGGAGCAGATTCTCAGGCTTGTAGGTGGAGATTGTGAATGATTAGCTTGACTTATAGCTTGTGAGTATGGCATGCAGGTTTCAGGTGAGGCTGGAAGAACACAATGATATCATGTTATTAGCTAACCTTTATTGAGCACCTACTATGTGCCAGGTGTCCATTTAAACATGCATATTGATGCCCATGAGATAGGCATTGCTATCATGCCTCATTTACAGGTGAGCAGGAGGTGAGCATTCACAGATGAGGCCATCTGCAAGGCTTTACCTCTAAAGAGGGGATGATAATAATAATAATCATCCAGGAAATAGAGGGAGCTGGGTTTGATCCCAGCCTCAATGCCTAGGTTCACCACAAGGGCTGTCATGCCTGGCTCAGTAAGGTGACTTCATCCAGAAAATACAGGGAGTCACTGAAGGAACATGGGCAGAGCTTGATGTGGTCAGATCAGAGTCTAGAATACCTGGCAGCTGGGGGACGGCATGGTTTGGAGGCTGGCCAAGGGGCCATGGACAGCAAGAACACCTTGATTCTGCTGGCAATGCCTTGGCAGCTGCCTTCACCAAACATTCCTTAACAACAGCCCTGAGGCCAGTGTGGAGTGGCCAGATTGCAGCTCCCTAGGAGGCCTGCAGCAAGCCTATCCAGCCAGGAGGTTGGGAGCAGGCCTGATGCAGCCTCTGGGCAGGACAGCAAGGACTGTAAGGCTGGCAGCAGGAAAAGATAGCTCCCTGGGCATCAGTGTCCTGGCCACCTCCAGGCAGGAAAGATGGGTCCCTGAGGAAGGACTGAGTCCCTGGCATCACATGCGGGTTGTGTGGGGCCCAGGAGCTCGGCATCACCCAACAGGAACCAGGTCCTGGCTCATTAGACAGAGTGAAATGGGAGCAGGACAGCAAAGCTGGAAGCCAGGTGGCCTTGCAAATGAACTCCCTGCATATAAGTAGCTGATCGGTCAAATGCTGACAAGTTTATCTTGTAAGGCAGAAAATGAACTACACCCAAACTCATCCACCATGACTCTGGCCCAAATGTAATGGAAACACGGGGCAGCAGACTGGAGGCGCACGGCAGGAGCCGTTTGTCTTGTGGCATCCTCATCAAGCACATCGAGGCTCATTTAAAGTGGTAAATCAATCTTCCTCAAGGAGCCCCTGCTTAACAGTGAGAGGTGGGAATTGAGTAATAGGAGGAGCTTGCTCTGATACCCACGCCGGGGGAGCTGACAGCTTCGATGGTGCGGAAATTCCAGAGGCCACAAGGCCTTGGGGAGCTCTGGGGCTGGAGTTAGAGGTTAGAAAGTTACAGACTGTGATTCAGGTGAGCAAAGATAAAACAAACACCTGGTATCGCTGCCTGTGGAGGGCTGCAGAAGCCTCAGGTGCTGTTCCCCAACATGCACACCTGTGCACAGCACACGCAGGCACAGATGGCCCTCTCTGGAGTGCTTGCCTTCTCTGATCTATTACCTGAGAAGTTGGCGTTTGTCAGATTTCTACTGTCCTGCCGGTCCTCTCTCACAGAATCTGGGGAGATGGATGCACTGAGCTCCTTCTCAGAGGCTTAGAGCTTCTAGACCTTTGCCAATTATATCTGAGTATCTTTCCTCCCCAAATGAAGGGATTGTATCTCCTTTGGGGGGGGGGTAAAGCTGTTATCACACATCCCATATCCCTACTCTGTGGTCTATGAGGTAGTGTTTATGTTCCCAGTCCTCAGAGGCTATGAGGACTCTGACAAAAATGGTTTTCACCTAATGAGATCTGATTCTTACAAATTAAAACTGCTTTGACTTGAGTTACAAAGGCCTCCTTTAAAGAGCTGAAGAGGGAGGGGTCTTGGGCTTCCCGGAAAATGAAGTTGACTTTTCCTTATTTCTCCTCCTAAAAACCCTAGACATTATATTTAAAATATTATGATTGTCAGAGAAGATTCTGAGAGATGGAGAAAGGAAGGCAGACCAGTTAGGAACCTTAGGACCCAAGGCCATTCATGGCGACAAGTTCTTTGCATATCATGGACTGACGTGTGCCCCCTGAAAATTCCTATATTGAAGCCCTAACCTTCCATGTGACTATATTTGGCGATAAGGCCTTTAAAGAAATAATCAAAGTTAAATGAAATCATAAGAAAGAGGTTCTAATCCAATAGGACTGGTGTCCTTATAAGACGAGGAAGAGACGTCAAGCACATGTGCTTAGAGAAAGACACGAGAGGACAAAGCAAGAAGGTAGCCGTCTGCAAGCCAGAGAGAGGGGCCTGAGGAGAAGCCTGACCTGGCTGACACCTTGGCCTCAGACTTCCAGCCTCCAGGACTGCAAGGAATATATTTATATTATTTAAGCCACCCAGTCTGTGGTACTTTGTTATGGTAGCCCCAGCATAATAATACATTATGTATTTTTGAAGCTAAAATATCCCATACTTGAAGCTGAAGAAGCCGGCAACATAAACACAAAAATTGGTATAGAAACAAACAAACATAAAACCCCAACAAAAGTCTGCTCTCTCTGACCAAAGGATCAGAGTATCAAGACATAAAACTTTTAGATAATCATTGTACTTCAGCCAAATACTATAGAAAAAAACCTGCTTCGTTGACCCCTCATATCCTTCCTTATTCCTCCACCTCAACAGCTAAGGCTGAGTGGGTAGCCTAGACATTTAGCATCACTAGTCTGCAATGAGCATCTCAACTTCTTTTTTTTTTGCAGTTTTGGCTGGGGCCGGGCTTGAACCTGCCACCCTCCACCCCCAGTTTATGGGGCTGGTGCCCTACTCTTTAAGCTACAGATGCTGCCCCATCTCAACTTCTAAGGATATAAATGAAGGCATCTCAGATGGAAGCTGAGACTCTCATCTCCACTGGGCAGTAACCAGCCCCTACCCCCCAACCCATTCCCACATTTATAGAGACCATGTAGGAAGCTTGAACCCTCACCTCCACCCAGCAATAGTAAGGAATAACTCCCCCCTTCTCAGGGTGTCAATAGAAGCCAAGTAAAGAACCTTCTAGCTCCACCCAACTATAACCTCACTTCTTCCCCTGCTGGAGCAGTGTCAGAAGAAGCCAGGTAAAACAGAAGGTTGAAATGAGCTGCACAGTCTCATAAGATAATACATCCATGTTTCAATAGAAAATCACTCATCACACCAAGAACTAGGAAGATCTCAATTTGAATGAAAAAAAAGACAACCAGTAAATGCCAGAACTGAGATGACAGATATATTAAAATTATGTAACAATTATTTTGAAATCAGTAATCCTATAAAAGCTTCAATAAGCAATTCTGAACACATTTGACACAAGTGGAAAAAATAGAAAGTCTCAGCAAGGAGATAAAAATTCTCAACAAAAAATAAAGACATAAGGACCAAAAGGAAATTTTAGAACTGAAAAATATAATAACCAATATAAAAAGCTCCATGGATAAACTCAAAAGCAGAATTATAGGGTAGAGAAAAGAATCAGTGAACATTAAGACAGAATAACAGAAATTAGTCAATTTGTACAACGGGGAGAAAATAGACCAGGGGGAAAGTAAGCCTTGGGCACTAGTGAGACAAAAGATCTAACATTTATGCCATCAAACTGCCAGAAGGAGAGGAGAAAGAGGGCAGAGCAGAAAGTATTCAGAGAAATAATGGATAAAATGTGTTCCCCAATTTGGCAAAAGACGTATACCTAAAAATTGAAGAAGTGAGTTAACCCTAAAGAGGATAAATTCAAAGGAATCTACAATAAGATGTACTATAGTTATATTTCTGAAGACTAAAGACAAAGAAAAAATATTGAAAGCTGCAAGAGAGAATTGACACTTTGTCTATAGGGGAACCGCAATTAGAATGATGGCTGGTTTCTTATCAGAAGTCATGAGGGCCAGAAGGAAATGGCATATTTTTCAAGTGCTGAAAGAAAAGAACAGGCAGTCTAGGATTCCATGTTTGGAATTTCATATTCTGTAAAACATCCTTCAGAAATGAAGGGGCAATCAAAATATTCTCATTTGAGGGAAAATGTATCCCTAGCAGACCTACCCTAAAAGAATGGCTAAAGGAATTTTCCTAAAGAGAAAGGAACTAATGAAAGAGAAATACTAGGACATCACAAAAGAAGAAAGAACAATAGAAATTATAAAAGAGAAATACTAGAAGGTCAAAGGAAGAAAGAACAATCTTAATAAATCAATTCATTTTCATCCTCCTTTTGAATTTTCTAAATTATGTTTCACTGAAGCAAAAATTATAACACTGCCTGCTGAGGTTCTAAATATATACAGAAGAATTATTTAAGACCATCTTATTGTAAACAGGCACCAGTAAAGGGAATAAAGGGTGGTAAGTGTTCTACATTTTATTAGAACCGATAGAATTTCAATACCAACAGACAGTGATAAGTTATGTACATATGGCAATACCTACAGAAACTGCTAGAACAAGCTACACAAATAGATGGTATTAAAAAACACTATAGTTAAATCAAAATAGAATTCTAAAAAGTGTTCCCATAACCTATAGGAAAGCAAAAGAAAAAAAGGAAGAACTGAAAAACAGAAAGCAGAAAATAAAATGGCAGAGTTAAACCTAACATGTAAAAAAATATATATTACATGTAAATTATTTAAACATACCAAGTAAAAAACAGTTCATCAGAATACAATATATGAAGTAAAAGATCTACCCAGCTATATGCTGTCTACAAGAAAGTCACATCAAATATAATGATATGGGTTGCTTGTAAATAAAAGGAAGGAATAAGAGATACCCTGCAAATATTAATCAAAAGAAAGCAGGCATGACCATTTTAACATCAGATAAAGTAAACTTTAAAGTTTACCAGAGACACAGAAGGGCATTACAGGGTAAGTCCACCAAGAAGACACAGCCACTGTAAATGCGTATGTACTAAATGTACCACCAAATGAGTAAAGCAAAAAGTGACAGACCTGAAAGGAGAAACAGACACATCCACAGATGTACTTGGAGACTTCAACTCCCCTCCACCTCAACAACTGACAGAACAACTAGACAAAAATTCAGCAAGGATTCAACAGTATCATTAGTTGACAGCACCTAATAATTGGTATTTATAGGAAACTTCCCCCAATAACAGCAGAACACACATTCTTTTCCCGTACCCATGGAACATATGCCCACATAGACTCTATTCAGGGCCCTAAACAATACTAACAAGTTGAAAAGAATTAAAGTCATACAAAATGTATTCTCTGACCACAGTGGAATCAAGGTACAAATCAATAATAGAAAAATAACAGGCAAAGTTCCAAACATTCGGAAACCAAACTGCACACTTCCAAACAACCACGAGTCAAAGAGGAAGATATAAGGAAAATTTTGAAAATGCTCTCTATCAAAATTTGTGAGATATGCATATGGCTAAAGTATTCATCAGGGAAAATTTGTACCACTAAATGCTCCTATTAGGAAAGGGTAAATGTCTAAAATCAATAATGTAAATTCTTATCTTAAGAGTCTAGAAAAAGGGGGTGGCGCCTGTGGCTCAGTGGGTAGGGCGCTGGCCCCATATACTGAGGGTGGCAGGTTCGAACCCAGCCTCAGCCAGCTAAAACAACAATGACAACTGCAACAACAGCAACAACAACAACAACAAAAATGCCGTGCGTTGTGGTGAGCATTTGTAGTCCCAGCTACTCGGGAGTCTGAGGTAAGAGAATCGCTTAAGCCCAAGAGTTGGAGGTTGCTGAGAACTGTGACGCCACGGCACTCTACCAAGGGTGACAAAGTGAGATTCTGTCTCAAAAAGAAAGAAAGAAAGAAAGAAAAGCAGAATAAACCCAAAACAAGCATGAGGAAGGAAATAATAAAGAGCAGAAATCAGTGAAATTGAAAATGGGGGAGAGGAGAAGAAAATCAATTAAAAGAAAGTTGTTTCTTTTAAAAGGGCAACCAGCCAGGTGTGGTGGTTCATGCCTATAATCCTAGTGCTCTGGGATGTGGATTGCTTGAGCTCAGGAATTCAGAGACCAGCCTAAGCAAAAGTGAGACCCCCATCTCTACTTAAAAAAAACAACCTAGCCAGGAGAGTGGTAGGCACCTGTGGTCCCAGCTACTTGGGAGGCTGAAGCAGGAAGATCACTTAAGCTCTAGAGTTGGAGGTTGTGGTGAGCTGTGACGCAACGGCACTCTACCCAGGGTAACAAAGTGAGACTCTGTCTCAGTAAATAAATAAATATAAAAGGTCAATCAAATTTCTAGCAAGTTTGACAAAGGAAAAAAGAGAAAGAGAGAGAAGGTACAATCACTGATATCAGGAATGAAAAACAGGGGATATCACACTATAGACCCTGCAGACATCAAAAGTATACAGGAATACTCTGAATAATTCCACACACACAAATCTGACATCGTAGGTGAAATGGACCAATCCCTTGAAAGTATAAATGACCACAATACACACTAAATATAAATATAAATATAGATTATATGAATGGCCTATAACTATTAAGAAAATTGAATTTGTAAAATTAAAACACCCCCCCCAAAAGAAGTCTCTAGGTTCAAACGATTACATTGTACACTGAAGAATTCTTTCTTTTTTTTTTTGAGACAGAGTTTTACTATGTCACCCTCGGTTGAGTGCTGTGGTATCACAGCTCACCACAACCTCAAATTCTTGGGCTTAAGTGATTCTCTTGCCTCAGCCTCACTCCCAACCTGGGACTACAGGTGCCTGCCACAACGCTTGGCTATTTTTTGGTTGTAGTTGTCACTGTTTGGCAGGCCTGGGATGGATTTGAACCCACCAGCTCCCGTGTATGTGGCTGGTGCCCTAGCCGGTGACTACAGGCACTGAGCTTTCACTGAAGAATTCTACCAAACATTTTTTTTTTTTTTGAGACAGTCTCGCTATGTCACCCTTGGTACAGTGCTGTGGCGTCACAGCTCACAGTAACCTCAAACTCTTGGGCTTAAGTGATTCTCTTTGCCTCAGCCTCCCAAGTAGCTGGGACTATAGGCGCATGTCACAAAGCCCAGCTTTTTTTTTTTTTTTGTAGTTGTCATTGTTGTTTAGTAGGCCCAAGCTGGTTGCGCCTGTGTACGTGGCTGGCACCCTAACCACTGAGTTACGTGCACCGAGCCTCTATCAAACATTTAAGGAAGAATTAACATCACATCTATACAATCTCTTCCAGAAAGCATAAACGGAGGGAACACTTCCTAATTTATTTTTATGAACCCTGTATGACCTAAATAACAAAAGAAGACAAATATAATACAAAATAACAAACAAAAAGACAAAGAAGATAAAGACCAAAGTCCCTAATGAATATTGATATAAAAATATTGAACAATATATTAGCAATTACTGAACAATATCTAAAAAGAATCATACACCCTGATCAAATATTAAGTAGGGCTTATTCCAGAGATGCAAACCTGGTTCAATATTTGAAAATTAATCAGTGTAATCTACTATATTAACAGGTTTTTTAAAACCCACATAATTATATTAATTGATATAGTAAAAGCATTTGTCAAAATTCAACACCCAGTCATAATAAAAATCTCTTAGAAAACTAAAAATAAGGCTTGGCACCTGTGGCTCAAGCAGCTAAGGTGCCAGCCACATATACCTAAGGTGGCAGGTTTGAATCTAGCCCGGGCCCGCCAAACAACAACAATGGCTGCAACCGAAAAATAGCCGGGCGTTGTGGCGGCTGCCTGTGGTCCCAGCTACTTGGGAGGCTGAGGCAGGAGACTCGCTTGAGCCCAGGAGCTGGAGGTTGCTGTGAGCTGTGATGCCACAGCACTGTACCCAGGGTGACAGCTTGAGGCTCTGTTTCCAAAAAAGAAAACTAAAAATAAAATGGAACTTCCTCAACTTGATAAAGAATATCAATAAAAATCTTACAGATAACATCATATTTAAAGGTGAAATTTTGAGGCTTGGTGCCTGTAGCACAGTGGTTATGGCACCAGTCACATGTACCAAAGTTGGCAGGTTCAAACTCGGTCCAGGGCCAGCTAAAACAACAATGACAACTGCAACCAAAAACAGCCAGGTGTCATAGCAGGCAGCTATGATCCTAGCTACTTGGGAGGCTGAGGCAAGTGAATTGTTTTAGCCCGAGAGTTTGAGGTTGCTGTGAGCTGTGACACCACAGCACTGTACTGAGGGTGACATAATGAGACTCTGTCTCAAAAAATAAATAAGTAAATAAAGGTGAAATTTTGAATGATTTTTCCCTAAAATTATGAGTAAGACAAGGATGTCCACTCTCATCACCTCTGTCAGCATAGTCCAGGAAGTTCTAGCCAGTGCAATAAGGCAAGAAAGGGAAACAGATCAGTAGGAAGAAAGTAAAATTGTCCCTATTTTTATCTCACATGATTGTTTATGTAGAAAATACTAAGGCTCCACAAAACCAGAAACAAAACTCTTAGAACTAATAGATGAATTCAGCAAAGTTGCAAGATACAAAAATCAATCGTATTTCTTCATGCCAGTGACAAACATGTGGACACCAAAATTAAGACTATAATAACACTTACAATTATTCAAAAGAAATTATTCAAAAATATATAGGACTCGTATGCTGAAAAATATAAAACACTAATGAAAGAATCAAAGATCTAAGTAAATGGAGAGGTTTACTATGCTCATGCTTTGGAAGACTCAACATTATGAGTTGATAAGTTCTCCCTCAATCAATATACAGGTTTAACACAGACAGCACTCATCAAAATCCCAGCAAGATTTTTTTTTTTACAGATACAGACACGAATATTGTAAAATCTGTGTGAAAACTCAAAAGAACTAGAATAGCTAAAATAATTTTTAAAAGTAATAAAATTGGAGGAAAAAGTATATTCAATTTCAAGACTTAGGAAATAGCTTACACAATCAAGAATGTGTGTTACAGGCAGAGGAACAAACACATAGGCCAGTGGAACAGAATAGGAAACTCAGAAATAGACCTACACAAATATGCCAAACTATTTTTGACAAAGAAGCCAAGGCAATTCAATGGAGGAAAGTTGGTAATTTCAACAAATGTTGCTAGATGCTGGAACAGTTAGACATTAGTAGGCAAAAACAAACAAACAGGCTTGGAGCCTGTGGCTCAAGTGGCTAAGGCACCAGCCACATACACCGAAGGTGGCGGGTTCGAATCCAGCCCGGGCCCGCCAAACAACAATGATGACTGCAACCAAAAAATAGCTGGGCACTATGGAGGGAGCCTGTGGTCCTAGCTACTTGGGAGGTGGAGACAGGAGACTTGCTTGAGCCCAGGAGTTGGAGGTTGCTGTGAGCTGTGATGCCACAGCACTCTACCCAGGGGAACAGCTTGAGGCTCTGTCTCAAAACAAAACAAAACAAAACACAAAAACAAAAACAAACAAAAAAACCCCAAAAAACAAAAAAAAAGTGAGAGAAAGAAAGGAAGAGAAAGAAAAGAAAAACCTTGACATAAATCTCCTACCTTGTATCGTAGACAAAACTTAACTCACCTAAGTGTACAATGTGGCACTAAAAAACTTTCAGAAAAATATAGAAGAAAAGTTTTGAAGACATATAGAAGAAAGGTCAAAGAATTCTTAAACTTGACAACAAAAGTACAGTCCATAAAAGGAAAAATTGATAAATTGGACTTCAACAAAATTAAAAACTTTTATTCAGTAGAATGAATGTTCTATTAAGATGAAAAGACATGCTAGAGACTAGGAGAAAATATTTGCAAATCACATATCCAATAAAAAATAATATCTACAATATATAAACTCTCCAAATTCAGTTAAAAAATTTAAAAATGGGGAATAGTCTAGTAATGATATGATCTTATATCCCTAGAAAACTCCAAAGATCCAACTGAGAACTCCTAGGATTGATAAATAAATTCAGCCAAGCCTCAGGTCACACAATAAATGTGCACAAATCAGTAGCTTTCTTGTACGCCAACAAAACTTGAGCTGAGAATCAAATCAAAGATATAGACCTTTCACTGTAGTAATAAAGAAAATAAAATACCTGAGAATATACTTAACGCAGGAGGTGAAAGACCTCTATAGGGAAAACTATGAAACGCTGAGGAAAGAAATCTGGGAGGATATAAAGAGATGGAAAAACATATCATGCTCATGGATGGGCAGAATCAACATTGTTAAAATGGCCATGTTACCCAAAGTGATTTACAGATTCAATGCAATCCCCATTAAAATACCAAGGACATTTTTCACAGATCTAGAAAAAATAGTTCTATGCTTCATTTGGAATCAGAAAAGAGCCAGAATAGCCAGCGCAACCTTATGCGATAAGAATGAAGCAGGAGGCATCGCTTTACCAGACTTCAAGCTACTCTACAAAGCTGTAGTAACCAAAATGGCATGGGCTGGCACAAAAACAGACACTGGCCAGAACAGGGAACCCAGAGATGAAACCTTCTCATATTCCCATCTGATTTTTGACAAAGCAGAGAAAAACATACACTGGGGGAAAGAATCCCTAGTCAATCAATGGTGCTGGGGAAAATGAAGAGCCACATGTAAAAGACTAAAATAGGATCCACACTGCTCACCACTCACAAATATTAATTCATGACAAGAAAAGACTTAAACCTAAGGCACAGCTTGGCGCCTGTGGCTCAAGTGGCTAAGGCGCCAGCCACGTACACCCAACGTGGTGGGTTCGAATCCAGCCCAGGCCCGCCAAACAACAATGATGGCTGCAACCAAAAAATAGCCAGGTGTTGTGGTGGGCGCCTGTGGTCTCAGCTACTCAGGAGGCTGAGGCAGGAGACTCGCTTGAGCCCAGGAGTTGGAGGTTGCTGTGAGCTGTGATGCCACAGCACTCTACCCAGGGGGACAGCTTGAGGCTCCTGTCTCAAACAAAACAAAACAAAACAAAACAAAACACCCTAAGGCACAAAACTGTAAGAATTCTAAAGGAAAATGTTGGAAAAACTCTTATAGATATCATCAGCCTAGGGAAAAAAATTTTGAAGAAGACCCCAAAAGTAATCATAGCAACAACAAAAAATAAACAAATGGAACCTGATCAAATGAAAATGTTTTTGCTCAGCCAAGGAAATGATCAATAGAGACAACCTACAGAATGGAAGAAAATATTTATATGCTATATATCTGACAAAGGGCTGGTAACCAGAATCTACAAAGAACTCAGGTTCAGCAAGAAAAGAAATGAAACAACTCCATTGAAAAGTGAGCAAAAGACATGAACAGAAAATTTTCAAATGATGATAGTCTAATGCCCAACAAACACATGACAAATCTCTTCAGGGAAATTTACATCAAAACTACAATGAGATATCACCTAACTCCAGTGAGAATGGCTCTTATTAAAAAGTTCCAAAACAGCAAGTGCTGGTGTGGTTGGGGAGAGAAAGGGCCACTTACACACACTGTTGGTAGGACTGCAAAGTAGTTCAACTTCTATGGAAAGGGGTCTGGAAATGCCTCAAGAACTAAAATTAGACCTACCATTTGATCTGCTACTAGGGAAAATGGAAATTCCACCCAAAGGGAAAGTCATTTAATCATAAAGACACTTGCACTCAGATGTTTAGAGCAGTATGATTCACAATTGCAAAGATGTGGAAACAACCCAAGTGCCCACAAGTACATGAGTGGATTAACAAAATGTGATGTATGTATATCATGGGACACTATTCAGCCAAGAAAAAGAATGGTGATCTAGTAACTCTTATAACAACGTGGATAGAACTAGAAAACAAAGACCACAGGTACTCAATACTAAATTGGAACTAGTTGACCAACACTTCAGCCGCACATATGTAAGTAAAACTTAATGGAATCAAGTAGGTGGGAAGAGGGAAGGAGAGGTCAGGTTAATTCCCACTTAACTGGTACAACGCACCCCTTCTGGGTAAAGGGCATACTTACAACTTTGACTTAAAATGTACCTTAGCAAATTCAGTAACTCAAATGCATGTTCTTCTGTAATATTCTGAAAAAAAATTTTAAATGTAGAGAAGCAACAATAAAAAACATTTTATAGAATATCCCATCACCAAAAGACAACCACGATTGCCATTTTCAAAAAACAAATGGGAAAAAGACATGAAACGATCCCTCAGCAAAGAGGATGTATAGATAGCAAGTTAGCACATGAAAAGATATTCAACATCATTTAGTCATTAGGGGAATGTAAATCAAACCCACAGTAAGATATTGGTACACACCTATCAAAACAGCTAACGTAGACGGGGTGCAGTGGCTCATGCCTGTGATCCTACCATGCTGGGAGGCTGAGGCAGGAGGATCACTTGAGCTCAGGAGCTCAAGATCAGCTTGTGCAAGAAAAAATTAGCAGGTGCAGTGGTGCATGCCTGTAGTCCCAGCTACTTGGGAGGCTGAGATAGGAGGATCACTTGAGCCCAGGAGTTTGAGGTGGTAGTGAGCCACCATCATGTCACTGCATACTAGCTGGGTGACAGAGCAAGACTCTATCTCAAAAAAAAAAAAAAAAAAAAGCCACATCCTGGATCACGCATATATTGCTGATGTGCAGATGAATGTACAATGGTACAATCGTTCTGGAAAACATTTCAACAGTTTCTTAAAACACTAACCATGCCACAATCATGTGACTTAGCAATTTCATCCCTAGGCATTTCTCCAGAAGTGAAAACCTATGTTTACACAAAAACCTGTACAGAAATGTTTACAGTAGTTTGTGATAGCTCAAAACGGGAAATAACTTTGATAGGTAATTGGATAAAGGAACTGTGACCCCTGGTACCACACATTACTCAGCAATAAACAGGAATGAACTTGACACATGCGATGACTCAGATGAATTGCCAGAGAATTATGCTAGGTAAAAAATGCCAATCCCAACAATCGTATGTGCTCTCAATATATGATTTCATCTGTTTAACATGTTTGAAACGACAAAATTACAGAAATAGAGACTAGGTTTGTGGTTGGTGGGAGTTAAGGAGGGGGCAAGGTGGGAGCAAAGTGTGTACAGTGATAAAAAAGGAAACAGTAGGGCGCCCCAAGTGATGGAATACTCTCTTTCTTGACTATATCAATGTCAACATCCTGGTTGTTTGATTATACGATAGATCTGCAAGATGTTACATTGAGGGAAAGCGGATACATGTGAGATCACTGGATTATTTTTTACAACTGCATGTTAATCTACAATTATCTCAAAATAAATTTAAGTTAGTTAAAAATGCAAGAACCAAGAAATGCTCTTTTCTCTGGGTTCTAAACACTCCCCACAAAACCAGAGGATAAAAAGAACTATCATGCTTCCAGAACTGGGGGGAAGGGTGGCAAGTGAGGAAAGGCAGGGGATACACGCAAACATCCTCAGGCTGCCCAAATATAATTCTGCTGCACATAAAATGGAGAAAGAAGGCCAGAGAACTGGTGACTGGGTGAAGTAAAAAAGATCAGAGTCTGGTGTATGCTGTATGTAGAGATCTCTGGGGAGGCAAAATACACCACAGACTTACTAAAGGTTAAGATTTATGCAAGGAACAAAAGCCATCAGCCCTGGGACCCACGGGCTCCTGACTCTGACCATGAGTATGATGCCAGTTCAACAGGTGCCCATTTTCAAGTTTACCAGACTTGTTACAGAGAGGCTATGGGCCTAGGGCGAAGGCTCCCCTGGGTGTTTCCCAAATGTAATAAGAGCTACCATTTAGCGTGCACCCTCTGTGTGCCAGGCACTAGGACATCTGCTTATGGCCCACCTGCTTGGTCCTACACACAAGATGAGCTGCTATCCCCACACCCCAGACCAGGAAGCCCAGGCTCAAGTAGGGGCAGGCTAAGCCCAGACCTCTTGCCCTGGACCACTCACTCAGCTCTCCCTGTGTGATGCTCTCATCCATAAAGACCTTCATGCTTTTACTGCGGGAGGGAGGCATTGGCCCCAGCCCCTCCCCAGAGCAAGAAAATTACATTTCTCAGGAGGTATTTCTGGGCCTATTAAATCAGAGAGGCTGTTAGTGCTAATGTGTAATTGGTTTTAAAATCAGCAGACTTGCCTAGCTCAAGATGACAATATTTAAACAGCAAAATGCCCCCATCCTGAGTGGTTCTTGTAAACCACGACCGTGGCCTTCTGCAGCTGCAGCCGCCTTCTGCCAGTTCCCTCCTTGAAAGCAGTGGCTCAGCTCTAATTGGCTGCTGGGGATAAATATTTACGGGGCGGTGTAAACGGAGAACATCTGTGTCTGAGGTCTGGTCTCAGGATCTCCACGGAAGCACCCAGGAAAGCCAGTGGGCTGGGGGCTCTCCAAGCTGCCCATCCTTCTTCTGCAAATTGACAAGCACTGCAGTCTTCCAGACTCAGGGCCAAATGTCTAATTAAATTCTCAGACCAGGACAACGGTGTTGGCTCCTCCTGGGTTCAGGAAGGCTGCAGCATCCAGGCTGGGTGCGGAGGGAGGCCCTGAGAGGACGTGCAGGCCCTTTCTCAGACCTCAGGCTCATCTTAGATTCCCACCCTTCCCTGAGGGCTGCAGTGGAGGGACAGGGACCTGGTGCTAGCCCTTGCTTCTCCACTGATACCTCTAAGGATGGGGAACTGCTCAACCTGTGGAAGATGCAACCTCTTCTGTTCAGTGGGGATGAAATCCCCACTCACAGACACAGCAAAGACATACGATGACAAGGGACTGCAAACACCTGGGCAGGGCCCAGCACAAAGGGAGACCAGGCCACACGGCAGCTTCTAAGATCAGGGAAAGTGGGTCCCAGCCTAGGCTGCAAGTGAAAATACCAGGACGCTTTAAAAATAGATTCCTTGGCCCCACTCCTGTACCACTGGAAAATCACCGGGGCCCAGGAATCTGTTTTGTTTTGTTTTTTAAGGAAGGCTCTAGACGATGCTGATGTCGTCAGCCAACAATCCCAGTCGGCAGCCAGGGCTGAGTCACACTGACCTCAGCCCACCTGGCTTTGGACAGGAAGCCCTCCTGAGTTATGGCGGGTTGGCGATGCTGCTTCCACATCCCTCAGGACTCTGTCAGAAGTGCTCCTCGGGTTTTAGCCTGCATGCCCTGGTAGCAGGACCCCAGGAGGACAATGGCAGAGGCCCGTGGGTGACCAGGCTGCCTCAGTGATGGCATTGCACATACTCCTGCACTGTGCCTGAGCAACTCTGTGCAGCAAGCCCCATGTGGGGGCTGTGGGGATGCAGCAGGCATCCTGGTGCCCCTTCACACAAGCTGTGCCACCCTGGTGGTTCCTGGATCTCCTTGTTCTCTGTCCCCTCAGAGGGTTGGGCAGGACCGCCTGGGAACTCACAGGGTGGACAAACCCCTGCCTTGCTGGGCCTTGGTTGACTTCATGAGAACCCAGGAACATGTTTTATCTGAGCTCAGGCTCCTCAGTCTAGACCTCCACCAGAGTGAAAGGAGCTTGGCTTGGCCGAGGCCTGGTGCTGGCAAGCCCCTGCCTGGCCCAGTGCCCATGGACACTGTTCTGTATCTAGGTCCTGGAAAGGGCTTAGGGACCTTGGGGCTGCAGCTCAGAGGGTTGAGAGCATATCTGCAGTGTTAACTGGGATACTGCTGCAGGCCAGAAAGAACCTCAGCCCCAACACCACAGCTGGACACCCACATCTTTCTAAAAGTTAAGGATTTGGGAGCATCTTGGCAGTGGAGCACATCCCCGCGGGGGCTCGTGGGCTCTTCCATCCACCACCACTCCCCGTGTGCCCTGAGTGCACTCCATCCTCACCTTCTCCTTCCCTCCTTCTAAGCTCTCCATAGCACATGCCTGAGGACGGGCCAGACCCCTACACAGCTCACTTCTGCTGCAAGTGTTCCCATCTCCTCTGCCTCCCTGAGGGGCCCACTTCCTTCGATTACATCCACCAACTCTGGCTGAACCTGAACCTGAGGACTGAACATTGTGTATGTGGGGCCAGGGGTGGGGTGGGGATATTGCATAACAATGCTAATTGCCTTCTTCTAAAATGTGTGCTCACCAACCCTCATATGAGAACCTAACACAGTCCATGAATCTTATCATGTTTCCTAAGTTCTCTCTCCCACATTCCAGGAGGCATTTCATACATTCCCTTTGCCTGTAGAACCCTGCTCCTTGCCTCCCCCAGCTTACCCTGCAACTCTGATGGTCTTCGACCAGGAACTGCCAGCTGGGATCCTCCCCCTGCTGCTGCCACCACAGCCACAGTCCCTCGGGCCTCAGGCCCACGCTGTCTGTTTCTCCCTGTACCAACAAAAGGTCTCGTATTCTCTGGGTTCCAGCCTCTTCTGGCTTTGCAAGGACCCCTCCCTCAGTTTACCTCCTCTCTCTTCCCCAATCCCTTGTACTGAATTCCTTCCACACACTCGCCTCTCCTGAAAACACGTCCCTTGGCCCCCATCCTCATCCAGCAGCTCCTCCACTTCATGGTCTTTGTAATACCAAAATGTCTAAAAAAAGTCAACCATACTTACTGTCGTTGACCACCACGTTAATAATCTCCAGTGCTGGACAATGTCCATAGGATGTAACTATTCATTCTTCCCGCTACTCAGTCTGACCCTTGGCAAGCTCACCGAGGACACCAGGACTGCCAGCCCCATGTCTCCTCTGTGTCCTGTTCTTCCTCGGTCTCTCATTGGAATTCCACGTGGGAGGGTGAGGATGGAACTTTGTGATTCTCCTGGTCTCCCTCTGCTTCATCAACTTCTCTTTCTCAGTCCCCTTGGTGTCTTCCTCTACCTGACCTCCAGGCCCCTGTTCTTCTGTCTGTTCCTAGATGATCTCATCCAGGTCCCTGACTCTAGACATCATTTATGTGCTGATGGCTCTCAAATGTCTAACTCTGTACTGACCTCTCCCTGGAGCTCCAAACACATAGATCAAACTCGACATCTCCGCTGAGACGACTCAAGGCATCTCAGACACAATGACCTCAGAAGGGACGTCTCCGTTCTGTTCTCCGTTCTGTACCCTTCCCCGTCCTGTTTCTCATCTCAGTAAACGGTACCACCACCCATACACTCAGTGGCTCAGACCACACGCCCACGAACCTCTCTTGCTTCTCTTCTCTTTCCTGATGCTTCTGCTTTGAAATATGTCTAGATCTCGCCTGTCTTCCCACCATTGCTCTCAATCCTGGCCCAAGCTGCCATAATCTTTCACTTGGAAACTGAAATCATTTCCTAAATGGTGTCTCTGCTTCCCTTCCATGGGGGGGGGGCTGGAGGGCTTCATGAAGGATCTGGGTCTCTAACTGTGCAGAATAACCAATGCTAACTGGATTAATCAGGTCGTCCAAGGGGAAGTGTATGTCCCCTCCCTTCTGTCCTGCTTCCTCAGAACAGCACTTCCATTCAGAAAGCCAGATCAAGTGCCATTAACAAATTAATTCCGATCAGCGCAGCTCAAGCACTTAGACCTCAAGGCAATCCCGCTGGGCCTGGAGGGAGGTGTCCTGGGCCTGGCCTGGTAATAAAGTAGAAGTGATGCTGGAAGCAGAGGCGGTTATTTTGATGCCTGTCTCTGTCCCTGGAGGGGAGAGGAGTGGGATTTGATTACACTGTGGTTTCCTGAGGGAATTAACTCACTTTTGAATGATAAGTTATTAATCTCCCAACGTGGCAGTTAGGTCCCTGAGGATGGTCAGCCCTCACACCTCCCTGCAGCCCCCACAGCCTCCTATTTAGGAGAAAGCTTTTGCAGGGTGCCCAATCATTGGATGAAAGAATAGTTAATTGGTAAGTGGGAAATAAGTGTGGGGCCTTATCACTCATCGCCCTCATTCTCTTATTTAACCAATGTAACCAGGCCCCTGCCATGTTTGGCACAGCAGAGGCAGGAGTTAAATCAAACAGGCAAGGCCCCTGTCCTCCCGAACCCCCAGAGTGCCGGGGGGAGGCAGATGATCAGTAGGAATCTAACAAACACAAAGCTTCCATCAGAGAAGGAGCAGCACTCACAGGATGGGGACAGGGCAAGGGACAGCATGTGCAGACGTGAGGGAGGGGTGCTCAAGGAGGGTATGAAGCCAGCACACTTAAGCTGAGCTCTGCATGCCACAGAGAGCCAGCCAGCTCGGCAGGAAGAACCTTCTAGGGAGAGGGGCCAGAAAATGTAAGTGCCTGTTTTTACACAGCCAAGTCGCTATTGGTCCAGAGTGGGCATCATTGCCAGCAGCTGGGGTCCTAATGGTCCAGGCCGGGCATCTCCCTGCTGAGTGGCCAGCTGTGCCCAGGGTTGGTTCACCTGCTTGAGTCTACCTTTCTTCCCTCCCTCCAAACCCCCTCACTCCTAGCACAGGGGTTTGATCCATTCCCATCTTTTCAATAAGGCCTTTCAGAATCCCAACTGGAAGGACTCTCTCCCTCTCTGAAGCTCTGAAGTACTTATCTCACACCTGCTGTTTCTATGGCCTTGTATACATCCCACCCCCATGTATTAGGAGCTCCTCTCCCCACGCCGGGGCTGCTCAGAGGCAGGGGCCTCACACCTCTGACTCTCACACCCCCCAGCCCTGGCCCTCAGTTATAGACACACACACAGTCTGACACGATTGCCTGACCCAATGGAAGTCCAAGGGGCAGAGGGGAACTTGTAGAAGTCTTGCTTCTCCTCCCAAGATCTTTGATGGGGGCAAGGAAGGAGAGCACTCCATCCAGCTCCTGGCTTTGGTTTTGTAAAGTAGTTTATGGAAGGATGATACAAATTTTAAGAATATTGCTGGCTTTCTTATGGAAATGCTTGGAGATTTTCACAAGGACAGCAGCCAGAAAGAAGAAAAAGGGCCAGCTTGAAGAGGAAACGTCTTGGGACAGACAAATCACATGAAGGAGGCAGCTAACCATGTTCCCAGAGGCAGGCTCTGCCCCAGACCCACACCTGGCTGCACCCCAGCCATGCAGGCACTCAGTGAGCACCTGCCATCCCACCAGCGAGGCAGGGCTAGCTGCTGCCCCCAGCCGCCTTCCTCTGGCTAGAACTTCCCCTCCCCCAACATTCCCAGACATCTCACAATCCCAGCACTAGTTAGTCTCACCAGAAGCCATCATACTGTCAAACAAAACACCGGGCACAGGGTGCCTTCAGGGTCAAGATGTCTCAACTGACCACAGGACCTGCCATGGGTCCTGAGCAGGACGAGGGAGGCCCGAGCTGCTGGCTGGGCTGATGCAGAAGAAGCCATGGCACCAACCCCATGGAAGGGAAGCAGATGGGTGTGAGGATGATGAGATGGACGTGGAGATGCACCGGGCGCTGCTGCTAACCTTTCACAAGGACTGTCCTGGCCTCTGCCCACTCGTTCCTCCCGTCTGATGTCAGCAGGCCGATTGGAGGCAAGCGCTCGTCCTCGTTGGAAGCCATTTTGACTATCTTTCTCAACTGAGTGAACAGATCCCCCTCACTGAGACGGCGGAAATTAATGACAACATCCAAGACAAAGAACTGTAGGGGAGACAGGTCAAACACGTCACTCTTGGGTGTGATCCCAGACGACCTCCACTCACTCTTTGCAGGGGAGACTGGAATGGGTGCTCAGGTCCAGGGTTTCCAAGGCATTGGGTGGTTCCCAGTGGTCTCAACTTGGGGATCAACCTAGTGCTGTGGACTGTGCTGTATTCCTTCCAAGCTGCCCACAATCAAAGAAGGCAAGATTAAACTCAGCCAAAAGAAAACTTGCTTTGTGGTTCCTAGTTCTCGTACAACCATTATGTGGTAGGGAATCAAGTATAAATTGGTACAACTGCAGCTGGAGGACAGTGTCTATCAAAATTAAAAATGTGCATAGCTGTGACTGAGCAATTGCCCTTATAAATGCATGTGTTTGCCTAAGGCTCAGAGAAACATACCCGTGTGTACTGGAAGACGTGAGCAACGTGCACCTCAGCCTTGTTGGCAATAGCAAAATCGTTCTCCAGGAAGGGGGTGGCTGAGTAAAATGTAGTGTCCTTATCCACTGCGTGTCTATCCAGCCATTAAAAAGAGCAAACTAGCTCTAGACAGAACTATGGGGATACACAAGGTGAGTGGAGAAAAGCAGCAAGCTAGCGAATCATATGTAGAGGAGGGTTAAAACGGAATCCAACACGCTCCATGCAGACATCTACACCTACACATGTGCACCTACGTGTGCTTTGTATGTGAGCCCTGTGGTGCTGTCACTCTGCAGCACTGAGTCCAAAGCTTCCAGCTTTGTGAAAGGTCTGGTCTTAGGCCCGGGTTGAGATGCCCCTTTTAGCTGATTGACATGAATACCTGGTCCCCCCACCCTGAACAGTGTCCCTGTGGTCTGATTCAGGGCCGGAGCCACAAGAGTGTTTCTGAAAGGGGTATAGACTGCCTCCTGCAGGGGCTGAGAAATTCTGACTTTAGTTTTTGAATGAAAACAGGGAGTCAGGAAGGCCCAGGTGAGTGGATTGCCTGAGCTCATGAGTTGGAGATCCTGCTGAGCTAGAGGGAGAACCCATCTCTAAAAATAGCCGGGCATTGTGGCAGGAGCCTATAGTCCCAGCTAGTTGGGAGGCTGAGGCAAGAGAATCACTTGAGCCCAAGAGTTTGAGGTTGCTGTGAGCTATGATGCTGCAGCACTCTACCAAGGGCGATAGTGGGACTTTGTGTCAAAAAGAAAGAAAGGAAGGAAGGGAAAGGAAAGGAAAGGAAAGGAAAGGAAAGGAAAGGAAAGGAAAGGAAAAGAAAAAAAGAAAGAACATGGAGAAAGGCTCTTGGTTTGTGGCTGGCCTGCCAGTGTCAGGTGGGCTGTGACGTCTCCTAGTTGGCCTTCAAACCTGGGAACAGGGGTGGCAGACTTCCGGTGAACTCTCAATTCACTCAAAATGTGACATGAGCCTAAGAACGTACTGTAGAGTAAGTACCTGGGATGGTCGCCAAACTTGGGTCTTAGCAAAAAAAAAAAAAAAACAAAAAAAACCCAACTTTTGTCAGATGCAATATTGATGGGAGTTCTCACTACATAGAATATATAGAGTGGTGGTCACTGGGAAGTGTTCAGAAGCCTTCAAGCTCAGCCAGGCCCCCAACCCCCAGGGGGTCCTTTTTGGTTATGTGGAACCCAATTGGAAGCCTGTGCTGCAGGGGATAGTGAGTCCATCCCACTCTTCGACAAACTGCTTGACTTGTCTGAATCTCATGTCCTCGTCTGTAAGAATTAAATAGGATGGCTCGGCACCTGTGGCTCAAGTGGCTAAGGCGCCAGCCACATACACCTAAGGTGGCAGGTTCGAATCCAGCCTGGACCTGCCAAACAACAATGATGGCTACAACCAAAAAATAGCCGGGCGTTGTGGCGGACGCCTATGGTCGGGAGGTGGAGGCTCGCTTGAGCCCAGGAGTTGGAGGTTGCTGTGAGCTGTGATGCCAGGGCACTCTACCCAGGGGGATAGCTTGAGGCTCTGTCTCAATAAAAAAAAAAATAATAAAAATTAAAAAAATTAAAAAAAAAGAATTAAACAGGATGCACGTGTGTATAAGTATTATGTCCATGGTCTGACACATGGGAGGTTCCATAACTCTGTCCATCTGTCAGGGTGTGTCTTCAGAAAGCCTGAGTGGGTGACTGCATGGAAACAAACATGTGCAGGTGGGGGGCTGAGGCCATGCTAGGTCTCATTCACAACCCTCGGCCTGTCAGTGCTGAAATGAGTGCCCAGTGAGTGTATTCTCAAACTGTTGATTCTTCTCATTTTTGGAACCCAACTGATGGAGAGGAATGGCACTGATTGGGAGTAGGAGACCCTAGTTGGGGGCCACTGTGCCCCAGCTCACCAATAACTCAGGAATGTAGGCTGAGCACCCTTGGAGAAGCAGGAATGGGTGCATGCACACGGCCACACATGGCCCATGCCCCTCCCCAAGCCCAAGACAAGGGGCTACTTACCTGGTTGCAGCAGGCCACAATGACGTGCTCGGGCTCAGGCATGATGCTGCTTTTCTGGGCCACCAGTGTGTCCTGGGTGTGGCCAGGAAGCCGGTAAGAAGAAAACAGCCCGTAGTACTGCTTCATGCACAGGGGCTGCCCTGACAGTTGGCCCTTGGCACAGTCCATGGGGATGGAGTGGCTGGAAGGGTAACAGGGAGGGGAGCAGGCAGCCAAGAGAGGATAGGGGAGACAAGGAATCAAAACTAGTTCTGTTATAACTTGATCAGGCAAAATGGGTCATGAAACTCAAAACTGCATCAATATGTCAGTCACAGAGCTCAATTCTTCACTTTTTAAAGGTAGTGGAGTGCCCCATTTCCACGGCCCATGGAGTGACTG
>NW_003852612.1:1977333-1982699 GCF_000181295.1 Otolemur garnettii | reverse complement strand
ATCCATCCAGTATTCATCCATCCATCTTCTATCCATCTACCATCTATCCATCCATCCACCTTCCACTCATCCATCCACCATCCAACCATCCATTCATCCAGCCAGCCAGCCAGCCAGCCATTCACCGTGCATCCAGCCAGCCAGCCAGCCATCTATCTATTCATGCAACTATTCACCCATCTATCCACCATCCATGCATCCATCCAACCACCATTCACCACCCACCATCCAGCTATCCAGCATCCATCCACACCATACATCCCCCATCCATCCATCTTTCCACCCTTTCAGCCAATAAATATTTGCTGGGCCTCTCTTTCCTCTGTGCCTGGCACTATTCTGGGGTCTGGGGATACAATACAAGACATGTATTTCTTGCTCTGGGGTACAGGTTCTGGGATGTATAAGAAGTAGATCATGAACAACAAACTGATGGAACAGGAGACTTTCAGGTGGTGAGACAGGGGTGGGAGGAGGTTGCAGGAGCAGTCTCACTGAGATCTGATAGATTGAGCTGGGCCCTAAGGGTGTGAGACCAACACAGAAGAGAGCAAGGTGGAGTGTCTCACAACACTGCTGTTCGAATGTGGGCATCACATTGAACTGTCATGATGACCCGTGACAGGGTGAGTGCTGCATCCAGAAACGTCTGCAGCAGTGTGAAGTAATTTTAAGTCTGTTGAATCTAATAAAAATGTGGTCTTGTATTTTCTGTCTTTGTGCCATTTTTCTAGTAATTTTTTGTTATGTTTTGTAAAAGTTTATAAAATTGAAAAAAGAAACAGCAAAACCTGGTCCTTCCCTAGAGATAGTTTGAGAAGCGCTGATTGAAGGCAGAATGGAAGGAAGCCAGTGGGGTTGAAGCCGAGGGAAGGGAAGGCCAGAGAGCTGAGCTGGGCAGGGCAGATCCTGCAGGCTGCAGTGGAGTGGCAAGGAGCTGTCATTTTATTCTTGGTGCAGTGGAAGCCCTTGAAGGCTTTAGTGTGCAGGAGCATGATTTGGTTAATGTTTTGCTTTTTAAATGGTTATATGTGAAGAATAGACCAAAGGGGGTCACAGGAAGAACAAGGAAGCAGGCTGCAGCTGAGATGGAAAGTGACTTGGGCCATGAGGGGAGGAAGGGAGGAGGGGGTCAGGGACATGTTCTGGAGGAGAGTGGTCACACTTAGCACTGGATTAGATGAAGGTGTGACATAGAAAGGAGCTGAAGGAAACCTAGGTTCCTTGACTCACCGGCTGAGGTGCGCTGCTGTCACTCAGAGGGCACCACAAGGGGAGACAAGGCAGGCCCAGGAGGGACCTGCAAGGCTCTGCTGGACTTGTCTGTAGTGACCAGAGCCACCCCAGAGAGGATGTCTGGGGGTTAGATGATCGGGTGTAGGGCTCAGGGGAGGGACTGTGGGTCTGAGTCTCTGCCCCAAGGTTGGATAAAGACTGAGTTGGATCAAGTTGGACAGAGTGACGTTCACCGCCTGTGCCTTTCTTGTGTCTGTTTATGTGTCTGTCTTATCCAATAGTCTGGGAATCTTTTCAGGGCAGAGATGAGGCCTTATTTCTTTTCATCTTTCCAGCATCAGTAGGTTGCAAAATAAATAAGTGAATGAGCAGATTAAAGGTTCAAATGTTCCAGCCTTAAGTTATTTATAATCATAGGACATGGGACCTTCCTGTGGATATGCACAGGTGCCCATGCAAGCGTGCAGCACACACTCGTGAGAGTCTGGGATGAAGACTCTCAGCGATGGATGGGCACATGTCCCCAGGCCCAGAGGACAGGGCCCCTACCCTGCCTCCTCCACCGTCTGGTTGGGCTAATGGTAAGGTGGGGGAGGTCTTTGAATGCAGAGACGGGGCTGTGAACTGGACAGGTGAGTTCTGGTAGGAGACAGACAAAGACACATACAAGGAGACAGCAGCTCCCAGGTCTGGACCTCCAGCACAAGAATGGTACAGTGATCATGACTGTGGCATTTTGAGAGGAGCAAGCAGGCAGTGGCCAGGAGTGTCTAGCACAGAAAGGTGCTGGAGGGTCTGCTATGGGCCTGGCCAGGGGTCAGAGCTTGCAGGGATCATCCCATAGGTCAGGCACAGCAGCCCCACAGCAGCTATTATTGACAGAGGGAATGCCATTGTCCAAGATCAACACATCAAGTATTGTGGGGGTCTGAATTCAGGTATGCTGGTCCCAGGACCCAAGCCCTGAGCTGCTCTGCCCATTGGGTCTCAAAGCCCCACCCACTTCTTTCCAGTGGGAATAGCCCTATCCTGGAAGGACTGTAGGTCTGAGTTTCTGCCCCAAGGTTGGGTAAAGACTGAGTTGGATCAAGTTAGACAGAGTGAAGTTCCCCTCCTGTGCCTTTCTTGTTCTGTTACCTCTCAGCTGTGTGACCAAGGACAAGTTACTTAACCTCTCTGAGCTTCAGCTTCTATCTGTATGAGGGACAGTGCTTTGGGCTCTTCTCTTGTTCCAGAATCTGATGTCCTTGTAGTCTGTACCTTGGGGAATCTGGATCCCACAGACCCTCTCCCTCTCCTGGATACCCCCAGCACCCTGGGGCTTTCCTCCAGAAATAAAAGTGAGTCCATGCTGCTTGAACAGCTCTGTCCATCTGTCAGAACACTTTCTGCGTTCACCTTCATGTCCACTGACCTTGGTGGGATTGAGGAAACAGAGGGTCGGCATGGAGAAACCGTTCTACCATGGGGCAAAGCAGAACTCACCATCATCTTATTCTGGGAACTCTTCCTCCCCCATCTTCTGATGTGCTCTTGAGCTTCAAACTAATTCACACCACGTATGTGCACGTGAAGTGTGGTGTCGGGGGGCATTTTGAAAAGATTGAGGAAGGATGGCGGTTACCCCACAAAAAGGAACAGTTAATGGTCAGTCCTTCAGTGCCTGATGCTGGGGGAGGTGGCGGGAAGACACCTGCTCTGTGACTGGAGCCAGGAGCACAGATCAGGGAAAGAGCTCCCTGTCTGGTGTGGGAGGGAGACAGACACAAAGGCAGACTGTGCTTGAACAGGGCATTACCCTTCCCCGGCTGGGCCCAGTCCTACCTGTCCAGCAGGGCCTTGTAGCTGAGCACACCAGAGATGAGGCTGGCTGCAAACCTGCAGAGACAAGTGAGGCCTAACCCTCTCTTCCCTGGGCCCAGGCTCCCCCCCTACAAAGTCTCTGCTTATCCCACCATATGCCAAATGGGGCACTAGTCAGAAATGACATGGTTCCTAAATCCATCACGGGCCTTGCATTTAAAATGGTCCTTTGGCGAAAACTTGGGGTGGAGCAGCTCTAGGGGAGAGAGGAAACTGGGGTCACCTTGGGGAAGAGGAAGAGAGGAAGTGGGAGACCAAGAGGGCACTGAGCAGGCAGGAAAGGCTAGATGGGGAGGGATGGAGCTCTTCCTGGTCAGGGTTAGTCCAGGAGCTGGGCAGGGCCAGGGGGAGTTCTGAAAAATGTGGTCTCCTGGGAAAAGCCAGTAATTTGTTCCCCTTAGTGTTAATGAAAAGGAAAGCGAGGGTTGGGGAAAAGATGCCAGAGAACTGTGCCATGGGACCGTGTCATCTTAACTGTCCATGGCTGATGAGGCCTGGCTTAATTGCATCAGGAGTAAAATAGCCCCTCAGATGCAATTTTGATGACTGCTCTCAGCAGTCATCCATCATACCTTCTTTCTGCCCACGGGAGGCCCCAGCTGCAGGGGGAGGGGGCTGGCCTGCCCCCAGGCCAGTCAAGCTGGTCTTAGGGAGGCAGGGGGAGGCAGAGGCCTTCCCAGTGTGGCTGCATCCTGCCCAGAGGAGAGGTAGGCGCTGCCTTTCTCCTCATGCCACTTTGGATCACCCCTCCCCCTGAACTGTCCCTACCATTTGCCCCATTCAGGTCTTGAGACCAGAGATTCTGAGGCCCTCCAGCAGGGAGATTCTTCCCCCATCTCCTCCATCGTCATCAGTAGGTCCAGAGGCCCTTCCAGCGGCTCAGTGAGCTCTGAAATTGCAGCAGATGGCACAGGCTCTGGCGGCTGGCAGGGAGGAATCGTTTCCACCCCTCTGGGGCCTCTCTGTAGAGCTGGGGGCTCTGGAGGGCAGCAGAGAAGCTTAGACAGCCTAGGGCAGTGCTTCTCAGCAACAAGTACCGACCAGTCGGAGGACACACACCTCCTTCCAGGGCCTCAGCCAGAGTGCAACTGCCGTGGGGACATCTGAGGTCCATGACCTCTAATTAGTGGTCATTCAGCCACCCCATAGCAAATAAATATATTCTGAGGCAGACCACGTGTTTGTGGCTGGAGTGCAGCCACACCTGACCTCCCTCCTGATGGTCTGGTCTGATGGTCTGGAGGTCACTGTCTTGCTCAGCGAAGGCACGAGCTTTGGCCTTTCCTCGCTGGCACTAAAGCCAGGCCCCCTGCTTTGGATAGGTCCCCAAACTGGGAGCCAGGAACACCATGCCCTCACCTTAGCTGGTCGTTGGTATCTTGGAAGTGCTGCCGAGCAAAGATCACAGCTGGGCTGGAATTGACAGGCAGGGCCAGGCGGTTGGTGAGATACATGTCATTCAGCCAGTACTCAGACACCTGCCAGGGGTGGGGGAAGTAGAGGCACATCTTGACATTCCCCTGTGTCCTTTGGGGGACACTGGACCCATCCTGGCAGCCCCGAGAGAAAATCAGGACACTTCATTGGCGCATTCACTTCATTCATTCATTCATTCCACAACATACACTGAGCTCCAGTTATACTCTAGGGCTCGGTGTGCCCCAGGCCACTCAATTGTCTTTCATCTTTGCCCTGCACTAGCTCCCTTCTTCCATCCTGGTTTCTCATCCTGGTGGCTTGGCACTCCCACCCCAGGCCCCCGCCCATCCTTATGCATGTCTCTCTCATGCCTGTCACCCTCTCTGCTTCCCTGCCTTCTTCTCTGTCCTCATCTCTCCCCCATCCCTTCTCTGCCTGGCCCTTACCCTGGCCCCTGGCTGTATGCCAATCCATGTCGCTTGTCTGTTCCCATCACTCCCCCATTCCTGTCCCCTTTGCCCCATCTGGCCTATATTTGTCCCCGTCTGTCCCTTGCTTAAATCCTTCTGTCCATCTCCAGGTCTGCCCTCTGCCCCCTCCCCGGGTGTTTTGCCTCCCCCGAGACCTCTTACCCAGTTGGCTGTCTTCTCCTGCCGCTCCAAGAGTTTTTTTTGCAGGGTCTCACCGAGGCTTCCAGGGGACCCAAACCTCTGCACAATGGCTTGAGTCTTCTGAAACTGCTCCTCAGGGACCAGGTGCTGCATGCACTGCAGGTAAGTGGCCAGGGTCTGCTGCAGGGGGGGCACCGGCAGCTTGGGCAGTGCCTGGAAGAGAAGGTTCACGGGCAT
>NW_003852612.1:1973876-1977257 GCF_000181295.1 Otolemur garnettii | reverse complement strand
TGGCCCTAGTATCTGTCTCAGGTGTGGCCCTAGTATCTGTCTCCCTCTGGTATGGCCCTAGTATCTGTCTCAGGTGTGGCCCTAGTATCTGTCTTGCTCTGTCTTATCCTGCTCTCTGTCCTGAGACCTGTTTCTAGGGCTCAACTCAGTAGGATTATGAATTTAGGAAACTGCTCCTCCGGGACCAGGTGTTATTTTTGTCACTTAAAGGCATTGTCTCAAGCCAGTGGGGAAAATGGTGCCTAAGGCTCCCAGGCTGAACTTGTGATAGCAGCTAGAACAGAGATGCAGAGAAGTCTCAGCTCAGACATCTCAGCCTCCCCAGGCTCTTGCCCAGACTCCCCTGGACTTTCTTTTTGCTGTCCCAGCCCACTCTGCGTTCTGCCCCCAGGAGGGCACAGAGTGCACAAGAAAAGACCATGATGTTGGTACCACACAGGCCTGAGTTCATACCCAACCGTGCTGCTGAGTGGCTCTGTGACCTTTGACAAGTCATCCTCACACTGTGCCTCAGTTTATTCCCCTGGAATAAACTCAGTTTATTACACTGGAGTAATAACCTCTACCTGTCATAAGATCAAAGAGACAAAGGACATGAAAGTGTTTATAAACCATAAAGGATGGATCTAAGATGAAATAGTCCTGTTGTTAATATTGTTATCTGCTGGTCACTCTTAATAATATAAGACTTATTCCCAGCTGGGGCTCTAGAGTCTGACTGAGCTCTGGATTTGAAGGGTTCTGCTCTCACGGAGAGATTTGGAAGGGTAAAGATGGCCCAGATGACCAGAATTATGCAAGATGATTCCTGGGAATACGAGTTCTTTGTAAGTCCCTCCTAGTTATAAA
The DNA here is from genome assembly GCF_000181295.1 of Otolemur garnettii. NCBI lineage: Eukaryota > Metazoa > Chordata > Mammalia > Primates > Galagidae > Otolemur > Otolemur garnettii. The sequence goes on along the minus strand of NW_003852612.1, from coordinate 1,976,408 downwards.
ACCCAGGCAGGGCTTTTTTTTCCCCCCACATGGGTATTAAGGGCAGGGACTGGGATACAGTGGAAGTCCCTCTCTCCAAATCTCCCCAAGCCTCAGCTCCTTATCCATAGAACATAAATAACAATTTCCACCTGAGAGGGACACACAGCAAACTGAATGGGAGAAACAACTGGCCCCAAACAGACCCATAGAAAAGGTGATGACATTGCTGTCCTTATCCCTGGAGGAATTTCTAATAGGAAACCCATAATCTTTGGGGGCCCCAAAGTGTGGCTAGAGTCTAGTCAGAAGCCCCCACCCCATTGCCCTATATGGGTACTGTGCCTCCCAGTTCACCAATTCTGTTTACCCAGAGGTCTCACATGTATCTTCAATTTTGTGACTTAGCCATGACAGGAATTTTTGTCCCATTTATGGATAAGGAAATTGGGTCCCACAGAGTGAAGAGAATAGTCCAAGGTCACACCACAACCTGGTGGCAGAGATGGGAGCCGAGCTCAGCCTTCATGGTCCTTTCCCCCAGTTGTTTTCTCCCTTCCCCCCTCATCCCCTTTTCCATCCCCTCCTTTCCTTCTTCCTCACTTAGCTGGTGACGGTAGGGAAGCAGGACTTTTAATGTTACTGCTTCAGTTATACAAAGCTGGTGGGCAGTGGGCTATCTTCCTTCAGGGGCTTCTGCTCTGTGGAGTGGCGAGTTTCCATGAGGCAGCCAAGGATCCATCCCCAACATGGTGGCCTGCACAGGGAGGGGGCCCCTCAAAAGCACCCCCTGCTCTGCTGCTGCTGCTGCTATACCCAGGGTGAAGGAGGATGACCATATAAGTGTGCAATGATGGATGAATGATGCTCCTCTACCTGTCTGATCCTGTCTCTAGAATTCACTGCTCTGGCAGGGCATCAGTGCCAACTGCAGGTTGCTTCTGCCCTGGGGAATGATGGAAGATGGATTTGGACAGCATCCCAGGTGGCCAGCCCATTCTCAGTGAGCCCCCCCCCACCCCCATTGTTCAGTTCTTCCACCCCGTGTGTCAGGGATGGTGGTGGTGGTGGCAGTCTGTGTGGTGGGTAGGTAAGCAGCACCTATAGAAAGCCCAGTCCTGTGGGTCTGGCTGGAGCCCTTGCGAGAAGCTGCCACCCTCTTTATGGGGTCTAACAGTGTGCTAGGGCTCAGCCTGGGTAAGAGGGAATCAGTGATGGATAGAAAGGAGTGAAGCAAAAAGTTTCAGCTCAGACATCTCAGCCTCCCTAGGCTCTTGCTCAGACTCCCCTGGACTTCTGGCCCTGTGCTAGTGAAGGTCTTTGGACTCTGGAGTCTCAGGTCAATACATGTTTCTTGGGCAGTTCATGGAAGGCAGGCCCTGGGCTGGATGTGGAGACGATGGAGAGACAGAGCTGTCCTCAAAGAAGTCACAGTCCAATGGGGTGGGGGTGTGGGAGCCTGCCACAGACCAGAGGTAATGACAGAGGAGACTGCCAGCCCCAGAGGTCAGGACAATGTAGTGAGCAACATGGTAGGAGAAGCCAGAAGTTGTGTTCAGGGTTTTAAATGAAGCCTGAGGGGAGAGGGCAGACAGGGTGGCAAAAAGACATGTTGGAGAGGGCCCAATAGGCAGCTACCTGAAGTCAAGTGTGTTACTTTGTCACTTAAAGGCATTGTCTCAAGTCAGTGGGGAAAATGGTGCCTAAGGCTCCTGGGCTGAACTTGTGATAGCAGCTAGAGCAGAGATGCAGCAGGACTCACAGCAGTGAGCCCTACCTTAAGGCAATCCCACTGAGTTCAAAGATGACAGAAGTGGAACTTTGGTGGGACTTGAGTGAAACACCTGGCCTGGTCAAGGGCTCTTTCTGGCTTTGGGACCAGGAAGTAGAACTCCCTGAGGCCACCCCCAGCCCTTCTAAGGCCTTCCCAGGCTCCTCAGCAGGCTACAGCCTGGTCTTTGTGCAGGAGAGTACATGGCTGAAGGTCAGGCAATGCTGAGGGCCAGTCCCACCCAGAACTATTCTGGAAGCAAGGGCGAGTGGGGAGAACAGAAAGAGAGGGGGTTCCAAAAGTCACTCACAGACTCCTCCTCATTGCTTGGGGGCTTTGCTGCCATCTTATGAGGATCTTTTTCCAGGATGGGCATTTTGGTGACTCAGAGTCCAAGGAAGCAGCAGTGTAGACCTGGGGACCAAAACAGAGTACATATCATTACCTAGGCCTCTGTGGTCACTTCACCTCTCTCAGCCTGGCCCCACCCCCACCCATGAGGAGGCCAGAACCTGGCAGTAGTATATAGTGGCTTCTTTGCAGGCCTGGCACCAATCTCCAACCCCTGACCACAGTGTCCTCTATGGGGCCCCAGATGGGAGAGGGTATTTCCTGAAGTGAGCCTCCAGTTGGGACCTGTTCTCATGCTGCTCCTAGGCCAACTGACTGCTCCAGGGCAGCACTGGGGGTGCAGGGCTTCAAACCTGTCTCTAGCAGGGCACTTGTTTTATTCCTGCCTGGAACCCAGTAGGTATGTGATTTGTTGATTAAAATCTCTTTCT
>NW_003852612.1:1971122-1973233 GCF_000181295.1 Otolemur garnettii | reverse complement strand
GACTTGCTGTGGGGCCTGGCTTGGAGTAGGGTGAGTGTTAGTTAGCTGAGGACAAGGTATGCATGTGTGTATAAGTGAATGTGTGCATGAGTGACCAAGATCTTCTAAGAGCCTGTGTTCCAGGAGGCGCTCTGTGCTGATGGGAGGGTGGCCTGTGACCAAGGCAGGGAGGCATACTTGACGGGTTGTGACGTTGGCACTATCTGGTCTGTAGTCTCCCAGTGTAAGTGCCACAGGAATACGGAGGGAGGTGGTACAGGGAAGCTATCCAGCCTGGGCCCCTAACAGCCACCTACCTTAGCCTAGGGAGAAAAACATTAATTTTGAGGGTGCAATAGAACCGAGCCAGGCCAAGGGGGAAAAGACTGTGGGACATAACTGGTATATTCTGAAGTCCCCCCAAACCTAAACGTACACAGGCATACATCCATGATTTCTACCAGCCCACCCTCAGTTCTCATTCAAGAGCCTAAAGCTGATGTTTTGGCTCACCTTCCCCCCAGTGCCACCCCTATTCAGAGGCAAGCACAGCCCAGGTGTCAGCACATGGCACAGCTGGCCCCAGGAACAGAGCATCTGGAAAGATGGATGAACGAAGTCCAAGGACGGAGGAGCCTGGGGCTGCCCTGTAGCCTGGGCAGAGAACGCAAAGTCTTTGCTGGTACAGTGGAGGGGCTCCTGGGTGGTCCCCAGATCTCCCAGTGACACTGGACCATAGAGGCTATCCCCAACTGCAAAGCAGCAGAGGCAGCATACTGGTAAAGGTGATGGTGTTTTCAAGAGAAGTTAGGACAAGGGCAGGTTGGTAATCACTGACGGATGGTGTGGCTAGTGCCTCCTCTTACTCTGACCCTGGGGCCCCACTGCTGCAGGAAGACTTTAGTCAGGCTCAGGGACCCAGAGTCTTGGAGAGGAGGATAGGACCGAAAAGGGAAAGGTTCCCTGATGATTCTGTGATGGTTCCTACAGCCCTTGGCTCTTGGGCCATGTCCAGAGGGTGTGTGTATATACTTCCTTCTATTCGTTTTGTACCTCCCATCCATACTCCTTCTGGTCTAGCTTTCAAAGGGGGCCCCAGCAGTGTCTGCTCTGCCCTGGAGGCCCAACCCCAGCCTGGTTCTGGGTCACAGGCTGTCTGCACCCTGCAACATGGCTCAGATTGTCCCTGCAGCTGTTCCTCTTCCTCTACACCCAGTTCCCTGGAGGGTCTGGAGAGAGGAGGGTGTCCCAGTACTTTCACGTGTGAGACCTTCAGACCCTCCCACCACACACAGAAAACACAGACTTAGGCCCGTAGCAGGTGCGGGTCCAGGTGAAATAAGAACATGTGCCGAGTCCCAGAGGCCTGCGGGTCAAGCTTCTCTAAGCCCAGGCATTCAAGTAGCGGAATCCTGCACCCTCCCAGCTGTCCCCGACGGCTGCTGCAGTCCAGGTCTCTGAGGACTCCGGGAGTTCCGGGGCCTCTGGGCCCGGATACTGTCCTTGGACAGAGCCTCTGACCGCCGCCCTCGGCTCCTGAGCCCCGCTCCCATGCCGCGCTCCGCCAGCCCAGCCCAGCCCAGCCCTCCTCACCTGCTCTCCTGGCTCTGCCGCTTCAGCCACCGCTGCACCGCAGGCACCAAGCAGGACTGGGGGCGGGGGTGTGAGCCGGAAGGGACTGGGGCGCGTCAGCAGCGCGGGGGTGGGGGCTGCCGCCCCGGTCTTTGGTGGAGCCTCGGACGTCTCCAGGTCCCCGCTGCCACCCGACTGGTACAAGCGAGCTGGCCGCGCCTCCCTTCTTCTTCCTCTTGTTCCTCCTCCCTCCCCCCCCCCTTTCCTCCCTCTCCCAGCCCCTCCCCTGTCTCTTTTTTTCCCAGTCCTTGGTCCCCACCACCTCCCGCCCCTACCCCTCCTGCGATCCCACCTCCTGGTCCCACGGAACCGTGTTGGACGGCTCCTGGACAAGCTAGGGCACAGGCAGCAAACCCAGGCCCGAGAAGGGGCCGCAGGACATTGCCCCGCCCATACCCACAGACCCCAGCCCAGCCTTCCCCGGTCCCTGCGCTGCTCCAGCCTAGTATTCCCTGCCGCAGCTGCTAGCACAGAACCATGGAGAGGTCCAGCTCTGAGGA
>NW_003852612.1:1960255-1970907 GCF_000181295.1 Otolemur garnettii | reverse complement strand
AGACCTGGGGGTGCTTAGAAACGTGCGGCAAGAGGCAGACTCTTCTCTCAGACAAAAGCATCCCCCTCATAAAGATCTCCACACAAGAATACACACAGACCACAAAGACTCTTCCCGGACACACGCAGACCCACACCCCCACACGGAGGACAGACACGCACACATCATAGGTACAGACCCCCAGAGATGCACTCTAACACACAGGCGACCCCACTTTAGCCGCCCCTCCCCTGGGCCTGAAGGACCCTGCTGCGGTCATTAGACCGCCAGTTCCAGAACTGGGAGAGTGGCGCAAACGCTAAGGGATCGCAGGACCGGGATTCAAGGATGGGAAACTTTTCTGAGAGCCCTGAGCGGCTGCCTGCACCCTGGGCAGCGTGGACTTGGGGGCGTGTTGACACCAGCTTCCACGCTCTCATCCCCTCCTTTCACGACTCAGACCCGCAGGACCCGGACACAGCAGCAGACACCTTCCCGCACGCCTCTCCTAGGATAGAGCAAGGCTCTCTAACCAACGCCACACAACGCGCGCGCGCGCGTTTCCAGAGATCGGACCCTAAAAAGGTGGGGCCTGTTTTTCTTCCTCTGCCCGGAACAGCTCGTCTCCTACTCTTTTCTCCAAGGCTGGACGGGGCGGGATGCTGGTCAGAAGGGAAGCTCAGCCCAGGCGTCTCAGACCTCTGTGGCTGGAGCAGGGCGTGTCCTCACAGGGCGGGGTCTGGCGTTCCCGGCTGGAGCGGTCCTCAGGTTCCCCCGGGCGGCACCTCCGGACAACGCGCTGGGGTTGGAAAGGAGGGTTTGTAGCGAGCTGAGGGGAGCGTGTGCTCCATGGTGACCACAGGTTTGCTTCCTTCCTATCCTGCAGGACCCCTGCACGCCCGCTAGGCTCAGGCCTGGTTTGGGTCTGGACTTGAAGATGCAACTCACCTTCCTCTCTGCCCCGGCCGTGTGCCCTGCTGCCCACCCCCCACCAGTAAAGAGACTCAGCTTCCCGGGATAGACATGGTTTATTGATTCGGACCATAGGCACCGCGGTGCAGCGGTCTGTTTGGCACTGGGAGGAACGCAAGGACAGACGCACGGCTCTACACGGGGCGCCCCGAGGGAGGGGGCGAGCGCCTCTTCCCCCTCTGCAAGGAGCACAACTGGCTTGGCTTGCCTCGGTGCCCCACACCCCAATGGACAAGAGGGAGAAGGACATGAAATGGGTCACTGGGAAGGGATATGGGCAGGGGGAGTCAAGGCTGAGGAGGGGCTGGGATAATCGCTAGAGGAGGCGGACCCGGAGCCTGAGCTGACCAGTGCTCTGGCAGAGCGGCAGTCACTTTGGCCCAAGGGAGGGGGGCGCCTGGAGGAGGAGCAGGGCTGCTAACTGCGGGTGTAGTAGTAGTTGTAGTCATCCTCGCACCCGTCAAAAGGGCCAGGTGGGCTGCAAGGCGCGCCGTCTGGGCCAGACACCGGACGCTCCCGTAAGCGCACCGCATCGTACAGACCCTGCGGTGGCTCGTCCAGCAGCACGTCGCGCTCTGAGCGGGAGCGCGTCAGGAGGCCCACGTTTCGCAGCAGAAGCAGAACCGGCGCATACAGCAGGTTGGCCAGGCCCATGCCAAGGCTGAGCTGCTCAAAGCCCAGCGAGTGCACAATGTGGCCCGCCACTATGGGCCCCAAAGCGTAGGCCACTGAATAGGAGATGTCGGCGATAGCGTAGACGCTGCCGTAGACTGAGACGTGGCGCACGTCCACTAGGAAAGCGAGAGTGGGCAACAGTGCTGTGTCCACTAGTGCTATGCCAAAGCAAAGGCCACAGAGCGAGACCACCAACGGCGCGAAGGAGCGGCACGCGGGCACAAGGCAGGAGCTGGCGCCGATCACAGCCAGCCCCAGGGCTCCATACAGCCACTGCAGGTGTGGGTAGCGCGCCGCCAGGCGCACTGTGAGGTAGACGCCCAGCACGTGCGGGATAAAAGCCGGCAGCCAGGCCATGCCCATCTCCCACTCGGAAGCTGCCATCGTGTGCTTCATCCACGTGGCGATGGTGGGCTCGAGAAAGGCTAGGGGAATATTACAGGTGGTGAGCGCGCCGGCTACCACAGCAATGTAGGGGTCTAGCATGAGGCGGTGGATGGGTGTGCCCACTGGCAGGTTGGCCCGTGCCCGAGCAGCGGCTGAGAATGGCTTGGCTACAGCTAGCAGCAACAGCGCATCGAAGAGTGACACAGCGGCGAGCACCAAGAAGGGCACGCGCTTGCCGGCGAACTCGTAGAGGATGCCCCCAAAGGGCGGCGCCACTAGGCTTCCGAAGCTAATGAAGGCCAGCGCCACGCCCAGCGCTCGACTGCGCTCTGGCTCCTCTGGATACTTGTCTGCAATCATAGCTATGCCGGACGTGTCCGCGAAGGCTGAGCCCAGGCCCTGTAGGCTGCGAGCGGCGAATAAAGTAGCGTAGTCTTCAGCGAAGGCGAACATGACCGTGGAGGCAAACATGACGCCCAGGCCGATGAGCAGCGGCACGTCGTAGCTCATGCGGTCGATGAAGGTCCCACTCAAAGGGTTCACCAGCAGCTGAAGGATGGCCTTGGAAGCAAACAGCACCCCGATCTTCACATCTTCGCTCTCCGTGGGGTATCGGGGCCGCAGGGCCGACCCAGCAGGCCACGAAGCCGTCGGGGACGCCGAGGTGTTGGACGTGTAGGCGCTGGCATTAGCTGAAGTGGGCAGCGGCAAGGTGGGCTCCCACACCTCAGGGGTTGGGGTGAGGCTCTCGCTGCCCCCGTGCATGTGGGCAATGTAGTCAGGCACGATGGGTACAATGACCATGTATAGCATGTTGTCCAGCAACAGTGCCACACACACGATGACCAGCAGCAGGCGCCGCTGCCGCCGTGGCTCCTGCAGCGCCGCGCCCACCGTCTCCGACAGCTTGGTGGCCGCTGCCCGGGCCTGGGCCGCCGGTGCCTCGGCTTCCATGCCCTCACCCTGCTGGCTCTTCCGAGGACGCCTCCACCGAGCTTGGGCGCGGGCGTCCGGTAGCGCAGAGACTAAGGCACGAGACTTTGGGGGCGCGGTCCTTGCTCGAGAGGCGGCCCCTGTGCCTCAGGTGGCCGTGCGGCTCATGGCCCCAAGCCCCGGGAAAGGAAAGGACTCCGTCTGGCGAAGAGCCGCGGCTGCTCTTAGCCGATCCCGGGACCTGTCTCCGCTGGGCTCAGGGGCGGCCAGGAAGGCGGGAGCTCCAAGAGGCTGGAGCGGGAGTCTGGGCGCACTGCGCCCGGGGCGCACCCAGAGCAGCCCCCGCCGCGCTGAGAGGCCGCCCGCGCTGGCCGAGGGGCATGCTGCTGCCGCCCGCCTGCTCGCCCCGCCGCCGCGCTCCCCTCCCCTCGCGTCGGCTCTTGCCTCCTCCGCTGCTGCTTCTTTTTTTCCCTTCCACTCGGGGCTGTGACGCGACGAGTCCCAGCCCCCGAGTGGTGCCCGGGCCACTTGCGTCGCTCATGCTAATGCGACGTCGGCGGGGAGGAGGCTGGGGGCGGGGCGGAGACCGGGGGCGGGGCGGGGCCGGGCAGGGGTCCGCTCGCCAGATAAGCCAGGGCTGGAAGCCAGAGGAAGGGGTTTTGGTGAGGAAGAGTCCGGGACCCTGGGGATGGGTGCGCGGTGCTCGGAGCAGACCCTCTATCGGCCCCCACCTCCGGGTCTAGGACCTGCGGGCTCAGCGCCGGCTGGTCTCCTCCTGAGAAGGGGGAGCGGCAGCAGGTTCCCGCGGCCCCTCGGGAGAGTGGATAGCCAGAGGGGGGAGCCGGGGGCTTGAGATCTCCGCCTCAGCCAGGATCTCGGTGCACAGCGGGCAGGGAGCCCCTGAGGTGAGCCGCGGCTGCATCCATCTGTTCTCGCAGCTGGATTGTGGAGCCACGCGATCCAAGAGGCACAGGGCGGTGACCCCCAACCCATCCTTTCTCCCCTTCCCGTCCCTTCCCCCCGCCCCTGAAAGGATGGGGCGGCTCACAGACTCTTGGGCCTGGTTGCGACCCTGGCACTTCGGCAGAATGTCACAGTAGCAAATTTGCCACTATGAGCATGTGGGAATTGAGGGGAAAAGTTGCTTCGCCCCCCACCCGGGGCCTGGAGTATCAGCCCAGCCCCTTCCATCCTCCCGCACTGCCTCCCCACACTCCCCCTGCCTAGACTCCCCCTTTCCTCGTTAACAGTCCTGGTCCCCCAGCTCCGCCTCTTCTTTCTTCGCTCCTCCTCACCCCCTCCCCACCCTGACTCCTCCCAAGCCCTGTGGGTTCCAGACAGGGCCTTTCCTCTGCTACTGCGAGCCTCCGCCCTCTGTTCACTTCCCTCTCCTCATCTCCAGAGCTGCCACCAAGCCCTAGGTGGGCTCGAGAGTAATACGAGTGGGTCTTCTTATGAAGCTGTAAGCAATCCTGCGTGGGTGCAGCGCCCACTCCCTGGACGGGGCCCAGGAGCTCTGCTGCCACCAGAGACTCAGGGGAAGCTCCCCTTCCATGAGCGCCGCACCTGCTAAGGCCCGCGGTTCTCAGCTGACAGGCTGAACTGCCCAGACTGTACGCTGCGCCTGATGGGTCCCCAGAAGAGTGTTGACTCTGAATGACATATCAGGCCCTTTTTTTCCAGTCTGGGGACTGGCAAGAGAGAGGCTCCAAGGCAGCTGAGGTAGGGAAAGACTTGTGTGTTGCTGAGATTACAGTTTGTCTCTCTGTTCCAGAATGAGAGAGGTGCCTTCCCATCCTTTTAGTCTCAAAAGCAAAGTAGCTTTAGACCCAGCTGCTTCTGACGCGGTGCCCCGTCCCTACAGGGGGCCAGTGATGCAGAGCAAAGAACGTGTGCTTTAAAGGCAGCCAACTAGGATGAGTCCCAGCTCTGCCTAGGGTGCCTAGGGGACACTTCTTCACCTCTCTTCTCCTCAGTTACTTTATCTGTAAAATGGAATGATAATAGTACCTACTGCTTAGAGTGTCCGATGCATAGTAAGAGCAATGTAAGTCCTTGCTGTGTTGTTATCATTTGTAACATGTGTGGTTTCACCCTCAATTCACAGTTGTGGGTCTTGGCAAGAAGAGATAAAAGATATAGGAAACACCTGGCCACTGGGCTGGTTCCTGTAGTTAGGTGGGCATTGTCAGCTGATGCTCTGTGTGGGTTGATAGAGGACCCAGAAAGTGTTAAAAAGTCGGCTTCTTTCCCTGAGATGGCTGTGAGGTGAGATGGTGGAGACCAGGGTGTGAGGGTGAGAGGCAGCAGCCTTGCCACCTTTGCTCAACCCTCCACCCACCCAGTTTCTTCTTAGTAGAAGAAACTCATCTACTTGAGCTGCTGGCACCAGCTCTGCAGTGGCCAAATTGCACTCTGTCTGATGCGGGGAAAGAGCCCCCATATGGAGACTGGCTCTGGCTCACCTTGGCTCAGTCACAGCCCCCCTCTGAACTCCAGCCTTGGCCTCTGTCCAGTAAGGGTTTAGGTGAGAGCCCACTCACTGCCCATCTCAACAGGAGTGTATGCTCAGAATGGCTCTTTTGGGATGGAAAACATATTTTATTTGATGGCCTCTAGTCAGTACACAGATGCTCTCTGGCTCACCCCACTCTTTTCTCTGCTGGCTTCACACACTTACGTCACTCACCTGGCTCTCCAGTCATTGAGAGAGGTTTGAGACTTTTGGGCTCTTCCAACCCTCCCATTATGTTTTTAAAGGGCCAGTCTTCCAGCCTGCAGGGCAATTATTATTTATGCATATGGTGTTTTCCTTTTTTTTTTTTTTTAAGGAGGGTGAGGGAGAAGGATTTGAGGCAGAAGTTTTCTGTCTAGTGGCTGAACAATAGTGGAATCTTAGAGAAGATAAACTTTTCCAGGGACTTCAAAGTGAAGACCCCCTCTCCCAGCCCTCTGGCTAACAAAATTCATGGTTGTTCATGAGCTTGAAGCCAAGTTATCTGTGGACTCAAATCTAACTTTCCAGTCCTCCATTCCTGTATGGCAGGAAATGGACTCATTTTTTAAGTACTTGCTTCATGCCAGTGGCATTTTGTGTACTGTTTTGCTTCACTCTCCCTCAGTCCTGGTGCAGTGTGGGAGCTATTTCCCTGACCTTACTGGCCATGGAGAAGCTGTGTTGCATGCCAGAGATTCCAGCTGCCAGGCTATTGGACCTATCTTGTGATCCCCATGCTGCCTCCCTAGTCCCTGGGCTACATCATGCTTCTGCTGCTCCCTCTTCAAGGTGGCCATGGCCTGGCAAGAGGGGCAGATCAAAATCCATGTAGGAGGAAGGTCTTCGGCTGGCTCCCTAAGGAGATCCCAGGGACACTAAACGCCTTCACTCCCAAACTTCCAGATCAGAAGGCAACCCCCCCCAATCCATTATCAACCCCAAGGACCAAGTGTAGGGGTTGTGGAGAGGTGACAGATCCCATTAGCATAAAGCTGTGTAGGGCCTGAGCTAAGGCAAGACATGGCAACAACCTCTATTGCTGTTCAGGCCTGACGGGAGCTGTCCAGGGTGCTGTCCAGGGTGCTGGCCCAGGCTCCACTGCTTGCCAACCAGCCTCCCACAAGAAATTTGTTCCTTCTCTTCCTTCAAATGCAGCTTCCTCTTCACCTGAACTCGTAGTAAGTTCCTTTTCCAAGACTGCCCTATCTGAGCATAACTTACAGGCAAAAAGGAACTTCCCATCCAATCCTGTAACAGGAAATGGAAGCAATATCCCCCCTCCCCTTTCTTAACCAGACATAGCAACTGTTGCTACATACAAGGTTCATATCTAGTACTCAATGTCAGTTAAATCAGTAAAGGAAGGAGCTTATTTATTACACATCTGGAAGTACTTTTAATGGCCAGGCACTATTCTAAGCATTGTAAAAATATTAGCTCTTTTAATACTCTCACTATCCTTTATATTACGTTTCTATAGGTGAGGACATCAAGTAAAATAATTTATTCACAGTCGTAGGGCTCACTAGTGGTGGAGACGGCATTGCAGGTGATCTAGCTCTACATCCAGCTTTCGGTTATCCTGTTGTCCTGCTGAGGACAATGAGGTAACTTACTGGAAGGCATCGAACTCAATGCTTTATACTTAGTGTGAACTTAATTGTTGTTTTTTGTTTTGTGTTTTTGAGACAGCGTCTTGCTCTGTTGCCTGGCTTAGAGTATAGTGCTGTGATCATAGCTCATTGCAACCTAACATTCCCGGGCTCAAGCAATCCTCCATCCTCAGCCTCCTAAGTAGCTAGGAGTACAGGCATCTGCCACTGTGCCCAGCTGGGTTTTCTAATTTTTGAGGAGATAGGCATCTTGCTTTTGTTCCAAGCTGTTAATTATTATTATTTTGTATGGATAGAGACAGCTTGGCGATTTCTGGCTGATCCCCTTTCTTCTTATTTTATCCACTGGATACAACTGTATCCCCAGTTTGATAGAATAACATCTGCTCCATTATGGACCAGTGCCATAAGGGAGCTTTTTGGGGACTGGAGAGCCATGGTTTATGGGAGTTTGGGGAAGGGGTTGCAGGATAGCCGTTCTGAGGTTTATGGGTGAGTTCTGGAAGGGTCTTGGGTAGATTGCAGGGGAGGGGGTGTGTGATGCTGTAGATGGAGATACCAGCCCAGCCTGGCCTCATTTCTCATGTCAATTCCAGGGCTTTGCCATTTGTCACCTCACTGAGACATCTGGTCCCAGAGAAGTGAAACTACCATGTTTCCGTAAGAGAAGGAGGTTGCTCTTGATGGTAGAGCACGTGGGCCGGGTGCCTGTTCCTGATTTATTATTTCTTTGTCTCCCTGGAAGCACTTAAGTGGAGGCTTAGTTCCAGTGAAGCTCAAGAGCCTCTTTGGATTCCAGCACTGGGGGTTGGTGTGCAGTTTGCTCAGGCCTCTCTATGCCCTTCCCTCCGTGCTTCCTTGGGAGGGCCTCTGGGCCTCAGCATCACTTAATTAATTTAGGCTTCCCTAGTCACATATTCTCAGATTCAAAGGAACAGAGTGGCCCTTTGTCAGCCTTTCCCGGAAACCTATGAGTCTGATGGCTGGAAGCCAGAGGACTACGTGTCTGCCTGGCTGCCCTTGGCCAGCCTGTCCTCTGGGCCCAGGCCTGCCTTGTGCACAACATAGTGGGACTTCAATGGGGGCAATAAAGGTACTGCAGCTCCTGTTTTGTGGGGGCCTCTGGGGTCCTCTATGAGGTCCCAGGAAGAGGTCCTTGTTCACTTGCTTTCTTTCTGATTTCCCCTGACACTTTCTACGAATCATTGGCTGGCAGCACAATATCCAAACCCCTTTGGTTTTTGCTCCTTCCACTTATTTTTTATACTGATCGAATGAGTGTCTCAGGTTCATTTCTCTCCTCCATTGTTATCACCCTCTGACTGCTCAGCCCAGACTGTACATCTTCCCCTACACTGGGGCAGTCAATCACCTCCTACTTGTCCCTTGCTTCCTAACCTGGCCAGTCTACTCCTATAGGGATACTAACTTTTTCCCTCTGTAAAGTTTCAGGCAAGCTCCCAGTTTGCTCATAGACTCCTCAGGGAACCCTGCTTCCTAGGACTAGAGCTCAGCCCCCTCTCCCAGCATGACGCCGTCCACAATGCCTCCTGCCTTAACTGCCCTCCCTGTCTTCCCTGACAGGCTACGGGAGCTCCTCCCTCTGCACCTTTGAATCCGTGTCTCCTCAGTTCCTGCCCACTTTGCCTCCCTCTGATAGCTGCAACTCCTCCCTGATTCCTGAAATATTGTGAACACACCCCCAACACACACACACACACACACACACACACACACATATTCCTCTGAAATTTATCCCACGTGGCATTGGAGCTGCCCCCGCTCTCCACCAGCCCAAGAGCTCCTTGAAGGCTTCTTAGACATTCCGCACTGCACTGGCCACAGTACTTTGCATAGGAACTGACATGTCAGTGGTTTTTAAATCCAACTCTACATTTATTCAAAGAAAAATTAATCATGTAAGTAATACATATGTATCTCTCTCTATATACATTCTTCTCATAGAAATTAGAGTATTATGAATGTTTGTTCGCCTCTGCCACCTCTCAGATGCTATCATGCTTACTGTTTTGTATTTTCCAAGCTCTTTTCCATACATATATATATGAGCGCATATAAAATCTAACATTAATAGTGTGCTTAAGCAAGTATATTTTAATATAAATGTTATATTGTATCATTCTGCAGTTCTCTCATTTCCTACTCATTATAGCCACTTTAGTCTTTATAGAAATAGCTCAATTGTTCTTATTTCTTGTATTTTTTATTGTATTTCTTGTTATGAACATACCACTGGACTTTGAACTATTTTCCTATTGGTGGACATTTGGGTCATTTCTGATTTTTAGCTATTCCAGTGTTGCAGCGAATTTCCTCATGCTTGTGTAGATACTTTTCCACCCAATACACTGACAATTGGGAGTGCTGGGTGGATTCCAGCAATCTGCTCCCGTTTTTAAATTTTCAAAGAAATTTCCAGATTGCCTCTCGCAATTGCTATATAAATGAATACTCCCAGCCCCTCAGCATTGTATGGGAGTACAGATTGCCTCAACTTACAACAGAGTTCCATCCTGATAAGCCCACTGTAGATTTGTAAAGTGGAAACGCCAATAAATCAAAAATATGTTTAATCCATGTCACCTACCAAACATCATAGCTCAGCCTAGCCTACCTCAGATATGCTCAGAAGACTTACATTAGAGTGCACTTAGGCAAAATCATCTGGCCACACTGTCCCCAGTGGATTACCTGCTGGTTGTTTCCCTGATCACATGGCTCACTGGGAGCTGGGGCTCATGGCCGCTGCCACCACCGTGGGAAAACACCAACATTTAAAATTCGAAATACCATTTACACTGAATGCATATCACTTTTGCTCTTTATTAATGTCCCAAAATTATTATTTTTTTTTTTTTTTGAGACAGAGCCTCAAGCTGTCCTCCTGGGTAGAGTGTCGTGGCATTACAGCTCACAGCAACCTCCAACCCCGGGGCTCAAGCGAGTCTCCTGCCTCCGCCTCCCAAGTAGCTGGGACCACAGGCGCCCGCCACAACGCCCGGCTATTTTTTTTTGGTTGCAGCCGTCATTGTTGTTTGGCGGGTCCGGGCTGGGGATTCGAACCCGCCACCTTAGGTGTACGTGGCTGGCGCCTTAGCCGGTTGAGCTATAGGCGCCGAGCCAATGTCCCAAAATTATAAGTAGAACCGTGTGTATGCAGGGGATATCTGTGCACAACTCGCCATACCTTGCTTGCGTCTGTCTTTTTCCCTTTTGTTAATCTGATGGGAGAGAAATGGCACTCATTATCATTTTAATTACTTAATTGTTTTATTGGCTGAGTACCTTTTCATATGTTTATTGGCCTTTTGTATTTTCTCTTTGTGAATTGCCTGTGACTTTCCTTGTTTTCCTGTGAGGTAGTTTGTCTTTTTCTTCCTGAATTGTAAGAATTGTCAACATTTTAAAATAGAATATCTTTGCCCCAGACATGTCCATTGTGGATGAAAATTATTGCTATTTCTTCACTAATAGATTTTATGGCTAATATTTACTGAGCAGGTGATGTGAGGTTGCTGCATCAATTAAAAGCCTTGATAGTCTTTTTCATCAGTGGCAGAGTTTGAATTCTTTAG
>NW_003852612.1:1958200-1960139 GCF_000181295.1 Otolemur garnettii | reverse complement strand
TTTTTTTCTAGGGTCTGTCAATTTTAAAACCTTACAGAGTTGGTCCCTCCTTTGCAAGCTTCAAACTCTCTGATCTTGTGCAAGTTGTTTAATCTCTCCAAAGCCCACCTATACTTCTATTAAATGGGTGCCTTGACAACACCTCACAGAGTTTGGTAAGGATGGAATGAAATTGCCTGTAGAGCAGGTTGATACATACAGTTGTTGATTATACCAGGTATACTAGGTATACCTGTCTACCTAGATGACTTTTCTCAACTTTTATATCACATTAAACTTTTGTCCCATCCCACTCTCCCCCTAAATAAAACTGAGCTCTTCCTCCTTTGTGTCACGACCACGTGTCTATGACTGTCCATATCACATGATATTGCGGTGATGTGTTTGTGCGTCTGTTTCTTGTACTAGGGTGGGAACCCTTGAATTAGGGGCTGAGATGTATGGGAATCTCATTGCTTGGTATAGAACACCCTGCATCCAGGACTGTGGAATGGAAGAATTGTCAATTTTGGAAAGAATTAGGGTTTCCTCATTGTGCTAAAATTCTGTTGTGCCTGGAAAGGATGAAGAGTCACTTAGAAAAAAACGGAAGATATTTCTGAAGAATACCCCAGATGCACCCTGGGCAGAACCAAGAAATAGCTCCCTTGATCAACTAATCAGGTAGGCAAAAATGTTATTTCAGAGAAACTGCATTTTACAGTCAGAGTTGGCTCTTGTGGGGAAACCAGTGAGCTAGATGAAGGCTGCCAGCCCTCTCCCCTGGGTTCCAAGGCTTGTTGTGGTCTGAAAGCAAGCACTGATTAGCCACGGTCACTTTCAGGTTCAGACTTAAAAAGTGTAGATTTAGGAAGGGGACTCAGGATGCTGGTGCAGAGGGCAGTGTGCAGGGGACTGCCGCAGGAGAATGCCCACGCAGACACACGCTGTGATCTGTTGTACATGTATGCCTCCATACCTGGCACACCATGGCACATGAAAGGCTCAGGGAAAATCTGAGGGAGATGCTTGTTTTGGAGCCAACCAGTCTGAATGGGGAGGTAGTGACCATCAAACCTGTGTGGGTTGCTGTTCAGCCAGGTACAGCTGCCTGCTGCCCAAGATGAAGCCAATGTCCAGAGACAACGAAGTTTACAGCTGAGAAAGAGTTTATTCCACACAGCACAAAGTGAAGAGATGGGAGACTTTTCTCAAATCTGATGCCCTGAGAATTGGGGGAACAGCTTATTTATTTATTTGTTTGTTTGTTTTGAGACAGAGTCTTAAGCTGTTGCCCTGGGTAGAGTGTTGTAGCATCACAGCTCACAGCAACCTCCAACTCTTGGGCTTAAGTGATTCTCCTGCCTCAGCCTCCCAAGTAGCTGGGACTATAGATGCTTGCCACAATGCCTGGCTTTTATTTTTTTTGGTTGTAGTTGTCATTGTTGTTTTGGTGGGCCCGGGCTGGATTTGAACCCACTAGCTCCTGTGTATGTGGCTGGTGCCCTAGCCACTTGAGCTACAGGTGCCAAGCTGGGAACAGTATTTTTAAAAACCATTTGGTAGTTGGCTGGTTTTGGAGCAGAATCAGCAGTCCTTTGCTATGGGCCACTGTCTGGGTGGGTCAGTTACTGGAATGCAGTTCCTTGAGTGGGGGTCCAAGGCCAGTTGTGTTAGTTTCTTGGCCTAGGTGGATCAATCAGTCCACTAGAATGCAGGACCTGGAAGATACCTCAAAAAACGCCCCTAGGTTCTGAACAGGTGGTGTTATTTACAGAGGGGACAGTGACTATTATTAAGCAAAGAAGGGGATGGTGACTGGTTATCATTATTTTAGCTAGGCCTGTTCCTTCACAGACTTTTGGGGGTCCCTATTCTAGTTCTTGCCTTGCACCCCTTCATCAATCTGTAAGGGTGGTTTCATGTGCCTGGTTAGTATGGCCACGGGTTCAAGATCATT
>NW_003852612.1:1945676-1956777 GCF_000181295.1 Otolemur garnettii | reverse complement strand
GTTCATGTTAAATGCTGTTCACAGCCTACCAATTTGGTTTTATTACCTGCAGCTCCTCAGAACACTCTTATCATGCCTACTGTTATCCTCTCCTATTTAATATGTGATAAAATGAAGATGCAGAGAGATAAAGCAACTTACTCTGGGTCACAGCCCTAGGAAGCAACAGAGCCAGGATTTGAACCCAGGCCTCAGTGCCTCTGCTCCCGTGGCCAAGAGTATAGCTTCCAGCCAAGAGTGTGGCTTTGGTGATTGATCAGGGCTCTGCGTACTGAGTGATTCAGCACAGGGGGTGGCTTCCAGCACTTATCCAACTGTGGGAAGGGACAGCAGGACAGAAAGAGCTCAAGCATTCACCTTTCCCTCTGAGATCCAGCTATAGTTGTAGGTGGCTCTGGCCAGAGCTGCCCCAAGAGCAAGGGACAGCCAGCTTGCCCTGAAGCAAGGAGTATAGAGACCCCCCTCCTCACTTGCCATCATAGGGCTGGGACCAGGATAGTAGGCAGAATATATCCCTGGCAGAGCAAGGAGGGGACCAGAGCACTATCTGGGAGGGCTGACAGTCACGTGAGTAGTACTGAGCAGTGGACAGCAGGCTGCAGGATGAGGACATTCCAGTCACCACTGGAGAATGTGCACCGACAATGGCCAATTCTTCACACACATTCTGTGACCTGCTGAGAGCTGTCCAGCCTGGCACAGGTAGAAGGAACAAATCAAAGGAGGCTCTCAAGGGAGGAAAGTGACCAGAGTTCTGATGGCCTCCTGTTGAGATATAAAGGTGTTAAAACACACCTGAAGAACCTCGCTGGCCTACACAGTGGCCACATGGCAAGATGAGGCCCTGAGAGGATGTCTCCATGAGAGAAAAAGTCTGGGCTGCTGAGCTGAGAGAGCCTGAGGGGATCTTGACCCCCAGACTCCTGGGATGTCATGGGGGGCTGGAAAAGGGCCTATATCTTGATGGAAAGACCTGGACCATTAGGGTATGGGTAGGTTCGAGGGACACAGTTGAGTGACCCTAACTCTGGATATACTGGCTGTGTCAGTCAGGTTCTACAGCAAGGCCTGACCCATTGTTGCCTGAACAGGGGCAGGGAAGACCCTGAATATACCTGGAGCTCCAGCTGGTGATGTGGGCTGGGACTTGGTGACTGTGGAGCTGGAGACAGGAACTTGAGTGTGGCCTCCATCTTTCCATGGATGTGTGGGGACTGGGCAGGAGGGGTGGTGGCCATGGAGTATGTTGCCCAGGCATTCTGACTCATTTGAAACCATGATCTGCTTTGACTGTCAACAAGAATAGCCAGAGCATTGTTTCCCTGGGTAATTATGATGCTAGTAATTAAACTGTATTTAAAGCTAGTTTCACACTAGATTC
The DNA here is from genome assembly GCF_000181295.1 of Otolemur garnettii. Taxonomy (NCBI): domain Eukaryota; kingdom Metazoa; phylum Chordata; class Mammalia; order Primates; family Galagidae; genus Otolemur; species Otolemur garnettii. Next base: position 1,955,396 of record NW_003852612.1, on the reverse strand, counting down.
CTGATGATGCACACATACATCCCCTGTAAGGGCACATACTAGTCTCCCTTGGACTATGAGGCCCCAGCAGGATGTCCTACCACCGTAGGCTCCACACCCCACCAGGCTGGCAGGGTGCACTGTCATGGTTTGTAAACGACGAACAGGTTCTCAACTGAATGTCTCGGATGCCACCTGGTAGCAGACTGGATGACCTGGAGCATTTTCATCTAATCCCAGATACTGAGCAGACTCCAGACTCCCTTGTGCAGTGTTCAGTCTACATGGTGTTGGATCCATCTGCCCATGTCATCCCCTCATCTCCCTGCCATCCACCCTTGTTAAAGAAACATTCCCAGACCACCTCATCTAAATTTCACTCCCCTTGGCCACTCATTATTTCCCAGTGTGTGTGTATGTGTGTCCCTATCTGACATGTGGCATAGTTTATGGATTATGTTAATGGTCTGTCTCCCCTCCCTGGAATGGATGTTCCAGGAGGGTCTACATGGGGAGGAGAGGGAGGTAGAAGGTGTAGAGCTGTCGGTGGAAAAGAGAGAATCTGGCTGCCTGGGGCCCAGCACCTGCTGCTTGGCTGGAGTGGAGGAGGGCCTGAGGATAGAGGATGTCTCCTGACGCTCTGCTGCTCTTGGGAGGAGAATAACACCCTGACTGACCTGCTGAAAGTTAGCACAGAGGCAGCCTCTGGGTTCTCCCTGCCTCAGCTGGAGTTTGGGTGACTGGATATATGGTCCCCTCCATGGGGGCCTGGGAAGTGGCAGGTGCTAGCTCTCAAAGGCCCTTGAGGGGTTTTCTGCCCCCACTAACCCAGAGGGGGGGCAGGAAAGAGACAGTGTGCCCAGAGAAGGCCAGGGTGTAGGAAAGCCCAGAGATATAGGGTACGTATAATGAAGGTGGGCAGATCCAGGTGGGAAGGAAGGAGTGGGCTGAGCCAATCGCATGCAACTCTGCAAAAGGGAACAGAGAGGTGAGGAGGAGGATTCAGGGCATCTGCCCACTGCTGGAATCGCAAATTTGCCAAAGCAAGACCTACCTGGCCCCAGCCATGAAAGCCCAGGAAGGCTGATCTCTGACCTTGTAGTCACTGGCCTTCCAGGCCTTGCTTTAATTTGTCCAATTGAGATGTCCCTATGCCCCTGGTGCCTGGGGGTTCTGTGCCCACCTGGATTCTTGAGCTCTTCTCATCCTGCTTGAGACCCTAATGGCTGAAAGGCCACAGCCTGCTTAGAAGGGGCTTGGCCCTAGTGGACCTGAAAGCTACCAGGGTGTGAAACTTGGGTGGGCTCCACCTTGATAAAAATCAGAGATTACACCTTCCACAGCAGCTGGACTTTCTGGATGGGAGAAAGCCAGGCTTTCTGGAAGAGAACTATTTGTCCCAGCTTTACTCACTGGCAAGGCTGGGTCCAAAGGGAAGGAAGCACAGAGGGTCTCCAAATCGCTTGTTCAGGAGGCCTGGAAATCCCAGGAGACAACCCAGAGCTGCCCTGAAGCCTCCATGCCTCCCACTGGGTAACCCAGGCTATAGGTTCAAGGAAGAAGTAGATGAGCAGGTCCCAACCTCAACATGTGGGTGACCATAGGCCTTCAGTGTCTGGAGTCAGCTGTAGAAGTTGGGGTGGGAAGGTGAAAGCTGTCAAGCAAAGAATCCATTTGGCTTGCTTCTGAATTTGGGAAGCAGGAGGAGGACCTGGGTTCTGGAGAGATGAAGGAGAGGATATGGGGGTGGCCCAGAGGTGTCCCATGAGGACAGCACAGGACAAACAATGCCCAGAAGAGGCCACAAGGGACAATGAGAGGGTAAGAGCCCAGGAACCCTGAAGAGGGCTGTGAGGTCTACAGGGGAGGACGTACTCAGTACTCGCCACATTCAGGGGCAGCCCTCAGCATCACTGAGCACTTGCTAGTGCCTCTGTATGGAACAGCTTTATACAGTGTCACATACACGCCCCTGCCACCTTATGAGCTACTAAAGATCAGTAAATCTGTATCTGAAACCCTGGGCCTTATGATTCTTGGAATTGGGAATCTTAAATATTTTAGGAAAATAAGATAATGCGTGTACTGTGCATATACTATACCTTTTCTAACTTCCCACAGAGCCTGGGACAGCTCCCCATGATCCAGCATGTTAATATTTTCTGCAGAGAATTGTACAAATATTCATACTTCACAGGATCAGTAAAGACCATCAACAGACTATGGTCAGGTTTTGCCACCATATGAGTTAGGTCAGGGTTTGGAGCCGTATAGGTTACAAGCACTCTTTAGGCTTTCAGTGGTCTCTAGAATTTGGAACTGCAGATGAAGAACTGTAGGTCTGTACTTATCCCTCAACTGAGGTTTGGAGGATTTAAGGGATAAGCCAAGATCACAGAGCTGGAAAGCAGCAGAGCTGGGCTCAGCTGTAAGCTCCGTAGCTTCGGCAATGGGCTCTGAGCCTGTGCAGTGCCTGGGGGGGGCAGCTGCTGCCATTAGGACCTTCATCTGCAGAGCACACCGGACAGCGCTAAGAAATCTGTTCTCTAAAATCATAGCCGGCCAGAGACGGAGGTGTTTGAATCATGGGTGAGAATGAGATGTGCCAGTCCCCTCTGGAGAACTCTTGTACGGGGTGGGGGTGAGTGGGGGTCACTGTGGCTTAAGGAGTCCCCATTTCCAGCCCAGGTGCAGAGAGAACTCCAGGTAGGGATGTTCAGGACAGCCTTCTACACTGATCTTAACTGTAGTTTCCAAGGACACGAGCTCAGGTCCACATACACACAGCACTTACCTGCTGCTCTGCTATAGGTAAATCTGTCTCTGTCTTTACCCTCACACTTCTGCCCATCTGCCTTCCATGATCATTTCTCTTGGGGGGACGCCTCACATGCTCCCCAGTGCACAGTCTTCCCCACTGCAGCAAGAGGGCAAACCTGACTTCATTGGGCACTAAGGTCTCATTCCTAATGGTCTTTATCAGATGAGCTTTGTTCTCAGTAGCTGAGAGGATCAAACCACCTTCACCTCTGCCATTTGCCAGGGAAAAATCATTTTGGTGATTAGCTTCCTTTCACAGATGAAGGAGAGGCTCCAAGATCTCTCCTTAGGGAGCGCTGGAGTGAAGCTGCAAAGCCAGGCTCTGCCCTGCTCTGCCCTCTGGCCCCAGGAAGGCAGCCAAGGGTGCCTGCTGCAACAGGCCACAGCACAAGTGACCTGGGGGCATGGATCCCCTCTGCTGGCGTCCTTAAGTGGCTGGCCATAGCTTGGGCTTCACCTCAGGAGGTTGAATCTTCCCAGTGTCTCTTGAGAAATAAGAGAAGTCTGACGGCCCAGATTCCGTTCCCACCTGAAAACAGCCTTTGAAGCCAATTAGCAATGTCCTTGTCCTCCGTTAGATGGGTCAGTGGCCTCCAGTTTCTCACAGCTCCATCCAGTTACTGCACTGTTTTCTGTGAGTCCCCTGCATCCTGTAGGCATTGGAGTTGGTGATCTCTGCTCCACAATGTTTCTGACAAAATAGGCAACCCTCTCTGCTCCAGAACTGCAGGCACAGGAAACTTACAACTTCCCGAGGGAAGGGAAGAAATCTCCATGTGCTGGGGGGCCTGCTAGGTGTGACACACTGCTAGGTATTTATATGCTTGATCATTTAGTGAACTTCTGAGAAATGTAGTTTTGGCTCCATTTTAGAGATCTGCCCATTGAGGCCTCAATAGAAACAGATGCTTGGTGAGGTTTGGCAACTTGCGCAAACCCTGCAGAAAATGATGGGGTGAGACTGAACCAGGTCTCCCCTCCTCCAGAGCCCATGCTCTGGTGGATGCTGCACCTAGACTTCTAAGGCTCTAAGGCTTGCCTTTGGGCAATGTCATCATCTCATCGCTTCCCTCAGTCATCACTGGTGGGATACCCTTATAGGGTGTGGCTATGGGTTGCCGCCAGGCTGTCATTGGAGGTATCAGGACAGAGCTGGTAGAATATGAGGGTGGGGTTTGAATTTTCCCCGTGATTTGTCAGTTGGGGAACTACAGAAAGAGAGAACTCCATGGTGCACAATATTTACCTCCAGTTCCTGGGGCAGGGAAGCGCCAAGACTCAGAAATGCAGACCCTTTTTCCTGGGATAGATCACCAGGTTTCTCCCTAAGAGGAGACCCAAGACAACCAGGAAACTCCTTCTTCTCGGGAATCAGCATGAGAAGAGTCAAGGTGGGAAATAAAGCTAGGGTGGGGCTGCAGGCAGGGGGCCACAGCGCTGACCTTGCAGACACAGCGCTTTGACCTTGCCCCCCTTTCAGACTGGACACAGGTTTACTTGAAGTGACAGGCTCCTAAGTCTGCACAGAGTTGGTTGCATTTAGTTCTTTTATGTTGCTGTTTGGCTAAATTAAAAAAAAAAAAAAAACCCACCATATAATCAACTCCTACAGTAGTGCCTGCTGATTTTGGAGAAAACAGCCCTGTGCTTGGCTACAGTGATTTGCCAAAGTAGTTAAACCAGAGTGTGCATCAGAACCGCCCTCAGAGCTTGTTAAAATGCAGATTGGGGAGCTGCACTCCCAGAAGTTTCTGATTCAGTGGGTTTTGGATTTGCATTTCTAAAGTTCGCAGTAGGGTGTTGTGTGCCCTTAGCTGGAATTATTTTCTACCTCCGCGTGCTGGTTGGAAGACCACACTTCAAGAACCACAGCTGAGTCAATTCCATCACTGGTCTTTGCTGCCGCTGTCTGGTCACTCCTGAGAATGACATGCTCTACCTCTGGCTTGTACCAACTACATGTTCATCCTTCTGGTTGTTCAATTTAATTTTGATTTCACCAAACGTATCTTTACTGGGATAAATTAATTTTCTTATAGCTTTCTCATGAAATATTTGATTTATTTATTGGGCTTTAACAATTCACGCCAAATTTTAGGTTTTCTTTAGAGACTATTCTTACTATCAATTAATAATTTTATTTATGCTCTTTTACCTCTTGTATTCTGTGTTGATTTTTTCTTTTTTTTTTTTTGAGACAGAGTCTCAACCTATCACCCTGGGTAGAGTGCTGTGGCATCATAGCTCATAGCAACCTCCAACTCTTGGGCTCACATGGTCTTCCTGCCTCAGTTTTTCTATTTTTAGTAGAGACAGGGTCTCACTTTTGCTCAGGCTGGTCTCAAACTTGTGAGCTGAAGCAATTCACCCACTTTGGCCTCCCAGAGAGCTAGGATTACAGGTGTGAGCCACTGAGCCTGGCCTGCGTTGATTATTTCTAATGCGTTTTTCTCTTCCCTCCTACCCATGCAATTTGGTCAAATGTCACCAGTGTTAAAACAGCAGGGTCAAATGTCTTGTTTTGTGGGTTGCTTCAGGCTTAAGAACTGACTTCTGTGAAGAAAGCAAGAAGAACCGGTAAATGAGAAATCATCAAAGTTGGAAGACCCGAATTTGAATTCAAGATCTGTTACTTGGCAAGTGATCTTGGGTGAGTTACTAATTTTCTTTCTCCTGAGGATCGAGTATGATAGTAACTGCAAAGCCCCTGGCATATAGTAAGTATTTTAGGGCCTGCAAAGACACGGTCTGTGTCCCCTCTCCAGGCTAAACTGTATTCTGATGCTCTGTTCTCCCTGAAAAGGAAATAGCAGAGGCTGAGTGCAGTCTGTGGGTTTTACTTTTTCTTTGTGCTGGATCTTTACAGTCCGACACAACATCCAGGTTGCAAGGACGGGTTGCAGGTGATCCATATGGCCCTGTCCTGGAGTTGTTGGGGCTTGCCTAGCAAGGGCGGGGACATGTTGGGTTTTCCTGTAGCCTTACTCAAGCCCCTTGAAGATAATTGGGGAACTGTTTCATCAAAAGGTGAGAAATATTCTGATCTGTATCACCTCCTATAGAACAAAATTGTGGACCCATTGTGACAGCCATAAACCATTTCCTTAGTCTTATGTGGGGCATTAAGAGAGAAGTTTCCTCTTCAATTTATTTATTGAGACATTGATCAAAAGAGTAAGCAAGGAGGATTTTAAAAAATGGATTCGATATGTCTTTATTATGTTATTTATTTATTTATTTATTTATTGTTTTGAGACAGAGGCTCAAGCTGTCTCCCTGGGCTCAGAGTGCCGTGGCATCACAGCTCACAGCAACCTCCAACTCCTGGGCTCAAGCGAGTCTCCTGCCTCAGCCTCCCAAGTAGCTGGGGCCACAGGCGCCTGCCACAATGCCCGGCTATTTTTGGTTGCAGCCGTCATTGTTGTTTTGGCGGGCCCGGGCTGGATTCAAACCTGCCATCTTAGGTGTATGTGTCTGGTACCTTAGCCATTTGAGCTACAGGCGCTGAGCCTATTATGTAATTTATTTGAACTGGTCCCTGAATAGAGTGAGCAGGAATGTTTTTAGAAAGGGGTTTTGAACCATCTCTTGAGGCAGAAGGTACACATTCTCCTCCCTCAGAGTAGGTTAACCTTTCAGACATACAGGGGTCTCGGCATGAGTCCTGGAGAAACAATGACATAATCTATAGTCCATCTGTCCCCCAAAGAGGGAAAATCACTTCCTAGTGGTGCTCAGTAGCTCTGGGCTTCCTTCCAGTGTGTCTTTGTCCATTCATGCTGCTGTAACAGAACACCATAGAGTAGGTGGCTTATAAACAACAGCGATTTATTCTCACAGTTCTGGAGGCTGGGAAGTCCAAGAGCAAGGCATATGAGCATATCTGGAGTTTGGTGAGGCCCATTCTGCTTCCAAGTTGGTGCCACTAGGTATTCTTACATGGTAGAAGAGAGAAGGGCAAGAGAGAGCCAAGCTGGCTCCCACTATCCTTTTTTTTTTTTTTTTTTTTTTTTTTTTGTGGTTTTTGGCCGGGGCTGGGTTTGAACCCACCACCTCTGGCATATGCAGCCGGTGCCCTACTCCTTGAGCCACAGGCGCTGCCCCCCACTATCCTTTTTATAAGGTTGCTAATCTCATTTATGAGGGCAGAGCCTACAGGGTCCAATCACCTTCTAAAGGCTCCACTTGGTAACAATTTTGCATAGAAGATCAAGTTTCAACATGAATTTTAGAGAGAACATGCTCAGACCATAGCAAGAAACATCATTACATCATTATTATTTTACTTATGCATGGGGAAGTGCTGACACTGGATGCCAAACTAACAAGTGACTAAAATTTGACTTTGGTTTGCCTTAGTTCTAATTCTCCAAGTTCTTCAATTTCTGGCAGTGGGTGCATCATTTTTTGAAGTGATTTCTATGGAGCTACCCATATCTCAGACACTGATAAAAAATCAGGGTAAAGGGAAGGAACTTGTGTTACATTTAAACACAGACAAGCACATTTGACCTTGGGGGATTTGTTACTGATGTCGTGCTGTGTTTTACTGCAGAACTTCTCTGAAATAGAAATGGGCTTACCCAGTGTTTTCCTAAATTTGTTATTTGACTTTTGTTCCTCTGGAGGATCATCTTAAGGAATTAAATATTTGACAAACACTGGGTTGGTCTTGTATAATAAAAAACGCCTTGGGGATGGAGGTGGACAAGAAAATAGCATGTCTCAGTGAGGATTTTCTCTGGACCCTTCTCTAGTTTCTTGAAGGAGCCCTGGGGAAGCTTTGACCCTATAGGGGAAGTTCAGGAATTAGGCCTCAGAGGACAAATGTGAGAGAACCAGGGAAAGCTTCCTAAGGAATGATGATTAAGCCAAGTCTAGGACCTTTGTGGTCCAGAGGCTTGCATTAGATCCTTACCTCAGGTGTGTGTGTAATCACTCACATTCCTTATCTCTGTGTGTACACATACACATATGCACACACACATTAAGGCTGCCATTTTTCTTCTGAAATTCCATCATGGCCCTTTCCCCTAGTACTGAGACCTCTTGCAACGACCTCTGTAGTCCAGGAGCCATCCCTGTTCTTTGCTCTATACCAACATTGGATGGTGTTTCAGAGGACATGAATAAGCTTGTTATATTTGCTCTTTTGTCCCAGCCTTGGGCTTGACTGATACTTTCAATTCCCTAGGCCTTCCCTGCATAGCCTTTGGTGTTCATAGAACCACGCAAGGCCAGATAGGAGCCAGCCTAGACTTGGCCCATGCCAGACCCTGACAGAGGCCCAGCCAACAGCCAATGCTGTCCCTCCCACTGCAGGGCTGGAGGAGCACCTGGACTATAAGTTCATGCTGACCAGTGAAGGATGGGCCAAAAGGCATTCAGGGCACTAGTTACCCAATTCCATAGACATGATGACAATGGCTTGGAGTTGGGAAATTGAGGGCTGTATATCATGTCAACAACATAATGCATTTCCAGATTATGCTTCCCAGAGACACTATGGGAGTGAGATGCTGGGGTAGGAAGGGCTGAACTGTAGGACTGGGTGGGATGAGTTGGGTGGGTACTATAGGAAGACATGGAGAAACAGAGAAGCAACCCCCACTCACCTCTGTTGGGATCCTATTTTCAGTGGACATGTGGGTATGTCCTATTGTGACATTTAACTCTGTGGTTTTAGGCAATGCTGTTTCTCTTGCCTGAGAGACCTTGGTTGGGATTGTTTCTTTGGCATATCCCTCACATGTTCTGGAGGGGAGGGGAGAGATAAAATACAAAGATGGAGAAGCAATCTTCTAACAGCAGGGCAGTGATAGGGGGAGGAAGCCCACACAGCAGACTGGAGACTTCCTTTTGTGTTCTCAAATGGACCTGAGAGCAAATCAGAGTTAATTGGACCTAGAGAAGAGAGCACTGATTTTCCAAGAGGAGGGACAGCCCATGTGAGAGGAAGCCTGCCAGTGAGAGACCCACACAAAGTTTAGCAGGTATGATGTGCAAGGTGGAGAATGGGCTGAGCTGAGCTCTGTGCATCCACCGTAGCACATGTGCTCTAGCCTAGACTGGAGCTCATCACACCGAGCCTTGGAGTTGGGCACTGCATGCAGAGAGACCAGCATGAGATAAGGATGAGTTGAGCCTAGGCTGACTGTATTAGAGACTGAATTTACTTGTTGGGTTCCTTGAGTCATCTTTACCTTACTTGAAATGGCCATGCTACATTCATTCATCTATCAAGTCATTTCCCCACATCTGTCTGCCCAAGTGTCAATTGACCTTGGGTCAGTTTCTCTTCTGGATAATGAGAACACAGGGGAAAATGGCCCATGGCCCCTGCTGTATAGTTTCCAGATCCAAGAGCCTTTCCTCCTGTGTTTTGATGAGGAGTTGCTCACCTTACCCTGTCTTGTCCATAAAATTCTATTCACTTTTCAAGAATCATCTTTCAGTGAATTCCTCCTTTGTGATGTTTTCCCTCGCGGCAGCAGGCAGAATCTAAGGATCTTCTTAGCTTTTGAATCTCAAAGCCAGGAAATCTTCCCTTTTTATAATCTGCTTGTATTGTCCCTCTTTCCCCAGTCTTTCTCTGCAGATGAAATGATAATACACAAGCATATACTAGTGCAAATAGATTGGCAATAAATTACCTTCCTAATCCACTCTTCTCTACTGCCCACCCCAAATAAACATGGTGTTCTCTAATAAATTTGTTTTAGCTCTATAAATTTAGAACTCTTTAAACAAATTATCAGGGTGGTTCACAAAAATCCTAGAAGAGTACTATAATATCTGCAGATGAAATCCCCAGTCCCAACTGCTTGGGAGGCGGAGGCAAGAGACTCGCTTGAGCCCAGGAGTTGGAGGCTGCTGTAAGCTGTGATGCCACAGCACTCTACCCAGGGGGACAGCTTGAGG
>NW_003852612.1:1936271-1945011 GCF_000181295.1 Otolemur garnettii | reverse complement strand
AAAAAAAAAAAAAAAGAGAGAAATAAAAATCTCTAGTGAAGGTAGTGACAAGGTAAAAATAAAATAGTATTATTGTATTTTTTGTATACAACTGCTCTTTTTGTTTCCTATGTGAATTAAAAGACAAGTGCCTAAAACAATACTATAAAAATATGTTAGTGGTCACTCAATGTTTAAAGGTGCTATTTGTGACAAAAACAACATAAAAGGAGGCAAACAGAAGTGTGTGTATATAAGCAAAGTTTTTGTATGGTGTTGAAACTAACTCATTATCAATTCAAATTAGATTGTTATGAATTTAGGATATTGGTACTAATCTTCATTGTAACCATTAAAAACGATCCTTAATAATACAGAAAAGGAAATGAGAAGAGAATCAAAAAAGTGCACTGCCCCCCCCCAATTAATTAAGCAAAAGAAAGCAGTAATAGAGGATATGAGAAATAAAACAAAAGTAAGGCATAAAGAAAAAAAATGGCAGAATGTCTTCCTTATCAGTAATTACCTTTTTTTTTTTGAGACAGAGTCTCACTATGTCACTCTCGGTAGAGTGCCCTGATGTCACAGCTCACAGCAACCTCAAACTCTTGGGATTAAGCAATTCTCTTGCCTCAGCCTCCCAAGTAGCTAGGACTACAGGGGCCCACCACAATGCACTGCTATTTTTTTGTTGCAGTTGTCAATTGTTGTTTAGCTGTCCTGGTCGGGGTTCAAACCCGCCAGCCTTGGTGTATGTGACTGACACAGTAACCACTGTGCTTTGGGTGCTGAGGCAGTAATTACTTTAAATGAAGAATGATTAACTCTTCAATCACAAGATAGAGATTGACAGGAAAGATTAAGAAAACATGATTCAAATGTAAGTTATCTACAGAAAATCACTTTAGATCTAAAGACACAAATGGACGGAAGCCCAGAAAAAGATAATTCCATGCAAATAATAATCAAAACAGAGCTAAGATAGTTACACCAATAGCAATAAAAAAATCTTCTTTTTACAACAAGAGACAAAGAAGGTCATTAGGAATTAGTAAAGGGTACAATGAATCAAGAAATAACAATAATGAACATATACATCAGTCAACAGAACCCAGGATTAAAAGGAGGAATAGTTCTCTAATGGCCAGAAAATTTGAATATCTACTTTAAATACTGTGTAGAGCATCAAGAAGGAAACAGAGGACTTGAACAACACTAATGATCAACTGCACCTAACATACATAACCTAAAACACTCCCCCCAACAACAACAGAATAGGCATTCTTCTCAAGTGCACATAGAATAATCTCCAGAATAGAACATATTTGGTGATGAACCAACCCTCGAGAAGCTTAAAATGTTTGAAATCCTACAAAATGTCTTCTCTGACCACAATGGAATTAAACTAGAAATCAGTAGTTGAAGGAAAACTGAAAGGTTCATAAACATGTGCAAACAACATATGCTTAAAAAAGAGCAGATTCCTCCAAATCAGGAAGAAATTAGAAAATATTTAGAGGTGAGTGAAGACATAAACACAGCCTATCAAAATTGATGGGATGCCCCCAAAATAGTGGTCAGAAAGAGATGTGTAGCTGTTAACAACTTCCTTTAAAAAAGAAGGAGCTCTGGCCTGGCGTCCTAGTGCTCTGGGAGACTGAGGTGGGTGGATCACTTGAGCTCAGGAGTTTGAGACCAGCCTGAACAAGAGTGAGACTCCTGTCTCACTAAAAAACAGGAAAACATAGCTGGGCCTTGTGGCAGGCACCTGTAGTCCCAGCTACTCAGGAGGATGAGTCAAGAGGATTGCTTAAACCTATGATGCCACAACACTCTATCAAAGGTGACAAAGTGAGACTCTGTCTCAAATAAATACATACATAAATAAAAATAAACAAATTGGCCTGGTATTGTGGCAGGTGCGTGTCATCCCAGCTACTTGGGAGACTAAGGTAAGAGGATTGTTTGACCTTCCCAAGGGTTTGAGGTTGCTGAGAGCTATGATGACACCATGGCACTCAACCCTGGGGCAACAGAGTAAGACTCTGTCTCATATATATATATATATATATATTTATTTCTGGTTTGGTGCCTGTAACTCAAGTGGCTAAGGCACCAGCTATATACACCAGAGCTGGTGGGTTCAAATCCAACCGGGGCCTGCCAAACAACAATGACAACTACACCCAAAAAATAGCCAGGCATTGTGGCAGGCGCCTATAGTCCCGGCTACTTGGGAGGCTGAGACAAGAGAATCACTTAAGCCCAAGAGATTGAGGTTGCTGTGAGTTGTGACGCCATGGCACTCTACCCAGGGTGACAGCTTGAGTCTCTGTCTCAAAATATATACATACATACATATATATATTTATGTTTTTAATATATATATTTTTAAATAAAATATTATTTTAAAAAAGAAGTTGCAGATTTTCTTACAGCTCTTCTTGTCTCAGTCCTCACCAGAATTGCCTTTACCACTCTGTTCACAGCAATCTAGTATTTTTCTAGTCCACTTCTTCTAATTCTTCCAGCCTCTACCCATTACTCAGTTCCAAAGTTGCTTCCAGATTTTCAGGTATCTATATAGCAACAACTCCACTTCCCAGTATCAATTTTCTGTCTTAGTCCATTTTCTGTTGCTAAAACTAAATACTATATCTGAGACTGGATAATTTATTTTAAAAAAAGAAATTTATTTCTTACAGTTCTGGAGGCTGGGAAGTCCAAGGGCTAGAGGTTATAACTGGTGAGGACCTTTCTGCTGGAGGGGACTCTCTACGCAAGGGTCCTCAAACTTCTTAAACAGAGGGCCAATTCACTGTCCCTCTGACCGTTGGAGGGCCAGACTGTGGGCCCCAGTATGAGTCGGCTGCTAAGCAGGACAAGTGGTGGCGGCAAAAATACCCTGCGGGCTGGATAAATGTCCTCGGTGGGCCACATGTGGCCCATGGGCCGTAGTTTGAGGACACCTGATCTACAGAGTCCTGACGCAGCACAGGGCTCACATGGTGAAGGGCTGAGTGTGCCAAACTGCCTTTTATGAAAAACCCACTTTCACAATAACTAAAACACTCTCATGATAACCTACTAATTCATTAACCCACTAGTCCATGAATGGATTAATCCATCCATGAGGACAGAGTGGTCATGAACAAATCACCTCTTTTTAAAGGCCCTGTTTAGGTCCAGTGTGGTGGCTCAAACCTGTTATTCCAACACTCTGGGAGGCCAAGTCAGGTGGGTTGCTTGAACCCAGGATTTTGAGACCAGCCTCAGCAAGAGCAAGACCCCATCTCTGGTAAAAACAGAAAAACTAGCTGGGTGTGATGGTGCATACCTGTAGTCCCAGCTACTTGGGAGACTGAGGCAAGAGGATCACTTGAGCCCAGGAGTTTGAGGTTGCTGTGAGCTATGACACCTTGGCATTCTAGCCTGGGGCAACACAATTAGATTCTGTCTCAAAAAAATAATGAATAAATAAAACAAAGAAATAAAGGCCCTGTCTACTAATACCATTACATGGAAGGTTACATTTCAACATGAGTTTTGGAGGGCTGAAACATTCAAATTATAACAGAATTGTTTTCTTAATTTCCTTTTGGGATTGTTCATTGCTGATGGTTAGAAACACCACTGATTTGTGTGTGCTGATCTTACATCCTACAACTTTACGGTACTCATTTATTTATTAATTCTAGTAGATTTAGTAAAAATGGGTTCTTTGGGAATTTTTATATGTAGGATTATGTCATCTATGAATATAGTTTTACTTCTCCCTTTTCTATTTGGATACTTCTTTCTGGCCTATGTGCTGTGGTTAGAAATTTCAGGTTAGTGTTGAGTGACAGTGGTGAAAGGGGGCATCCTTGCCTTAGTCCTGATCTTAGGGAGTATATGTTAGTCCATTTTTGCTGTTATAACAAAATATCTTTAAAAATTACCTATGTAATTTATAAAGAACAGAAATTTGATTCTTACTTTTCTGGAGGCTGGGAGCCCAAGATCAAGGCATCAGCAGACTTGTGTCTGATAAGGGCTCACTTTCTGGTTCCTAGAAGGTCCTTTGCTTGCTTGTCATCAAGGTGGAGGATCACAGTGTCCTCACATGGTAGAAGGGAAGGGCAAACTCTCTCTCTAAAGCCCTTTTATGTGAGCACTAATCCTATCCTTGAAGATGGAGCCCTTTTGGCCTAATCACTGCCCTCACTTATCAATACCATCACCTTCGGAGTTAACTTCCAACATATGAATTTGAAAGAGATGCATTCATTCAGAACATAGTAGGGAAAAAGTTTTCAACTTATCATTGAGTATTTAGGTTTTCTGTGAATGCCATTTATTATTTCTAGGAAATCCTCTTTTGTTCCTAGTTTTCTGACTCTTGTTATCATGGAAGAGTGTCAAATTTTGTGGAATGCTTTCTTTGGACCAACTCTTTTTTTCCCTTTCATTCTCTTAATACTGTATATTACATTAATTGATTTTCTTTTATCAAAACATCTTCACATTCCTGAAATAAACTGTACTTGGTCATGGTGTATATTCCTTTTAGCATGCTGTTGGATTTGGTTTGTTAATTATTTTATTGAGAATATTTGCTTTTACGTTCATAAAGGATATTGGTCTGTAGTTTTCTTATTTCTGGTGTGTGGCCTCATAGAGTGAGTAAGGATGTGTCCCTTCCTACCCTATTTTTGGGGGAAGATTTTGAAAAGAATTGGTACATTGAGTATGTTGGCAAATTGGGAATTTTACATTCCCAGTCTTGTGATGCTTTACTAAGAATAATGTGTTCTATCTCCATCAAGGTTAATACTAAAGATGTAAAGGAGTGGTTCTCAACCTTCCTAATGCTGTGGCCCTTTGATACAGTTCCTGTGGGTCTCGACCCACAGGTTGAGAACTGCTAATGTAAAGACTCCATCTTTTTTAGTGGCTGAATTGTATTACATGGTATACATATACCATAGCTCGTCGATCCATTCCTGGGTTGGTGGGTATTTAGGCTGTTTCCACATTTTGGTGACTGTAAATTGAGCTGCAATAAACAGTTTAGTGCAAATGTCCTTAAGATAAAAGGATTTTTTTTTGTTCTGGGTAGATGCTTAGTAATGAGATTGCAGGATCAAATGGGAGGTCTAATTTGAGGATTCTCCATACTTCCTTCCAAAAAGATTGTATTAGTTTGCAGTCTCACCAGCAGTGTAAAAGTGTTTGTTTCCTTCTCTCCACATTCATGCCAGTGTCTGCAGCTTTGAGACTTTATGATATGGGCCATTCTCACGAGGGTTAGGTGATATGTCAGCTTAGTTTTGATTTACATTTCTTTGATGATTAGGGACAATGAGCATTTTTTCATATTTTTGTTAGTCATTCATCTATCTTCTTTAGAGAAGATTCTATTCATGTCTCTTGACCAGTGACCTATGGGAGTGCTAGGTTCTTTGTTGCTAATTAATTTGTGTTCCTTTTTTTGTTTTGTTTTGTTTTTATTAATTTGTGTTCTTTTCTAGATCCTAGTTATCAAGCTTTTATCTGACTCAGAATATGCAAATATCTTTTCCCATTCTAAAGGTTGTCTGCTTTAGTTGTTGTTTCCTTAGCTGTCAGAGAAGCTTTTCAGTTCAATTAAGTCCCATTTGTTTATTTTTATTGTTGCAATTGCCATAGAAGTATTCTTCATAAAACTGTTCCCCAGGCTGATATCTTCAAGTGTTTTCCCCACACTTTCTTTGAGGATTTTTATTGTTTCCTGACTTAGATTTAAATCTTTTATCCATCTTGAATCAATTTTTGTAAGTGGTGAGAGGTACAGGTCCAGCTATAGTCTTTTACCTGTGGGTATCCAGTTCTCCCAACACCATTTATTGTATTGGGATTCTTTTCCCAAGTGTATGTTCTTGTTTGGTTTATCAAAAATCAGGTGGCTGTAAGATATTGCTTTCATCTCATGGTTTTCTATTCAGTTCCAAAGGTCAATGTCTCTATTTCCGTGCTAATTCCATGCTGTTTTGATCACTGTGGCCTTGTAGAATAGCCAAAAGTGTAATAGGGTGATATCTTGGCATTATTTTTATTCCTAAGAATTGCCTTGGCTATACAGGGCTTTTTCTGTATAGTCAGAATTTTGTATTGTATGGAACCAGAATTTTCCAATTCTTGAAATTATGATGATGATATTTTAATGGGGATTACATTGAATCTGTAGATTGCTTTGGGTAGCATAGACATTTTGACAATGTTGATTCTTCCCAGCCATGAGCATGGTATGTTCTTCCATTTGCTAACATCTTCTGCTATTTCTTTTCTTAGGTTTTTGTAATTTTCTTTGTAGAGAACCTTCACCTCTTTTGTTATGTATATTACTAGGTATTTCATTCTTTTGAAGCTACTGTGCAGGGAATTGTGTCTTTGAGTAGCTTTTCATCTTGGTTGTTATTGGTATATACAAAGGCTTCTGATTTAAGGACATTGATTTTATATCCTGAGACATTGCTCTATTTTTTGATCACTTTCAGGAGTCTTGTGGTTGAGTCTTTGGGGTCTCTAAGTATAAGATCATATTGTAGGCAAAGAGCAAGAGTTTGGCCTCCTCTGCTCCCATTTGGATGCCCTTTATTTCCTTCTCTTGCATGATTGTATTGGCTAGAACTTCCTGCACTATATTGAATAGTAGTGGTGATAGAGGACAACCTTGTCTAGTTCCATTTCTGAGTGGAAAAGCTTTCAGTTTTACTACATTCAGTATTATATTGGCTGTGGGTTTGCTATAGATGGCTTCAATCAGATTAAGAAATGTGCCACCTATGCCTATGTTTTTAAGTGTTCTAATCAGAAAAGGATGCTGAATTTTATTGAATGCTTTTCCTACATCTATTGAGAAGATCATATGGTCTTTGTTTTTGCTTCTGTCGATATGGTGAATTACTTTCATGGACTTGTGTATGTGAAACCAGGCTTGCATACCTGGGATGAAACCTACTTGATCATGATGAATGATTTTTTTTTTAATGTGTAGCTGTAGTCTATTGGCTAGGATTATATTGAGAATTTTTGCATCTATATTCATTTATGAAATTGGTCTGAAATTCTCTTTAGTTGGGTCTTTTCTTGGTTTTGGTGATGTTTGCTTCATAGAACGTGTTAGGGAAGATTCCTTCCTTCTTAATTTTTTGGAATAATTTCTGCAGTATGAGCATAAGCTCTTTTTTAAAGTTTTGGTAGAATGCTGATGTGAATCCATCTGGATCAGGGCATTTCTTTGTTTGGAGAACTTTTATTGTTTCCGATCTCAGTTCTTGAAATTGGTCTGTTCAAGAGATCTATTCTTGACTAAGTCTAGGGAGAGGGTGTGATTCCAGGTATTGATCCATTTCCTCCACATTATCAAATTTCTGGGCATAGAGTTTCCTGTAGTACTCAGTGATGGTCTCTTGTACCTCTGTGACATCTGTTGTTATTTTTCTTTTGTCATTGCTGATTGAGGTTATTAGATATTTTACTTTCCTGTTTCTAGGTAATCTGGCCAAAGGTTTATCAATTGTATTTATTTATTTATTTATTCATTGGGTTAATTTTCTAAATGATTCTATTGTTTTCAATTTCATTTATCTCTGATTTAATTTTGGTTCTTTCTTTCTTTCTTTCTTTTTTTGAGAAAGAGTCTCATTTGGTCACCCTCGGTAGAGTGCTGTGATGTCATAGCTCACAGTAACCTCAAGTAATTCTCTTGCCTCAGCCTCTCTAGTAGCTGGGACTACAGGAACCTGCTATAATGCTCAGCTATTTTTAGAGATGAAGTCTTGCTCTTGCTTAGGCTGGTCTTGAACCTATAAACTCTAGCAATCTACTTGCCTCAGCCTCGCAGAGTGCTAGGATTACAGATGTGAGTCACCACATCCAGCCTTTAATTTTGGTTATTTCTTTTCTTCTGCTAGGTTTGGGATTAGATTGTCCTTCTTTTTCCAATTCCATGAAATGGTTCCTGAGTTTTTTGACACTCTCCCTTTCTGTTTTTCAAATGGAGGCATCTAATGCAATAAATTTCCCTCCTAAGACTGCTTTTGCTGTATCCCTCAGGTTTCAGTAACTTGTGTCTTCATTGTTGTTATGTTTGAGGATTTTAACTCTTTTAAATCTTCCTAAACCCAATTATCATTCAGTATAAGGTTGTTTAATTTCCAAGTCTTTGTATAAGGATGAATGTCTCGTTGGAGTTGAGTTCCACCTTTATTGCCTTGTGGTCTGAGCAGATACAAGGTATAATTTCTATTCTTTTAATTTTCCTGAGGTTTGATTTGTATCCTATGATGTGGTCAATTTTGGAGTCTGTACCATGGGCTGATGAGAAAAATGTATATTCCTTAGCTTTGTGGTAGTGTCTTCTATATATGTCTATTAATTCATTTGTTCTGGGGTCACATTTAAGTCCTTTGTATCTTTGTTTAGTTTCTGTTTATAGGGTCTGTCTAGTTCTGTCAGAGGGGTGTTAAAGTCCCCGACTATTATGATATTATGGGATATCATATTGCTCAGACCCATCAAGGTCTGCTACATAAATCTTGGAGCATTTAGAGTGGGTGCATAAATATTTAAAATTGAGGCTTGGCACCTGTGGCTCAAGTGGCTAAGGTGCCAGCCACATACACCTAAGGTGGCAGGTTTGAATCCAGCCTGGGCCTGCCAAACAACAATGATGGCTGCAACCAAAAAAATAGCCGGGCGTTGTGGTGGGTGCCTGTGGTCCCAGCTACTTGGGAGG
>NW_003852612.1:1932384-1936107 GCF_000181295.1 Otolemur garnettii | reverse complement strand
TTTGTCTTTCTTAACTTTAGTTGCTTTAAATATGCTTGTATCTGAAAATAAGATTGCAGCCTGGTCCTTTATTCTGATTCCTATTAGCTTGAAATACTGTTTTCCATCCCTTGACCCTGAATCTTGATTTGTCCTCCAAGGCTACTGTGTTTCCCCCAAAATAAGACCTACCCCAAAAATAAGCCCTAGCAGGATTTCTATGCATTTGTTAAATATAAGCCCTACCCCAATAATAAGACCTAGTGATGGGCGTGGCTATGCAGATATGCTGCATAGCCACACCATGCATTTCAGTGCAGAGAGTAATAAGATATCCCCTGAAAATAAGCCTTACTGTGTCTTCATGAGAAAAAATAAATATAAGACAGTGTCTTATTTTTGGGGAAACATGGCAGGTGGTTCTCCTAGAGACAGCATATGTATAGCTTGTGCTTTTTTATCCAATCAGCCAGCCTGTGCCTCTTCAGTAATAAATTCAGTCCATTGACATTTATTAAGAGAACTGATAAAAAAAAAAATCCCCTATTCATCTTATTTTGTGAGAGTCTGTTGAGTAGTTTAATCTTTTGCGCCAATGTGGAAGTTTTGATCTTTAGCTGCTGGGTTTTTACTTTGCTAATGGTCCATTGTGATAGTGTTGAGAATAGGTCTAAGTATTTCCTGTAGAGCTTGTCTTGTGGTGAATTTGCTCAGTGCTTGTATATTAGCAAAAGATTTGATTTCTCCATCAATGTTGAGGCTTAATTTATCAAAATACAGAATTCTGAGATGAAAATTGTTTTGTTTAAGAATGTTGAAGTTGGATGACCATGCTCTTCTGGCTTGGAAGGTTTCAATTGAAAAGTCTGTTGTCATCTTAATGACTGTGCCTCTGTAGGTCAGTTGGCACTTACTGCAGAATTTTTTCTTTTATTTTGACTTTGGACGGGTTCATTACAATGTGTCTTGGAGAGGCTCTGTTTGAGGTGAGATGACCTGGGGTACAATATCCATCTAAAAGGAGTGTGTCAGGGTCTTTAGTAAAATGTGGCTATTTTTCATTTATGATATTCTCCAGTAGGGCTTTCATTCCTTTTGGACAATCTTCTTCCCCTTCAGGAATCCCTACTACTCATGTGTTTAACATTTCATGGAGTCCCGTAGTCCTCTAAGCATCTGTTTTGCTTTCTCTCTCTTTTTCTCCCTCTTTTACTACCTGGGTTAACTCAAAAACTTCATCTTCTATTTCTGAGGTTGTTTCTTCTCCATGGTCTAATCTAGTTTTGTACTTTCTATTGAATTTTACATTCCTTGATTGTTTCCTTCATTTCCTTAACTTCCACCATATCCTTTCTATGTTCTACATATCTCTCGTCCAACTTTTGGTTCTGTCTTTCCATTTTCTTGTCCATTCCTTTTATTGTCTTTATCATCCATATTTTAAATTCCCTTTCCATCAAGTCCATTAATTCTTTATATGTGGAGTCTTCTGCCACAGCTGCCTTGTGGTCCCTTGGTGGAGTTGCTCAGTTTTGGCTTTCAATGTTGCCCCAATTTTTTCTTGGTTCTTCTTCATGTGTTCTTTCTTCTTGTTCACTTCCTTGTCCTTCTTTTTCCTTCTCACTGCCTCCTTTGCTTCAAATTCCTTGCCCAAGAACTTAGGTCTTCAAGTAGCCTCAGCCTGAGCAAAGCCAAACTCTTCCTCATGGCCAAATAAACAGAAGTCCTTGCTCTTGATGACAATATGTTACATTATGTCATTGGGATACCAAGTGGTGCTATGGGTTTTTTTTAAGGAGACAGAGAGCACAGCCAGCAACTTCTATCATCTTTATTCAAAACTTAGTTGCCTTTGGTAATGATTTATTTCCTCAGCATTCAGACTCTGTTGGTTTGAGATCTTAAAATTCACAAGAATCCTTCAGGGGCAGATCTCACAATGCACCCTGACTCCAGTTCCCATGGGGTGTGGGAGTCCCTCAGCCTGTCGCAAGAGTGGAGGTCTGATCCTAACAGGCAGAATTAAGATAGCTGTGCTTTAGGCCCCTGCTAAGACTTTCTCATGATCTTCCCACAATTGCAGCTCCCTGGCTGCTGAGACCATCTAGGTATGGCTGCCTCACCAGCCACCAAACCTATGGCAAATCCACTCCAACTGGCATTCAAATCTAGCTGCTATGTACTGTTCAAGTCTGCCCACTCTTCCAAGTTTTCCACTCAACATGCAGCTTCTCCTAATAGCTGAAAACTCTGGGAAGTCTTCCTCCCATCCTGGACCTGCATGGGTGTCAGGCAATCGCAGCTAGTCATTATCAGTTGCCTAATTTATCAGATTTCCACCACTTCAGATCATATGCTGTATCTAGCTCACCACTTCCTTGCTGTGCTCCCTGAGCTATGACTCTGGGTAAGGTCCCTGCTTAGGGGAGTTCAAGCAATCCTTCCATCCCACCCTCCCTCCTCAGTAGCTAGGATTACAGGCTTGTGCCACCACACTCAGCTTACTAAATCATGGATTTAGTGGCATAAAGTGATTATGATATTACTTTACCATTTCAATATCTATAGTGATATCACCGCTCTAATTTCTGACACTGGCAATTTGTGTCTTCTCTTTTCTCTGATGTGTTTGTCTAAAAGTTTATCAAGTTTATTGATCTCAGAGAACCAGATTTTGCTTTCATTTTCTCTTTTCTTTTTTCTGCTTTTAATTTTATTGATTTCTCCATTGATCTTTATTTATTTATTTATTTATTTATTTATTTATTTTGAGACAGAGCCTCAAGCTGTCACCCTTGGTAGAGGGCTATGGCATCATAGCTCACAGCAACCTCCAATTCCTGGGCTTAAGCAATTCTTTTGCCTCAGCCTCCCAGCAGGTAGCTGGGACTACAAGCACTTACCACAATGCTCAGCTATTTTTTGGTTGTAGTTGTCATTGTTTTTGGCAGGCCCAGGCTGGATTTGAACCCACCAACTCTGGTGTATGTGGCTGGCCCCTTAGCTACTTGAGCTACAGGCACCGAGCCTGATCTCTATTTTTCCTTTGTCTTCTGCTTTGGATTTCATTTGACCTCCTTTTTCTACTTTTTTGTTGTTGTTGTTTGCATGTTTGTTTTCATTTTCTATTTTTTAAAGACAGAAAATGAAGGCCTGGTGCGGTGACTCATGCTTGGATTGCTTGAGCTCATAATTTTGGGACCAGCCTGAGCAAAAGAAGGACCCAATCTGTACCAAAAATAACAATAGTAATAATAATAATAAAACTACTCAGGCAGGGTGGCACATGTCTGTAGGTTCAGCTGCTGGGGAGACTATGGCAGGAGGACTGCTTGAACCCTGGAGTTTGAGCTTGCTGTGAGATATGAAGACGCCACGGCACTCTACCCAGGGTAACAGAATGAGACTGTGCCTGAAAAAAAAAAAGCGATGGAAAATGAGGTCATTGATTTGAGACCTTTCTTCTTTTCTAAAGTAGATGTTTAGTGCTATAATTTCCCCCCTCAGCACAGCTTTAGTGACATCTCACATTTTCATTCAGTTGAAGCTACTTTCTAATTTCTATTTGTATTTCTTCTTCAGCCACCAGATTACTTAGAAGTATGTTATTTAATTTTCAAATATGAGGGCTCGGCGCCTATAGCTCAACCGGCTGGGGCGCCAGCCACGTACACCTAGGGTGGCGGGTTCGAATCCCCAGCCCGGACCCGCCAAACAACAATGACGGCTGCAACCAAAAAATAG
>NW_003852612.1:1919542-1930889 GCF_000181295.1 Otolemur garnettii | reverse complement strand
ACCTAGCAATTATGAATTGGGCTGCAATAAACATTCTGATACAAATATCTTTGTTGTAATGTGATTTTTGGTCTTCTGGATATATACCTAATAGAGGAATTGCAGGATCAAATGGCAGGTCTATTTTTAGTTCTCTAAGTGTTCTCCAGATGTCTTTCCAAAAGGAACGTATTTGCCACCCCAATATTTATGATTCTTATATACTGTTGATAAATTGACTTTTCTTGTCCCTGATACTATTCTTTGCTCAGAAATCTTCTTTGTCTAATATTAATATCACTGTAGTTTTCTTTTGACTAGTGTTAACATAATACATCCTTTTTTCCAGAGGACAGTTAGGAACATCCAGAGACTTGGGGCCTTTAGTAGGTAGAGGCTAAGGATGCTGCTAAAATTCTAAAATTCACAGAACAGCTCCTCACAATGAAAAATTATTGGCCTAAAATCTCAATAGTGGTGTGGGTGAGAAACTCTAATATATAGTATAAGAACTTAATAGTATACTTACTATCTCTCCTGGCCTTTATTCTATAGTCATACATTTTGCATAATACACAGGGTGCCCCAAAAAGGTATACATATTCTATGAAAGGAAGAAAATGTATTAATATTGTAATACTCAGCCAGGCATGGTGGTTCACACCTGTAATCCTAGCACTCTGGGAGGCTGAGGCTGGTGGATTGCTTGGGCTCAGGAGTTCAAGATCACCCTGAGCAAGAGTGAGACACTATCTCTAAAAAGCACTAGCTGGGCATTGCGGTGGGCACCTGTAGTCCCAGTTACTCCAGAGGCTGAGGCAAGAAGGATCATTTGAGCCCAGGAGTTTGAGTTGCTGTGAGCTATGATACCATAGCACTCTACTGAGGGCAACAAAGTGAGACTCTGTCTCAAAAAACATTAAAATAAAAAAATAAAATAAAATTGTAATACTCAAGTCACATTTAACTTCTGTGGTTACAGGAGACACAAGATAATAAGCATTATTAGTATATATTGAGTATTACAATTTTGATAATGTTTTTTCCTTTCTTAAAATGTGTATACCTTTTTTTGGTACCCTCTATATATTGTCATTATCTTTGTTTAAATTATTTGCCTTTTAAAGTAACTTAACTAATATGAACTCTTATATGAATAAACTCCTATAAATTTACGCACATGGTAACTCTTTCTCTTGTTCTTCATTCCTTTGTGTAGACTGAGATTTCTATCTTATATAATTTTACTTCTGCTTGATGAATTTCCATTAACTTATTTTGGGTTTGGGGTCTCCTCATGATGAGTTCTTTCATGTATTGGAAAAAATCTTTATCTTTGTTTTGAAAGAATGTTTGTGTTGAGTATGGAATTCTAGAATTTTTTTTTTTCTGTCAGTGTTTTAAAGATATTGCTTCGTTATGTTCCTGCTTGCCTTGTTTCCAAAGAGAAAACCGCAATCATTCTTATTTTTGTCCCTCTATACACAGTATGTCTTTTTCCTCTGGCTGGTTTTAAGATGTTCTCCTTATCATTGGTTTTGAGAAATTTAATTACGACATGGCTTAGTGTAGTTTTCTTCATGTTTCTTGTGCTTGGGATTTGTTGAGCTTCATGGATCTTTGAATTCATAATTCTTTTCAAATTTGGGAAACTTTCAGCCAGTATTTCTCAAATTACACATATGTTGGGCTTCCCCTTTCAGGGACTCCAATTACACATATTGCTGCTTAAAGTTGTTCCAAATCACTGATGCTATTTTCATTTTTAAAATTTATTTTTTCTCTCTGTCTTTTATTTTGGGTAGTTTTTATTACAATGTTTTCAAGTTCATTAATGTTTTCTTCTGGAGTATCTATTCTTTCATTAATCCCACCCAGTATATTTTTCATCTTGCATCAAATGATGTAGTCTTCGTCTCAGGAATTTGACTCTGGTTTCTTTTATAATTTCCTTCTCCTCACTGTGGGTCATATTTTCCTATGAATGCTTGTTAATCTTTTTTTTTTTTCTTTTTGATTTCAAACATTGAGAGTTTACCTTATTAGGTGCTGAATATTTTTATTTCTATAAATCTTCTTGAGCTCTGTTCTGGGTTGCAGTTAATTTACTCAGAGGCAGTTTGATCCTTCAAATCTTGATTTATGATCTCTTTGGTGGGTCTGGATTGGTGCCCAGACTCAGACTAATTAATTTGCAGTACGGAGGCAAGGCTTTCCTGAGTACTCCCACTGTGAATCATGAGGTTCTCTAGTGTGCTTGGTAGAAAAAGGCACTATTCCAGTCCTTAGTGTGAGCACTGAGGATTGCCTCTTCTAATTGCTTTATTTTAGATAGTTTTTTTCCTAGACTTAGGTTTTGTTTTGTCTTGTTTTTTTGAGATAGAGTCTAGCTTTGTCACTTTGGCTAGAGTGCAATGGCATCATCATTCACTGCAACCTGAAATTCCTGATTTCAGGCG
Source organism: Otolemur garnettii (assembly GCF_000181295.1). NCBI lineage: Eukaryota > Metazoa > Chordata > Mammalia > Primates > Galagidae > Otolemur > Otolemur garnettii. Next base: position 1,928,451 of record NW_003852612.1, on the reverse strand, counting down.
ATCCTCCAGCCTCAGCCTCTTGAGTAGGTGGGAACACAGGCTCACACCACCACGCTTGGTTAATTTTTCCATTTTGTAGAGAGAGGGGTCTTGCTCTTGCTCAGGCAGGTCTCAATCCTCCTGCCTTGGTCCCTCAAAGTGCTAGGATTACAGGCATGAGCCACCAGGCCCAGCTTCATTTTCTTTTTTATATTGTATTTTTACTGTACATTTTCTTTTCTTTTTTTATTTTATCGAGCAGGGATTTCACTCTTTTGTCCAGGCTGAAGTGCAGAACTATGACCATAGTTCTCTCTGATTCTCCTGCCTCAGCCTCTCTAGTAGTTGGGACTATAGACCAGTGTTAATTTTTTTTTTTTTTGGTAGAGACAAGGTCTCACTATTACCCAGGCTGGACTCCAACTCCTGGCCTCCCAGAGTCCCAGAATTATAGGCATGAGCTACTAGTCCCTTTTCTATGTTTCGATATATTTAGGTATAGAAATACCATTGTTCACAATTGCCTATGGTATTTAGTACAGTAACACACTTTACAGGTGTGTAGCTGGGAGCAGCAGGCTGCACCATGTGGCTTAGGTGTGCAGTGGCTGTACCATGTAGGTTTGTTTAAGTGCCCTCTGGAATGTTTGCACCATGGCACCATCGCCTAACAATACATTTCTTAGTTTTTTCTTTTCTTTTTTTTTTTTTAATTTTGAGACAGCGTCTCCCTATGTCACCCTTGGTAGAGTGCTATGATGTGGCGCTCACAGCAACCTCAAACTCTTGGGCTTAAGCTGTTCTCTTGCCTTAGCCTCCTAGGTAGTTGGGACTACAGGTGCCCACCACAATGCCTTGCTATTTTTTTTTTTGTTGCAATTGCCATTGTTGTTTAGCAGGCCCAGGCCAGGTTCGAACCTGCCAGCTTTGGTACATGTGGCCAGCGCTCTGACCACTACGCTACAGGTACCGAGCCAAACACATTTCTCAGAATGTGTCCCTGTTGTTAAGTGATGCGTGACTGTATTGAAAACTCTCAGATTTGTATTTCTAGCCTAGACCTTTCTTCTCAACTCTGGACTCATATATCCGACCACATACTTGGAATTGCCACGTGGATGTCTGTGAGGTCTCTAAGTGTAACCCAGCCCTAACACTCCTACTTCTATCTTGTCAGTCCACATTTGCTTTTCTCCCAGGCTTCCCCATCTCAGAAAGTGGCACCACCAGCCAATCAGTGGCTCAAATTTCTCCATCCCTAATTCTTCTTTTCTCTCACACTCCCATCAAATCCACGTGGGAGATCTGCTGGGTTAATCTAAAGCATATTCCAGATCTCTCCCTGCTCTGTCTCATGAATGCCCCCCTAATCTCTTTCCTGGACAACTGCAGAAGCTGACTAAGCAAGTAGCCACCTGCTTCTAGACTAGTGATTTTCAACTGGTGTGCCGTTAGAGGATCTCAGATGTGCCACAAAATTTTTTTAAAGGTTACTAATTACAGGCCTGTAATCCCAGCACTCTAGGAGGCTGAGGCAGGAGGATTGCTTGAACTCAGGAGTTTGAGATCTGCCTGAGTAAGAGGGAAACCCATTTTAGACTCCCCCCCTTAAAAATAGCTGGGTGTCATGGCAGGTGCCTGTAGTCCCAGCTACTTGGGAGGCTGAGGCAAGAGAACAACTTGAGCCTAAGAGTTTGAGGTTGCTGTGAGCTATGATGCCGGATCACTCTATTGAGGGTGACAAAGTGAGGCTCTGTCTCAGAAAAAGAAAAAAAAGATTACTAATTAAATTATTTTTGAAAGAAGTTCAAAGCACAGTAAGTATGCCTTTTCTTTTAACTTTTTTTTGATCACTATAATGTAAGTGTGCTGCAGAAGTTTATAGGTTCAAGTGTGCCATGAGATAAAACAGATTGAAAAACACTGCTCTAGACTATCCACCCCCACCCCGACCACTGCACTACCCACTCATTAAAGAACAGGCACAGTGAGGTTCCAAAAACTCCAATCCAATATCCTTCTCCTACCCAAAACCATCCAGTGGTTTTCTGTGAAGACTAGAATACAGTTCAAATAAGGAGGCCCCTGCAGCTCCCAGGTTTTTCAAGATCTGTCCCCCACCCATGATATGGCCTTGTCATTCCCACCCCCTCACTGCTCCTCGATACATTCAAGTCGCTTGGACCTCTGCTACCCTCCCTTCTCACCACACTCTAGGTCTCCCCATGCCGGCTCCCTTCTGAGGATCAGGCCTCCCGTCAAAGACCATCTCCCCAGAGCACCCTTGCCATCCCACTCTAACCAAGACCACCTGTCTGACCAGCCGTAGCCCCTCTGCCATGGCACCTCCTCCTCTTTTCCTTTTGGCATTTATCACCGTCTGACTTTGTTGCTTTTGCTTACTTGTTTAACCATTTCTTGTTTTTCATTCTCTGTAAATTGTAAGCTCCAAGACAGCACAGATGGTCCCTTTGTTCTTCGCTGCTCTATCCTCAGTGCCCAGAACAGTGCAGGCCCATGGCAGGCACAGTAAAGGTTCTTTGAATGAGTGAAGAGGGAGGAAAGCAAGGATCAGGGATAGCAACACCAGTGATTGAGCTGGGACACCAGCCTGGCATGTTGCCACACGTATAGTCCGTGGCTATCCTGAGGTGGAGTCCCCGAAACTGCTCCTCTAGTTCCCCGCGTGGACAGGAGGCATGCAGATGGCCCAAGAGAGAGCTCAATCTGATCCTTTTGCTGAAGCCTGTTGGAATAGCCCACTGGAGGCAGCAGGTTGTGTGGAGAAGGGCAGGCAGCCAGCTGTATGGTGGCAGGAGTGCTCTCAGTGCAGGTCAGGGCCTGCCCTGGTCAGTGTGGGCTCTGCTGGGAGGAAGCTGCTCCCATGGAATTGCCTGTCACAGCAGAGAACCTGGCTGTTCTCTCAGCAGGCTCTAACCATGGAGAGACTATTCAGGGTTCTTGGGGCATGCTGTCACCCATCTGGATGGAATTAGTCAATAGAGGGAAGGTGGGTGTCAGCCTTCCAAGTGTTAAAGAAAGATTTCAGAGCTGGGAAGTACCTGGAGAGTTACAGTTAAGGCCATGGGTCTGACTGACCGTGTAACCATGTGATTTCCTGGGGCTGGAGATTTACATTTTGATGGGTCGCAGATGAGGGAACCGTAAAGAGATTTTTTTTTTCAGTGTTAAGGGAATTAAAGTAGGTTTGTAAGCAAGTGCAGATACTTGGTGTAGAAGCAGAGCTAATTCCAGGTGAGTTTGGCCGGCACATCTGGTGACAAATAGAGGCAAAGAACTGGCAGCACAGGTGGTCGAAGGCCACTCCCACCCTCTTCTGCTGGCCCAGAAACTTCTGAAGGTCTTGCTTCATGGAGGTCCTGCTCAGAGCAAAAAGCTGAGCCTGGAATCTCCCTGGTGACCTCAGACCTTGGCTTCACATGGTACTTGCTATGTGACTTGGAACCCCATCTTATTCATCTGAATATGGGAATAATATGTGTACAAACGGTTAGGAGCTGTTGAGGGCTAAGATGAAAGTATAATGTGAAAGAGTGCGGATAGCATGGTCCCAGCAGGCCCTGAACATGCCTCCCAACCTCCCACAAATCCCAAGGTTATATTTTGTTTGGATGGAAACTCAGCCCGTAGATTGGAGGAGAGAAGGTGCATGAGCCCCTAAATGTTTGCTTTTCTCCACTTCAGCACCCAACCCACCTTGTCACTCGTTCAGTCAATAAAACCCAGGACACAGCCATTTTTCTATCATTTCCCCTTGGCCGAGCCCAGTGAACTCAAGAGCCTCACCCCTCAGTGCACTTGGGTAGCCCCTGTTTCATTTGTGCTGAGAGTACACAGATCTGCCAGGCCACAACCTTGAATTTTTCAAGTTTTATGATGTCAAAGATGACTCATTAGGTCGATGTTGGCTTAACTGATTAATCTTACTTATGCACACGGCTGGTTTCTCCCTGAAGGTTTGCTGGGAGCATTTATTTCTGCTACACTAGGAGCAAAATCACAGGCAGGTCCCTGGAGCATTGCATATTGCAGACGCCATCTCTTTGGCCCTCCACATTAATTTTCTTCAAACGACACCAAGGGGCCAATATGTTGCCTACACACCTTTGCCTTGACAAATTTTTTGCTTTCATTTCTAATCATTTGTGCAAAATGCTCTGGTTTGGGTTTGTTCAGACCTTGTGGGTGGGGAATTGCTGTCCTCCAAACCATTTCCAAATTGCTTTTGCCATGGGAACTTGCTGAGCCTGGAGTTTTCTCTTCTGGACCAAAGGCCTCGATTCCTTTATCAGTCAGAAAACAAAACACACCACACTGGCTATGATTCCCAGGCCTCATTCCCAACAAGTATTTTCAATTTTTTAATTAAAGTTGTGATCCCAAGGTGTTAATTGTTTGAGAGAGTTTTGGATTATTTTCTCAAATATTGTTTTCTTCCACCGGGACTTTTCCAGGGGCATTTGCTGACTTCTGCAGCGTGGCTCCTGCTGGCTACTGTATCTATCCCTTCTGTCTTGTCCCGTGGGCCACAGCAGCCAGCTATAAACAAAACACCACATTTCTGAAGTAGAATACGTGAAATTTTACTTTTAGAAAAAAATATTACTGTTGGACTGTACCATGGTTATTTTGGTATCAGTGAAAAATAACCCAGACTCTGTAAAATAATTTAAAGAAGTTTATTCAGAGCTGAATATGTGTTGCCATGGCCCAGAGAGCCATGCCCAAGAACCCTTGAGCAAGTGGGCTCCCTGTGGCTGGGTTATATATAGTTTGCAAGGAAACAGGAATTGCACGTAAAGTCATAAAGCAATACATGGAAGTCTTATGAGATCTGTCAAGTAAACCTGCAGGTGTGGTTTAAGCTTTGTCTTGCATGGCCTTAGGTCTGTTAATGAGTTGCAAAGGATATCTCCAAGAAGGGAGGGGTAATGGCTAGGCATGGTTGACATTCTTCATCATAGCCAGCAATTCCACTTTAGAATGTTTCTGGGGGATGGGCACAGTGGCTCATGCCTTTAATCCTAGCACTCTAGGAGGCCAAGGCCGATGGATTGCTTGAGCTCAGGAGTTGGAAACCAACCTGAGCAAAAGTGAGACCTTGTCTTTACTAAAAATAGAAAAATTAGCTATGTGTGATGGCGCATGTATTCCCAAGCTACTCAGGAGGCTGAGGCAAGATGACCATTTGAAGCTAGGAATTTGAGGTTGCTGTGAGCTATGTTGCCACAATATTCTACCCCGGGCAACAGAGTGAGACTCTGTTTCCAAAGGAAAAAAAAAATAGAATATTTCTGGGGTCCCTCTGGCCAAGGGGGGAGTCCATTCTGTTGGCTGAGGGGGCTTAAGATTTCATTTTAGTTCACTCCAGCAAGTAAGACAGGGCAAACTTCTAGCTAGGAAGTATCCTAGAGGTGAAAGGAAAAGTAAGGGGAGAGCCAACAGTGGCCAAACCGAGGGGCCCACACAGAGGAAGAGCAATGGAGAAAGAGAGGTGCTTCCCCAGAGAGTAGGAAAATCAGAAAACATGTTGCCCTGCGTGATGCCACAGGCTCCGCTCAATGAGTACCAGGTCCCCAGCATTGTTCAAGTGTCAAATGTGCTTAGCTCTGTCACTTTTCATAATTATGGAAGAAGATGAGGGCTGAACCAAGAGCTCAGAGAGTAGCACCCAGAGCAGTTGATCTTGGCCAATGGGGACCTCCAGTGGGAGATGATATGAAGGGAAGAGAACTCTAAAAAACATCAGGATAGCAGATTTGAAGAGCAGCCACCACCCTGAGGGCTGAGATAGAGTTCTGTCTACTTTTTTTCCAGAGAATCCCTTGTTACTCTAATCCCTTGCTATATTATTGATCCTTTTTTTTTTTTTTTTTTTTTTTTTTTTTTTTTTTTTTTTTTTTTTTTTTGAGACAGAGCCTCAAGCTGTCCCCCTGGGTAGAGTGCTATGGCATCACAGCTCCCAGCAACCTCCAACTCCTGGGCTCAAGTGAGTCTCCTGCCTCAGCCTCCCAAGTAGCTGGGACCACAGGCGCCCGCCACAACGCCTGGCTGTTTTTTGGTTGCAGCCGTCATTGTTGTTTTGGTGGGCCCGGGCTGGATTCGAACCCGCCACCTTAGGTGTATGTGGCTGGCACCTTAGCTGGTTGAGCCACAGGCGCCGAGCCATATTATTGATTCTTTATGTCAAACTATTCCTGATAAAGTTACAATGTGGTTTTGCTTTTCTGATTGGATCCTGACTGATACATAATAGATATCAGGTATCATCCCCGGGAAGAGACCACAAAGATGGTAACTGGGATTAGCTTGGTCAGGCCTTAGGGTTTCAGTGCAGTCCTGAGCTCCTTGCCAATGGGAAGCAGGCTGCTGGTAACCCATGGCATGTGGCAGCACCACATTTAATTAATCTTTCACCTGTGTCTGACTGGTAAGGTACAAACTGAAGCAAGTGTCCTGAGCACTCAAGGGCCTGCTGCCCTGAACTGTTATGGCAGTAAGAATGATGATGAGGACTCAATAGGAGATGGATTTTCTTCTTAGGCACACTTGAGCACTAACAATGAGAAAATAGGAAAGGCTGTTCTGTTAATTCTCAGCTTGAATCACAGTCTGAAAACTGGAGAGCCCTAAAACATTCTGTTTTCTTTTGTTTTGTTTGTAGCTAGACAGATAATGCTGAAAATCACATATACAATTTAATTAACAAAAATATCTCTAGGTCTGGCAGCTGGAAGTCTGACTGAAGTCACAGCTTTTTACTCCATTTCTAGACCTGAGGCAATTCACACACCTGAGAGTCCCTAGAATGAAGAAGCCCTTGAGAAAGGATCCTGCATCCTGCCACAAATATACATTTACTTCAAGCCTTCTCCAAAGGGATTTATGGCTGTTTATGGCCAACTAAATTTGGTAGAAGAAAATTCCTAGAATTTTCCAAGATTACTAGACACTGACTCTGATTTAACACTAATTCCTGGGGACCAAAACTACCACAGTGGCCCACTAGGCTGAATGGGGGTGGGTTAGAGTGGTCAGGTGATAAAATTTTTGCCCAGATCTGACTCACAGTGGGCCCTGCTGTCCATGGACCAACTCTGTAGTGATTTCCTTGTTCTTAAATGTATTGCCGGAATAGACATACTTAGCAACTATGTAAGAATCCACACATAACCTCTCTGATCAACAAGATGAGGGCTATTATGATAGGAATGGTAAAGACTAATTTCCCTACTAATTTTTCTCTATAAGATAGTAAACAAGAAGCAATTCTACAGCCCTTGGAGAATTGCAGAGATTAATGATACTGTACAAGACTTAAGTAGAATTACATATCTCTGTGCTTCTCCCTAGTTTGGCTGGTGTGGAAGTTAGAGGATATGGAGAATGACTGTGGAGTTTTGTAAACGTGATCAAGTAGTGGCTCCAATTTTAGCTGTTGCACCAGAGGTATAGTTTTAATAGAAAAAAATAAAGTGCTCCTGGCACTTGGCATACAGCTATTGACCTAGCTGATGTCTTTTTCTCCATACCTATTTGTAAGGTCCACCAGACTCTGTTTGCTTTCACTTGTCAGGGTCAACAATATACCTTCACACTCTTGCCTCCGAGCTATGTCAAAATTCTCCTGCTCTTTTCATGTTACAGTCCACAGAGATCTGGATCATTTTGGCAAAACAAAATGATTTCCCAGTAGCACCCTACATTGACAATATTATTATGTTGATCAGATCTGATAAGCAGGAGTTAGCAAATTCTTTAGAGGCAAATTGGAGGGTGAGAGATAGAACATTCCTGGTACTACTTCTGTATCAATCAGGGATCAATGACAGGAGAGAGAAATCACATATTAAGCCAGATGTGCTGTAATCCCAACATTCTAGGATGTAGAGGCAGGCGGATTGCTTGAGCTCAGGAGTTTGAGACCAGCCTGAGGAAAAGCGATACCCCATTTCTAATAATAGCCAGGCATTGTGCCAGGTGTCTGTAGTTCCAGCTACTTGGGAGACTGAGGCAAGAGAATTGCTTAAGCCCAAGAGTTTGAGGTTGTTGTGAGCTGTGACTCCATGGCACTCTACTGAGGGTGCCATAGCAAGACTATGTCTCAAAATAAATAAATAAATAAACAACTAAATAAATAAAATTAAAATGTTCCCCTAAAACTGGGAAATTGAAAGATGGAGACTTAACCTCCTTCATGTTTACATGGATGGAGCTGGAAAATGTTCTTCTTAGCAAAGTATCTCAAGATTGGGGAAAAAAATATCCAACGTACACAGGCCTATTATGAAACTAATTATAGCCTAAGAATATGGGGAGTGGAGGGGGGTGGATGGGTGGAAGGAGGGTGATTGGAGGGATCACCTCTATGGTTTATCTTACAAGGGTACAAGTGAATCTTTCTAAAAGTAGAATATAGATGTCTTGACATAACAACTAAGAAAATGACATGAAGGCTATGTTAACCAGTTTGATGAAAATATCTCAAATTGTATATTGAATACCACACTGTACCCCATGATTGCATTGTTGCACACAGCTATGACTTAATTAAAAAATAAAAAATAAAAAACTGTGAAATCATGTGTTATTGCAGAGGTCCTTCTTTCTGGTTAAAAGGTTTCAGGTCCCAAAACTGGGCCAAAGATTATGTTACAGCTGAATGTTTGTATCTTCCATCACAAAGTCATATAATGAAGCCCTAACTCCTAACGTGATGTTATTTGCAGATGGGGCCTTTGGGGGATTATTAGCATTAGATAGGGTCGTAGGGTTGGGCTATCATGATGGGATTATTTCCCTTATAAGAAGAAATACCACCTATGCCTATATTCTTAAGTATTCTTGTTAAAACAGGATGCTGAATTTTATCAGTGCTTTTTCTGCATCTGTTTTTTTTTTTTTTTTTT
>NW_003852612.1:1910194-1919221 GCF_000181295.1 Otolemur garnettii | reverse complement strand
GGCTGGATTTGAACCTGCCACCTTAGGTGTATGTGGCTGGCGCCTTAGCCACTTAAGCCACAGGTGCCAAGCCAGTTTTTCTATTTTTAGTAGAGACAAGGGTTTCGCTTTTGCTTAGGCTAGTCTTGAACTTTCAAGCTCAAGGAATCCAACCACCTCGGCCTCCCGGAGTGCTAGGATTACAGGTGTGAGCCAGCCTTTTTCAGCATCTATTGAGAGGATCATATGGTCTTTGTTTTTGTTTCTATTTTTTTATAATTTTTTTGGGGGGGGAGAGTCTCAATTGGTCACTCTTGGTAGAGTGCTGTGGCATCTTAGCTTACAGCAAACCCAAAGTGATCTTCTTACCTCAGCCTCCCAAGTAGCTGACACTACAGGTGCCTGCCACAACACCTGGCTATTTTGTAGAGATGGGGTCTTGCTCTTGCTCAGGCTGGTCTCGAACTTGTGAGCTCAGGCAATCTACTCGCCTTGGCCTCCCAAGTACTGGGATTATAGGCATGAGGCACTATGCCCAGCCTGTTTTTGCTTCCATTGATATGGTGAATTACATTTATGGATCAATGCCCATCAACTCGGGAATGGATTAACAAACTGTGGTGTATGTATACCCTGGGATACTATTCAGCCATAAGATGTGAAGTCACCATCATATCTTTTGTATTAACCTGGGTGGAGTTGAAATACATTCTTATCAGTAAAGTATCCCAAGAATTGAAAAGGAAATATCCAATGTACTTAATACTAATATGAAGTCAGTAAACAATCTAATTCACACCCACATAGGAGAAAAATTCATTTTAATTCAAGTTTGTGGGAGAGAGAATAAAAGGGGAGAGGGGGTTGGGGTGCTCCCACCTAATGGGCACAATGTAGAGGTGCATGGCACACCTTTTGGTGTGCAAACCACAAGAGGGACTCTACCTAACTAAATATTGTGACATAGTTGTTTGTACCCTCACATTAACCTGAAATTAAAAAAAATAAAATTTCTGAAGGTAGCCATATTAAATTAAAGAAAATAAATCTTAAAATTTCATTAGAAAAAAAAAAAAGAAAGAAAGAAGAAAAACCAGATGGCCTGCTCACTCTCTCTCCTTACTCATCCAAAAAGAAGAGGTTACTTGAATACACGGTGAGATGGTGGTAGCCTATAAGCCAAGAGAAGGCCTCAGAATTAAACCTACCTTGTTAGCACCATGATCTTGGAATTTCCAGACCCCAGAACTGTGAGAAATAAATTTCTATTGTTTAATCCACGTAGTCTACTGTATTCTGTCATGGCAATCCAAGCTAAGACGAATTTTGACTTTTTATTGGAGTGGCTGTCCTCAGCTTCCTGCTCATCCATCCTAGCTTTCTTGTAACTGTACAGATTGAGCAGTACTTTCATTGACTACCCACCTCTCTTGTTCTTAGGAATTCCATGTCCCTACTGCCTCATCTCTATATCTTTCTGTAGGTCAGGCCCCTTGGCCACAATACCCCAGCTTCTGTTGGTATTGTTGGCTAGGTCAATTGTTCCTTTCCTCCCTTAGTCCACTCAGCACTCTTCTAGCCAGGCTATGTTGTGATTTCACTGTAGCTGTTGGTCTGGGATTAGGAGAGAAGGTAGGAGTAGATCCTGAGGGGTTCTTTGTGTCTTACAAGGCAAAGACCTCCCCATATTTTATCAAAAAGAGTTCTAGCCTTTAATAAGAGATGGGCCATGTCTGAAGACCCAGAGTGCGCAGGAGGACATGGATTTTCAAAGTACTTACATGCATTAATCCAGATGTCCCCATCCCAAGTCTCAGGTTCCCATGACTTTCCATCTCAGGCTTTAACCTTGGCACTGCAGAATTGCAAGGATGAGGATTCAACCTTCCTTGGAGTTCTGTTACCCACAGAGTCAACTCCTGGGCCCAATTTCAGCTTTTTTTGCAAGAGATGAGAATCTCCACATGTTGCCAAGAAGTGCTTCTTTCACACCACACCTTTAATTGATGATTAATCACACCCAGTCTTCCATCATCTGTCTTTGATGTATCAGTGGTAGTCAGTAAGGACCAATCAGTTTGTTTTAATAATGATTACTTCCCACTGCCCAAATCATTGCACCTGCACTATCTCGAATTGCTTTCCCATTCCAGCTCACAGTCTGCATAAATGCTAAAAAGTGCACTGCTTTAGCATGCTCAGGGCTGTCTACACCACCTGGCCCAGTTGTGGGATTCTCATTGTCAAAGAGTGGGTGATACAAACCTGAAATGCCTTTTCAGAATCTCTTTCCTTGAATTCTCCTGGCCCCACCTGTCGTAGGTCATGTGCCCTGGGAAACAGACTCCCAGGTAGGGAAAGTCAGTTGGGAAGTTCCCTGGGAGACAGCATAATTTGGAAGCGTGATAAGCCAGGCTGGGCAGAGGGAGGAAGGAAAATTGGAATGCACTCGCATCAAGATAGAAGCAGAGAGTGGGAAATCCGAGGGGCCATCCTGGGATCCAGCCTATCACTCTTCCTCAGTGTCTAGCCCAGGCCTGTGGCCCCACTGTTATGCCTTCCCACCCTGGATATAATAGCAAGTGGAAGAGTAAGGAAAACTCTGCATTTCCTTAAGAGCGAGGACAAGGCCTGTGGGAGTAGAGAACTGGAAAAAGAGCAGAATGTGCAGCCAGCTGGGTGGAGGGTTAGAGCTGAGACAATGTGCCCAGCTTGACAAGCTGCTCCAGGGGCCCAGAAATGGCTTCTGGCCATCTCCTGGGACTTGAACTAGAGCTGAGGGGCCAGTGGGGATAGAGAACAGGAGAAGTAGTGAAATAGTACATTCCCCCAAAATCTCTCAATAGTTTTCAGGGTCAAATGTTGGCATGAGCAGTGGTTCTCAAACTCATCTGCCCAGTGTACCCATTTCTACAACATATTTCTTAAACGTGCCTTACCCTTGTGCATGTACACGCACAGAATCTTTTTTGTTTTTTTTTGAGACAGTGTCTTACTCTGTTGCCCAGGCTAGAGTGCTATGGCATCATCGTTCATAGCAAACTCAAACTCCTGGTCTCAAGTGATCCCCCTGCCTTGCCTCCTAAGTAGCTGGCACAAGCACCTGCCACAACACCCAGCTAGTTTTTCTATTTTGGTAGAGATGGGGTCTTGCTCTTGCTCGGGCTAGTTTTGAACTTCTGAGCTCAAGCAATTCACCGACCTCAGCCTCCCAGAGTGCAAGGATTACAGTTGTGAGCCACCACACCCCGCCATGCACAGAAGTTTTTGAAATCAGTATAATGTTCTAGCTGAATAAAATAAAAGAGAAGTAATCTATAATAAAAGAATATTCAACTGAGGCAAAAGGATCACCTGAGCCTAAGAGTTGGAGGTTACTGTGAGCTATGGTACCATGGCACTCTACCCAGAGCCACAGATTGAGACTCTGTCTCGAAAGAAAAAAAAGAAAGAATATTCATGTCAACATGTAAATGCTTGAGCTGGCCTACAATGGAAAACAAAATAAATAGTAAGATGCTTGCACCTGTGTGTAGAACTGCCATGAGTCTGAAAAGCTGCAATGCTGACTGATGCCAGAGGTGTCAACACTAGGGGAGATGTTGCCATTGGGGATGTGGCTTTAAAAACACTTCCAAAGTCCCAGTTTTCCTCGTCCCACATGGTAGTTGCATTTTCTGGAAAATGTCTTACTAAAACAGCAAGAAGGACTTTATGTTTACTAGGAATTTAGACCCAAGCCCAAATCATGCTAAATAAGTTTCTCACCTATGCAAATGTCTGGGAAAGTCTTGTGGGATGTAGGACAATTCTGCTTTGTGTGTCCTACATGTTGGGAATGTGAGACTTCCTCCCCACTGCCCAATGAATATCTGTGGCGCTGCCCATCCTTGTATCTACCACGTGCCTTCACAAGGACCACAACATCACACGGTGCCCAGAGAAGAAGCGTCCTGTGTGTGATCCTCCTCCTTGCTTTTGGAAGGCCCAGAGTGCTGGAACACTTCCTGCAGAATTAGTTCATATGATACACAAAGTGGGGATTCCACCAACTTGCAAATTGCGCCCGGGGGTGGAGTGCTCTGGGTCTTCTTTCTGCTGCCCTCACACTTCTGCTAAAACACATCACTGGCTGGATGACACTTTCATTATTTACTGCTCAGAGGCTCAGACAGCAAAGCAGCCAGGCTGGTCTCTACTCACTCATTCATTAGTTTTAATTAAACCCTTTAATTTTATTTATGCTGCCACAAACTGATTAACAATTTGGCAGCATAAAGCAGGAAGTCTTAAAAAGCACCTTGAGGAATCTGGGTCTCTAAACACAGACTTCCCCCAGAAATGAGGTGGAGTGTGGAATGTGGGTAGGGGCTCCTGCCGGGCTGAGGGAGGCAAAATTCCTACAACCTCAGAACTGCCAAGAAGTCAGAACTGGGGACTGATGCATTGAGAGACAGCATCTCTTTATCTGCAGGCCCTGACCTCCCTGAGGCTGTGAGAGAGGACAGAGCTGTGTCCCTGGAGGGCCAAATGTTGTGGGAAGAGCAGAGATCCAAGAGACAAAGAGACATCGACCCCGCCAGTGACAAAACAGTCTGGGGAGTGTGAGGTGGAGTTCTCAAACAGAGAGTGAGCCTGCAGCTGGTGGGAAAGCTTCGGGAAAGGCCTGGGCTTTGAGCTAAGTCAGGGAGGACTAGCAGGTTACCACCAGACCGATGGCCTGCAGAGAAAGAGGTGAGCGGAGACCCAGATATTTGTTCCTTCCTTCTCCAAGGGTCAGGTACATTGCTAGTTCCAAGTTTTAGGTGGAGAGATAGGAATGAGAGAATGTAACAGGCTGAATTGGGAGTATTACTATTATTATTATTTAAGGTTAATTGAGGACACAAAGAATTAGGTTACACTGTTTGCATTTGTTAGGGTGAAGTCCCTTTTATAATTGGGCCCCACCCCCAGGAAGTGTGCCATACACTATAACGTTGTGCCCCTTAAGTGGGACCATCCCCATGCTCCCCTTTCTTCCCCTCCCCCTACTCTCTTGTTCCCTCACCCCCTCCTTGAATTGATTTTAGTTTTTCTCTCTGTGGGTATGTATTAGATCATCTACTGGCTTCATATAAGAATTGAGTACATTGAATTTTTGCTCCTCCATTCTTGTGATACTTTATTAAGAAGAATGTGTTCCAACTGTATCCAGGTTAATACAAAAGATGTAAAGTCTCCGTCTTTTTATGGCTGAATAGTGTACATATACCACGGCCCGGCCCGTTAACCCCTTTCTGGGTTGGTGGGCATTTAGGTTGTATCCACATTTTGGTGATTGTAAATTGAGCTGCTGTAAATAATCTAGTGCAAATGTTCTTATGCTAAATTTTTTTTTTTTTTCTGCTGGGTAGACATCTAGTAAGGGGTTTGTAGAATCAAATGGGAATTGGAATTGGGGAGTTTTAAACCAGTAATATGTAAAAATCATTCCCTTCTGATAACCACTACTATCAGTTTTGCCTTTACAGGTAATTTTTCTGTTTCTGAAAGTGGGGAGTAAAGAAAACCCGATCCCTTACCAGATTGTAACTAGGTAATGCCTGGTAAGTTCCATCAGTATTCTGATATAGTGTTAAAACCTTTCCTTCCTTTCAGGCAAATCTTCAGCTCATTTGGGTATTTTGATCCCCTGCCCGGGTCTTCAGCAGTGAGCTTCTAGCAGAGAAGGCCACGTGGGCTGCCCTCCCCCATGCCCTGAGCCTTTCTCTCTTTCCTCTCCTCCTCTGCTCCCTGCCCCAGCCATTGCAGTGCTTTGGGTAGGTGCAAGGAAGGGTCTGGCTCTCGGCGGAGCTGGGGCGGTTGTCTTTTTGGTAGCCCTTTCCTGCATCTCCTTGGAATGCTGGCCATCTGTGCAGCCTCTGCAGTCCTATGGATCTTCTTGCTCCAGGAACGGCTGTGCTATGACCCACTGGCTGCCCCGGTGCCTTTGTGAAAGTGGCAGGTTCTTTCTGGTAACATGAGCCCTCAGAAGGGAGCCAGTGTTTTGTCTTCCACATCTTTGGCACTTATGTGATAACTTCCTGGGTCACCTTCCATATTGGGTGGCAGTCCAAAACACAGCGATTAATACAACTAGTTTGTATTATTACAGTTCTCACAATTCTATGGGTCAGCTAGAAATTTTTCTGGTTTGGTTGAGCTCTGCTAAAGGCTCAGCTGGGGCTACATGTTATAGGGGTGTCCAAACTTTTCCCTTTTCTGCTACACATTGGATGAATAAGAGTTGCCTAGGGCCACACAGTAAATAAATAAAAAACAACCAAAGATGGCTAGGTGTGGTGGCTCATGCCTGTAATCCTTGTGTTGGGTCGGAGAAAGCCTCCCAAATTAACCCCAACCTACAAACTCGAGACTCGCTCCGATGTAAAGGGCATAAGATGAGATTTATTACAGACCCGGGAAGCCCGGGGGCCCCGGGCCTGGACTCTCCTGGCATGCAAGCCGAGGACGAGCCCCGAACTCGGGGTGAAGGCAGTTTTTATGGGGTACAGAAAGCAAGAGGGGTAGGGTCGGATACGAGTACACTTTTCATTGGTGGTTGGTGATTTCATTAGTAAAGGTGAATTTGGATTGGTACAGGTGAGGGGTGGAGGGTCCCTTAACACTATTTGGTTGAGTAACTATGAAAGGAATGAGAAAGGTTGCAGGGTGGGCCCTGCGGGTGTGGTTTAAGCAACTAGGAATGGAATGGGGAGGTTTACAATGGAACTTATGTGGAAACAACAAAATGGAGCTGATCTGGTCCTCACACTTGCACTCTGGGAGGTTGAGGAGGGTGGAGTGCCCTGAGTCATAGGTTGGAGACCAGCCTAAGCCAGAGCGAGACTCGATCTCTAAAAATAGCTGGGCATTGTGGCGGGTCCCTGTAGTCTCAGCTACTTGGAAGGATGAGGCAAGAGAATGGCTTAAGACCAGAGTTTGAGGTTGCTGTGAGCTATGACAGTACAGCACTCTACCAAGGGTAACAAAGTGAGACTCTGTCTAAAAACAAAACAAAACAACAATAACAACAACGACAAAAACCAGAAAGATGTTATTAAGAGAGAGAAAGTGCTGCGTGGAGTCTGACCAAGAGTCAGCTGGTTCTCACACGGTTTCAAAAGACTTTTATTCATGTAGTTGGAATGCGACAAGGGGGTTATGAGAGGTGAGAGGTGAGAGTTGTCATCCTTTTTCTGCAGACTGAATGATGCTATGTCAGGGACCCATCTTAGAATTACTCCTTTCCGTCAAAGTGTCAGTCTTGTACCAGGGCCTTATATCTAGTGTCAGCCAGGACCATGGTGAAAGCACATGTACTGAGAATAAGATGGAGTCAGTAAGGCTAGGACAGACATGACACAGTGAGGGGGCTGGTCATTTTAGGTCCTGTGTGACCTTCACCTCCTGTTTCTCATCCTTATTTGTTAATTTAGCTCTCACCCTAAAGATGCCTATCTTGAATAGTTTTGAAAGACCGATTTAGGAAACTGACTTTTGAATCAGCAATGTTGTAATAGGTCACTGAGTCATGCTGATTATTATTTAAAACGAGAGTGAATGTGGTCTTTGCCTTAGGAGGATTGATTTAGGGAATTAACTTTTGAATTGGAAATGTTCTAATAGATTGTCACTGAGTTGTGCTGATTATTATTAAAAATAAGAGTTAATGGGTGGTGCCTGTGGCTGAAAGGAGTAGGGCATCACACCCGTATACCGGAAGTGGTGGGTTCAAACCCAGCCCTGGCAAAAAAACTGCAAAAAAAAAAAAAAAGAGTAATGTGGCCTTTGTGTATAAAACTGTGATTTTGGAAATGGGAGGACAGAACAGTGTTGGCGAGGCTACTCTCACTGCTCTCCAAAATCGCCGGCCTTCTGACAAAGTTTGGTGGAACTATCCCCATCTCTGCATATTGGCTGACAGTGACAGGCGGCCAGACTGTGTCCAGTAATAAGGGTAGGAGATTTATGATGCTCCCCAGGAATGCTGGCCTTGAAGAATCACAAGAGTGTGGGAAGGACGTTGCTATGGTCATGCCATTTGGTCTCTGACCTGCTTTCTCTCACTAGCTGACCTCCCAAGATGGTTCTACTCTTGTTAGGGTCGTGAGGAATTATAGGGGTGTGGGGAGGGAGTTGCCATGGTCATGTGATTTGGTTTCTGACCGGCTTTCTCTCACTAGCTGTCTCCCAAAATGACTGTACTCTCGTCGGGGTCATGAAGATTTCTTCCTCATACAGGGCACACTGAGGTTGAACCATATTCCCTTCTAAGGTTTGAACAGAGCTTTGCTTATCTAGTTTTAGATCATCTTTGAAAAGCAAAATGTTTGCTGGCGGTTATTGAAATGACTCTAGAAGATTATGAAGAGTTAGTACTCTGGGAGGCTGAGGCTGGTGGATTGCTTGAGCTTGGGAGTTTGAGACCAGCCTCAGCAAAAGTGATAGCTCCATCTCTAAAAATAGCCTGGCATTGTGGTAGGCACCTATAGTCCCAGCTACTGGTGAGACTGAGGTAAGAGGATCACTTGAGAACCCAGAGTTTGAGGTTGCTATGAGCTGTGACGCCATGGCACTCTACCCAGGGTGACAGAGTGAGACTCTGTCTCAAAAAAAAAAAAAAAAAGATTATAAAGAGGAGCAGTGCCCAAATTAATCAAGGAAGAGTTTGAGAAAAAGTCAGGGCAAACATAAAGTTGGATAGAGTAGATAAAATAAAGAGGTAAAGAATAATAAAGGTGTAGAACATCGTGGTAGAGGTGTAACAGAGGCAAAGGTCCGGAAAAGAGCAAAAATGTTTTAGCAGCAGAACTGTCTCTTTAGAAACCCCTTACCCTGGCCAGCACAGTGGCTCACACCTGTAATCCTAGCACTTTGGGAAGTTTATGCAGATGGATCGCCTGAGCTCAGGAGTTGAGACCGGTCTGAGCAAGAGTGAGACCCTGTCTTTATTAAAAATAGAAAAACAGGCTCGGCGCCTGTGGCTCAAGTGGCTAAGGCGCCAGCCACATACACCTAAGGTGG